>NC_141239.1:48034411-48399411 GCF_054856555.1 Leptonotus elevatus | reverse complement strand
TGGGAGACCGCCTGGGAATACCAGGTGCTGTAAGCTTTTTTTTTTTTTTTTTTGCACCTCCGTCGCAAAAGTAAACTTTCACAAAATAATTCCAGTTTGCTAGCTACTTGCTAGCAGACAGCCACACGCTAAACTGACAGGATGAGAGCTGAAAATGCTGTCAAAATGCTTTTTCCACCCCAAGTTGGGACGAGTGTAATCTTTAAAAGAGTCAACTGTGGGCTTCTTCTCGGCTTACGGCCATACTACCCTGAGAACGCCCGATCTCGTCCGATCTCGGAAGCTAAGCAGGGTAGGGCCTGGTTAGTATTTGGATGGGAGACCGCCTGGGAATACCAGGTGCTGTAAGCTTTTTTTTTTTTTTTTTTGCACCTCCGTCGCAAAAGTAAACTTTCACAAAATAATTCCAGTTTGCTAGCTACTTGCTAGCAGACAGCCACACGCTAAACTGACAGGATGAGAGCTGAAAATGCTGTCAAAATGCTTTTTCCACCCCAATCTGGGACGAGTGTAATCTTTAAAAGAGTCAACTGTGGGCTTTTTCTCGGCTTACGGCCATACTACCCTGAGAACGCCCGATCTCGTCCGATCTCGGAAGCTAAGCAGGGTCGGGCCTGGTTAGTACTTGGATGGGAGACCGCCTGGGAATACCAGGTGCTGTAAGCTTTTTTTTTTTTTTTTTTGCACCTCCGTCGCAAAAGTAAACTTTCACAAAATAATTCCAGTTTGCTAGCTACTTGCTAGCAGACAGCCACACGCTAAACTGACAGGATGAGAGCTGAAAATGCTGTCAAAATGCTTTTTCCACCCCAAGTTGGGACGAGTGTAATCTTTAAAAGAGTCAACTGTGGGCTTTTTCTCGGCTTATGGCCATACTACCCTGAGAACGCCTGATATCGTCCGATCTCGGAAGCTAAGCAGGGTCGGGCCTGGTTAGTACTTGGATGGGAGACCGCCTGGGAATACCAGGTGTTGTAAGCTTTTTTTTTTTTTTTTGCACCTTTTTTTGCACCTCCGTCGCAAAAGTAAACTTTCACAAAATAATTCCAGTTTGCTAGCTACTTGCTAGCAGACAGCCACACGCTAAACTGACAGGATGAGAGCTGAAAATGCTGTCAAAATGCTTTTTCCACCCCAATCTGGGACGAGTGTAATCTTTAAAAGAGTCAACTGTGGGCTTTTTCTCGGCTTACGGCCATACTACCCTGAGAATGCCCGATCTCGTCCGATCTCGGAAGCTAAGCAGGGTCGGGCCTGGTTAGTACTTGGATGGGAGACCGCCTGGGAATACCAGGTGCTGTAAGCTTTTTTTTTTTTTTTTTTGCACCTCCGTCGCAAAAGTAAACTTTCACAAAATAATTCCAGTTTGCTAGCTACTTGCTAGCAGACAGCCACACGCTAAACTGACAGGATGAGAGCTGAAAATGCTGTCAAAATGCTTTTTCCACCCCAAGTTGGGACGAGTGTAATCTTTAAAAGAGTCAACTGTGGGCTTTTTCTCGGCTTACGGCCATACTACCCTGAGAACGCCCGATCTCGTCCGATCTCGGAAGCTAAGCAGGGTCGGGCCTGGTTAGTACTTGGATGGGAGACCGCCTGGGAATACCAGGTGCTGTACGCTTTTTTTTTTTTTTTTTGCACCTCCGTCGCAAAAGTAAACTTTCACAAAATAATTCCAGTTTGCTAGCTACTTGCTAGCAGACAGCCACACGCTAAACTGACAGGATGAGAGCTGAAAATGCTGTCAAAATGCTTTTTCCACCCAAAGTTGGGACGAGTGTAATCTTTAAAAGAGTCAACTGTGGGCTTTTTCTCGGCTTAAGGCCATACTACCCTGAGAACGCCCGATCTCGGAAGCTAAGCAGGGTCGGGCCTGGTTAGTACTTGGATGGGAGACCGCCTGGGAATACCAGGTGCTGTAAGCTTTTTTTTTTTTTTTTTTGCACCTCCGTCGCAAAAGTAAACTTTCACAAAATAATTCCAGTTTGCTAGCTACTTGCTAGCAGACAGCCACACGCTAAACTGACAGGATGAGAGCTGAAAATGCTGTCAAAATGCTTTTTCCACCCCAAGTTGGGACGAGTGTAATCTTTAAAAGAGTCAACTGTGGGCTTTTTCTCGGCTTACGGCCATACTACCCTGAGAACGCCCGATCTCGTCCGATCTCGGAAGCTAAGCAGGGTCGGGCCTGGTTAGTACTTGGATGGGAGACCGCCTGGGAATACCAGGTGCTGTACGCTTTTTTTTTTTTTTTTTGCACCTCCGTCGCAAAACTAAACTTTCACAAAATAATTCCAGTTTGCTAGCTACTTGCTAGCAGACAGCCACACGCTAAACTGACAGGATGAGAGCTGAAAATGCTGTCAAAATGCTTTTTCCACCCAAAGTTGGGACGAGTGTAATCTTTAAAAGAGTCAACTGTGGGCTTTTTCTCGGCTTACGGCCATACTACCCTGAGAACGCCCGATCTCGTCCGATCTTGGAAGCTAAGCAGGGTCGGGCCTGGTTAGTACTTGGATGGCAGACCGCCTGGGAATACCAGGTGCTGTAAGCTTTTTTTTTTTTTTTTTTGCACCTCCGTCGCAAAAGTAAACTTTCACAAAATAATTCCAGTTTGCTAGCTACTTGCTAGCAGACAGCCACACGCTAAACTGACAGGATGAGAGCTGAAAATGCTGTCAAAATGCTTTTTCCACCCAAAGTTGGGACGAGTGTAATCTTTAAAAGAGTCAACTGTGGGCTTTTTCTCGGCTTACGGCCATACTACCCTGAGAACGCCAGATCTCGTCCGATCTCGGAAGCTAAGCAGGGTCGGGCCTGGTTAGTACTTGGATGGGAGACCGCCTGGGAATACCAGGTGCTGTAAGCTTTTTTTTTTTTTTTTTGCACCTCCGTCGCAAAACTAAACTTTCACAAAATGATTCCAGTTTGCTAGCTACTTGCTAGCAGACAGCCACACGCTAAACTGACAGGATGAGAGCTGAAAATGCTGTCAAAATGCTTTTTCCTCCCCAATCTGGGACGAGTGTAATCTTTAAAAGAGTCAACTGTGGGCTTTTTCTCGGCTTACGGCCATACTACCCTGAGAACACCCGATCTCGTCCGATCTAGGAAGCTAAGCAGGGTCGGGCCTGGTTAGTACTTGGATGGGAGACCGCCTGGGAATACCAGGTGCTGTAAGCTTTTTTTTTTTTTTTTTGCACCTCCGTCGCAAAACTAAACTTTCACAAAATAATTCCAGTTTGCTAGCTACTTGCTAGCAGACAGCCACACGCTAAACTGACAGGATGAGAGCTGAAAATGCTGTCAAAATGCTTTTTCCACCCAAAGTTGGGACGAGTGTAATCTTTAAAAGAGTCAACTGTGGGCTTTTTCTCGGCTTACGGCCATACTACCCTGAGAACGCCCGATCTCGTCCGATCTCGGAAGCTAAGCAGGGTCGGGCCTGGTTAGTACTTGGATGGGAGACCGCCTGGGAATACCAGGTGCTGTAAGCTTTTTTTTTTTTTTTTTGCACCTCCGTCGCAAAAGTAAACTTTCACAAAATAATTCCAGTTTGCTAGCTACTTGCTAGCAGACAGCCACACGCTAAACTGACAGGATGAGAGCTGAAAATGCTGTCAAAATGCTTTTTCCACCCCAAGTTGGGACGAGTGTCATCTTTAAAAGAGTCAACTGTGGGCTTTTTCTCGGCTTACGGCCATACTACCCTGGGAACGCCCGATCTCGGAAGCTAAGCAGGGTCGGGCCTGGTTAGTACTTGGATGGGAGACCGCCTGGGAATACCAGGTGTTGTAAGCTTTTTTTTTTTTTTTTTGCACCTCCGTCGCAAAAGTAAACTTTCACAAAATAATTCCAGTTTGCTAGCTATTTGCTAGCAGACAGCCACACGCTAAACTGCCAGGATGAGAGCTGAAAATGCTGTCAAAATGCTTTTTCCACCCCAATCTGGGACGAGTGTAATCTTTAAAAGAGTCAACTGTGGGCTTTTTCTCGGCTTACGGCCATACTACCCTGAGAACGCCCGATCTCGTCCGATCTCGGAAGCTAAGCAGGGTCGGGCCTGGTTAGTACTTGGATGGGAGACCGCCTGGGAATACCAGGTGTTGTAAGCTTTTTTTTTTTTTTTTTTTGCACCTTTTTTTGCACCTCCGTCGCAAAAGTAAACTTTCACAAAATAATTCCAGTTTGCTAGCTACTTGCTAGCAGACAGCCACACGCTAAACTGCCAGGATGAGAGCT
Organism: Leptonotus elevatus; assembly: GCF_054856555.1. Taxonomy (NCBI): domain Eukaryota; kingdom Metazoa; phylum Chordata; class Actinopteri; order Syngnathiformes; family Syngnathidae; genus Leptonotus; species Leptonotus elevatus. The sequence goes on along the minus strand of NC_141239.1, from coordinate 48,395,169 downwards.
GAAAATGCTGTCAAAATGCTTTTTCCACCCCAATCTGGGACGAGTGTAATCTTTAAAAGAGTCAACTGTGGGCTTTTTCTCGGCTTACGGCCATACTACCCTGAGAACGCCCGATCTCGTCCGATCTCGGAAGCTAAGCAGGGTCGGGCCTGGTTAGTACTTGGATGGGAGACCGCCTGGGAATACCAGGTGCTGTAAGCTTTTTTTTTTTTTTTTTTGCACCTCCGTCGCAAAAGTAAACTTTCACAAAATAATTCCAGTTTGCTAGCTACTTGCTAGCAGACAGCCACACGCTAAACTGACAGGATGAGAGCTGAAAATGCTGTCAAAATGCTTTTTCCACCCAAAGTTGGGACGAGTGTAATCTTTAAAAGAGTCAACTGTGGGCTTTTTCTCGGCTTAAGGCCATACTACCCTGAGAACGCCCGATCTCGGAAGCTAAGCAGGGTCGGGCCTGGTTAGTACTTGGATGGGAGACCGCCTGGGAATACCAGGTGCTGTAAGCTTTTTTTTTTTTTTTTTTGCACCTCCGTCGCAAAAGTAAACTTTCACAAAATAATTCCAGTTTGCTAGCTACTTGCTAGCAGACAGCCACACGCTAAACTGACAGGATGAGAGCTGAAAATGCTGTCAAAATGCTTTTTCCACCCCAAGTTGGGACGAGTGTAATCTTTAAAAGAGTCAACTGTGGGCTTTTTCTCGGCTTACGGCCATACTACCCTGAGAACGCCCGATCTCGTCCGATCTCGGAAGCTAAGCAGGGTCGGGCCTGGTTAGTACTTGGATGGGAGACCGCCTGGGAATACCAGGTGCTGTACGCTTTTTTTTTTTTTTTTTGCACCTCCGTCGCAAAACTAAACTTTCACAAAATAATTCCAGTTTGCTAGCTACTTGCTAGCAGACAGCCACACGCTAAACTGACAGGATGAGAGCTGAAAATGCTGTCAAAATGCTTTTTCCACCCAAAGTTGGGACGAGTGTAATCTTTAAAAGAGTCAACTGTGGGCTTTTTCTCGGCTTACGGCCATACTACCCTGAGAACGCCCGATCTCGTCCGATCTTGGAAGCTAAGCAGGGTCGGGCCTGGTTAGTACTTGGATGGGAGACCGCCTGGGAATACCAGGTGCTGTAAGCTTTTTTTTTTTTTTTTTTGCACCTCCGTCGCAAAAGTAAACTTTCACAAAATAATTCCAGTTTGCTAGCTACTTGCTAGCAGACAGCCACACGCTAAACTGACAGGATGAGAGCTGAAAATGCTGTCAAAATGCTTTTTCCACCCAAAGTTGGGACGAGTGTAATCTTTAAAAGAGTCAACTGTGGGCTTTTTCTCGGCTTACGGCCATACTACCCTGAGAACGCCAGATCTCGTCCGATCTCGGAAGCTAAGCAGGGTCGGGCCTGGTTAGTACTTGGATGGGAGACCGCCTGGGAATACCAGGTGCTGTAAGCTTTTTTTTTTTTTTTTTGCACCTCCGTCGCAAAACTAAACTTTCACAAAATAATTCCAGTTTGCTAGCTACTTGCTAGCAGACAGCCACACGCTAAACTGACAGGATGAGAGCTGAAAATGCTGTCAAAATGCTTTTTCCACCCAAAGTTGGGACGAGTGTAATCTTTAAAAGAGTCAACTGTGGGCTTTTTCTCGGCTTACGGCCATACTACCCTGAGAACGCCCGATCTCGTCCGATCTCGGAAGCTAAGCAGGGTCGGGCCTGGTTAGTACTTGGATGGGAGACCGCCTGGGAATACCAGGTGCTGTAAGCTTTTTTTTTTTTTTTTTGCACCTCCGTCGCAAAAGTAAACTTTCACAAAATAATTCCAGTTTGCTAGCTACTTGCTAGCAGACAGCCACACGCTAAACTGACAGGATGAGAGCTGAAAATGCTGTCAAAATGCTTTTTCCACCCCAAGTTGGGACGAGTGTCATCTTTAAAAGAGTCAACTGTGGGCTTTTTCTCGGCTTACGGCCATACTACCCTGGGAACGCCCGATCTCGGAAGCTAAGCAGGGTCGGGCCTGGTTAGTACTTGGATGGGAGACCGCCTGGGAATACCAGGTGTTGTAAGCTTTTTTTTTTTTTTTTTTGCACCTCCGTCGCAAAAGTAAACTTTCACAAAATAATTCCAGTTTGCTAGCTATTTGCTAGCAGACAGCCACACGCTAAACTGCCAGGATGAGAGCTGAAAATGCTGTCAAAATGCTTTTTCCACCCCAATCTGGGACGAGTGTAATCTTTAAAAGAGTCAACTGTGGGCTTTTTCTCGGCTTACGGCCATACTACCCTGAGAACGCCCGATCTCGTCCGATCTCGGAAGCTAAGCAGGGTCGGGCCTGGTTAGTACTTGGATGGGAGACCGCCTGGGAATACCAGGTGTTGTAAGCTTTTTTTTTTTTTTTTTTTGCACCTTTTTTTGCACCTCCGTCGCAAAAGTAAACTTTCACAAAATAATTCCAGTTTGCTAGCTACTTGCTAGCAGACAGCCACACGCTAAACTGCCAGGATGAGAGCTGAAAATGCTGTCAAAATGCTTTTTCCACCCCAATCTGGGACGAGTGTAATCTTTAAAAGAGTCAACTGTGGGCTTTTTCTCGGCTTACGGCCATACTACCCTGAGAACGCCCGATCTCGTCCGATCTCGGAAGCTAAGCAGGGTCGGGCCTGGTTAGTACTTGGATGGGAGACCGCCTGGGAATACCAGGTGCTGTAAGCTTTTTTTTTTTTTTTTTTGCACCTCCGTCGCAAAAGTAAACTTTCACAAAATAATTCCAGTTTGCTAGCTACTTGCTAGCAGACAGCCACACGCTAAACTGACAGGATGAGAGCTGAAAATGCTGTCAAAATGCTTTTTCCACCCCAATCTGGGACGAGTGTAATCTTTAAAAGAGTCAACTGTGGGCTTTTTCTCAGCTTATGGCCATACTACCCTGAGAACGCCTGATATCGTCCGATCTCGGAAGCTAAGCAGGGTCGGGCCTGGTTAGTACTTGGATGGGAGACCGCCTGGGAATACCAGGTGCTGTAAGCTTTTTTTTTTTTTTTTGCACCTCCGTCGCAAAAGTAAACTTTCACAAAATAATTCCAGTTTGCTAGCTACTTGCTAGCAGACAGCCACACGCTAAACTGACAGGATGAGAGCTGAAAATGCTGTCAAAATGCTTTTTCCACCCCAAGTTGGGACGAGTGTAATCTTTAAAAGAGTCAACTGTGGGCTTTTTCTCGGCTTACGGCCATACTACCCTGAGAACGCCCGATCTCGTCCGATCTCGGAAGCTAAGCAGGGTCGGGCCTGGTTAGTACTTGGATGGGAGACCGCCTGGGAATACCAGGTGTTGTAAGCTTTTTTTTTTTTTTTTGCACCTTTTTTTGCACCTCCGTCGCAAAAGTAAACTTTCACAAAATAATTCCAGTTTGCTAGCTACTTGCTAGCAGACAGCCACACGCTAAACTGACAGGACGAGAGCTGAAAATGCTGTCAAAATGCTTTCTCCACCCCAATCTGGGACGAGTGTAATCTTTAAAAGAGTCAACTGTGGGCTTCTTCTCGGCTTACGGCCATACTACCCTGAGAACGCCCGATCTCGTCCGATCTCGGAAGCTAAGCAGGGTCGGGCCTGGTTAGTACTTGGATGGGAGACCGCCTGGGAATACCAGGTGTTGTAAGCTTTTTTTTTTTTTTTTTTGCACCTCCGTCGCAAAAGTAAACTTTCACAAAATAATTCCAGTTTGCTAGCTACTTGCTAGCAGACAGCCACACGCTAAACTGACAGGATGAGAGCTGAAAATGCTGTCAAAATGCTTTTTCCACCCCAATCTGGGACGAGTGTAATCTTTAAAAGAGTCAACTGTGGGCTTTTTCTCGGCTTACGGCCATACTACCCTGAGAACGCCCGATCTCGTCCGATCTCGGAAGCTAAGCAGGGTCGGGCCTGGTTAGTACTTGGATGGGAGACCGCCTGGGAATACCAGGTGCTGTAAGTTTTTTTTTTTTTTTTTTTGCACCTCCGTCGCAAAAGTAAACTTTCACAAAATAATTCCAGTTTGCTAGCTACTTGCTAGCAGACAGCCACACGCGAAACTGACAGGATGAGAGCTGAAAATGCTGTCAAAATGCTTTTTCCACCCCAATCTGGGACGAGTGTAATCTTTAAAAGAGTCAACTGTGGGCTTTTTCTCAGCTTATGGCCATACTACCCTGAGAACGCCTGATATCGTCCGATCTCGGAAGCTAAGCAGGGTCGGGCCTGGTTAGTACTTGGATGGGAGACCGCCTGGGAATACCAGGTGCTGTAAGCTTTTTTTTTTTTTTTTTTGCACCTTTTTTTGCACCTCCGTCGCAAAAGTAAACTTTCACAAAATAATTCCAGTTTGCTAGCTACTTGCTAGCAGACAGCCACACGCTAAACTGACAGGATGAGAGCTGAAAATGCTGTCAAAATGCTTTTTCCACCCAAAGTTGGGACGAGTCAATTCTTTAAAAGAGTCAACTGTGGGCTTTTTCTCGGTTTACGGCCATACTACCCTGAGAACGCCCAGGTGTGGTTGATTGGTCACAGCTGAGTTGATTGTTCCGTTTTGGGTCAGTGGAGCTGTGTGCTCCTGATTATGTGGTTTAGTGTTCTTTCTTTGTCTGTTTTTGAATTTGTTTTGTTTATTTGTGTTAGTTTTCAGGTTCTACTCCTCCCAGCTTTCTTGGCTGTGGAGGAGGGTTTCTTTTTTCCCCCTGAGCGGCTTTGCTTTGTTTGAACTGAGAATATGGATGTGACATTTGCTGGGCCCAGCACGTCTGGAATGGAGATCGGAAGTTTTGCTGGCAGGAAGGCTGGCGGTGATGTAGGTGTGGATAAAAATCAAGGTAATATGAGTGTGACAAATAAGCGAAAGGTGAGTTTTGATAAAGAATTGACAGTGTTTTTGGAACTTGAGGGTGGTGTAGGTCTGTCTCCGTTGGCCCTACTAAGGGCTACTAAAGAAGTCTGTGGTACGATTCTGGCCTGTCGGATGATTACGAAAGAGAGATTCGAAATGACTGTGGCATCCCGGGCGGCTAAAGAAAAATTACTCGATGGGTTTAGGATCGGGGATACTAGGGTTCATGGGAGGGATATTAGTGTTGACGAACTTGTTGTCTCTTTCATGGGCCTGCCAGCCTATATTGAGGATGAGGAAATTCTGCAGAAGCTCCTCGACTGGGGTGTTTCGGCCGTGTCCGAGATGAGGAGACGAATGTGGCCAGGGACAAACATCGCTGACGGAACGAGGTTCGTTAAGGTCCGATTTACTGACCAGGTGCGTTCTCTACCGTATTCTGTAAGGTTTAACACTGCGGGGGGGCCTGAATATTTTAGGGTCATTCATGACAGGCAAGTGAAGGTGTGCAGGGGGTGTCTCCAGCCTGACCATGTGTTGCGTGAATGCCCGGATTTTTGCTGCAGACGGTGTGGGGCCCAAGGCCATTATGCGCGTGAGTGTGCAGAGCCCAGGGCCGCTAAATGTAAGTACTGTCATCAGTCCCCCTCTGTATGTGGGTGCTCTGGCCACCCCGCCTCTGACCCAGAGGAAGTGGGTGGGAGTCCCCCACCTACGGCTGACGTAGAGCACGGCCCTGGATCGAGGGAGGTCCTGTTTGATCAGGATGCGGAACCGGGTATACCTGACCCGGTGGCATTGGCGCCTGTGGTGGGGGGGGCTGGTGAAATGTCTCACAGTCCTGCCCCCGAGCAGGGGGGGGGGGCTGTATCCTGCCCAACCTCTAATGTCGTGGTGGCGGAGGCTGGACCGGGGAGGGGGATGGGTGTGGATCTGGTTTCACACCTTACCCCTGAAGCGGGGGAGATGGTACGAAAGTCAGGCCAGACTCCTAAGTCTCAGCGCTCGAGGGCGGGCAGCAGGGGTCGGGCGCCGCTTAGGCAGCCACTGCCTAAGAGTAGTGACAGGTCTAGATCACTGACCGGGAGGGGCGGGTCGAAACATGTCGACGAGTACTGTGAGTCCCAGCCTGGTAGTGATCGGCGGTCGGGGCTGCAAGGTGAAGATCCCGTTTCATGCGGCACTGCCCGTTCTGAGTCTGCCACTGTAAATGCCACAACTGTTCCCATGGGTGTCATTTCCCAAGGGAATGAGGTTGCTCCGACAAAAATTAATAAGAAGTGTAAACGGTAGTCTGGTGTCAGGTTGATGGATCAACTTCCCTTTTTTCTCCTTCCAAATGACGTTTTCCCTAGTCTCCATTAATGCTCGGAGCTTGAGGAATGGGGTAAAGATGCACAGTGTGTTTCACAACACCACCTGGGACGTGCTGTGCATCCAGGAGACGTGGTGGGAGGCGGAGCATCTTCGCATAGTAGAGGCTATGAACATTGGTGACTTGTACTGTGCTTTGGGCTCTGCAAACTCCCGTGGTGTGGCTGTCTTAGTCAAGCCGGGTGTTTTTGGCGTGTCTTCTTTAGTGCATGAGGACCCACATGGTCGTTTTATCGTGATTGATTTGCAGCGTGGCTCCACGAAATTCCGCCTTATAAATATCTACGCGCCTAATGAGGAGATGGAGAGGAAAACCTTCTTCAGTTCTGTTTTCCCTTATGTTACAGATTCCTCTATTTTGATCGGTGACTTTAATATCGCTCTGTCAAAAATCGATCTCGGTCCGAACAACACCTTTAAGAATGATGTCAGTAGAGGCTATTTAATTGATTCTGCAGTGGCTGCTGATCTGTCCGAAGTCTGGAGAGGTCTTAACCCCCTAAAAAGGGATTATTCCCGGCGTCAGGTGGTGCGGGGGGTCCTCCTCCAGTCTCGGATAGATCTGTGCTATGTTTCAAGTGCTTTATGGAAGTATATTGGGGGTAGCTCCTATGCATGTGTGGGCTGGAGCGATCACTCCCTCTTTTCTGTTACCCTAGACTTCCTGGGTGGTAAGAGGAATGGGGGGGTCTGGGTTTTTAATAATATGCTGCTTGCCGACCCCGCCTTTGTAAATAGGATGGAGCACTTTTTTGATTGTCTGGATGGTGAAATGGAAATGTGTGATTCTTTGGTTGATTGGTGGGAACAGGCAAAGTTTAGAATTAAAAAGCTGTGCCTCCGTTATAGTAAGCAGAGGAGGTGGGAGGAGTCCATCAGGGAGCGAACTGTCCGGAGCAAACTCCAAGGACTTGCCGCTACCTCTGGTATAGGTCCGGTAGACCCTGAATATCTGGAACTGCAGGAGGAGCTCAGGAACATACAGGTTAGTCGGGCTAGGGGGGCGGCACTTAGATCCAAGGCCCAGTATGCGGTAGAGGGGGAGCGCTCCACAGCTTTCTTTTTTGGCTTGGAAAAGTCCAGGCAGAGCAAGCTATATTTGGACGGCCTGTTGGACGAATCAGGTAAACTTCATAGTGATTTGGATGAAATTCTGGATATTGTAGGTAGGTTTTATTCCGATTTATTTGATGGTGAAAGGATCAACGAAGTAAGCTGTAGTAAGGCACTAGGTGCGCTTGATGTGTCTCTTAGCTCTAGTGACGCTGACAGCTGTGACCTGCCTATTTCCTTAGTAGAGGTTTTAGCAGCAATTAGGGGTCTCAATGCCTGTAAAAGTCCAGGAGAGGATGGTTTGAGTGCAGAGTTTTATAGTGCTTTTGCTCACAGGTTAGCCCCGATTCTCCATACTCTCTTTAGCGATTTTGAGAGAGAGGGTCGAGTTTCGGACTCCTTTTCTCTGAGCATTGTGACTTTGGTTTTTAAGAAGGGTGATAAGCGGTGCCTGGCCAATTACAGACCAATAAGTCTTCTTAACACTGATTACAAAATATTGGCAAAAGTATTGGCGCATAGGTTGAAAGGTGTGATTGGTAAAGTGGTTGCAGGTACACAGGCGTATTGTGTCCCGGGGCGGGACATTTCTGACACAATACTGTCCTTAAAGTATTTGTTGAAGGAGATGCATGTCTCTGGTGGGATTCACGTTTCAGTGGATTTCAGTAAAGCATTTGATAGAGTCGAGCATTGTTTTCTTTACCGCGTTTTGGAGAAATTTGGTTTTAAAAATGGTTTTGTAAACTGGATTAAGCTTTTGTATTCCAGTGCGGTTAGCCGTGTAAAATGTAATGGACTCCTGTCGGATAGCTTCCCTTTGCGGAGGTCGGTAAGGCAGGGGTGTCCTTTGAGTGCACTTCTCTATAGCATAGTGGCCGAGCCTTTGGCCGCTATGCTCAAGAGGGACGGGGCTGTGCATGGAATCGTGAGTCCATCTGGTAGGGAATATAAGATTTTTCAATATGCGGATGATACCAATTTGGTTTTGCGCGATGTGGGGAGCCTCAATGTGGCTCTCCACATCCTAAATGTCTATTGCCTTGCCTCAGGAGCAAAGATCAATTTTGATAAGACGCCTGTGTCCTACTGCGGAGGCATTGTGGCCCCACCGAATGTTTGGGGCGTCAGGGACGCAGGGGATTCTTACAGGGTTCTTGGTGTGCCCTTGGGTAGGGATGAGGTGACCTGTCGTGATTGTTTGTGGGCTGAACTGTATAGTAGTGTGTGTACCCGAATGAATCTATGGAAAACGCGTGGTCTTCACTTGAAAGGTAGGGTGTTGGTTGTTAATGCACTGTGTTTGTCTAAGCTAGTTCATGCTCTTACTGTGTATGACTTGCCGGGGGTGTTTGCAAATAAATTTAGCGTTGCTGTCAGTAAATTTATCTGGCGGCGAGAGAGTGCACCTGTGGCACATAATGTTTTGGTTGGTCAGTATGATCGGGGAGGGCTTAAACTGATCGACTTGGTGGTTAGGAAGCATGCTCTGCGTCTCAAATTGATTAAAAAGTTCCTCGACACCAGATTCGATGCGGCGTGGAAGGACTTTTTTGCATCGCAGGTTGAAAAGTTGGGTGAGTATGGTGTTTATAATTTGTGTATGCTTCCCCAGAGGACTGCCCTGGATCTGGTCCCGCCTTTTGAGAGGGAAGTGTTCGAGGCGTGGGCTAGACTTCGGCCGTTTGTAGTGGAGGCCCCTTGCTCCTTGTGGCAGCTAGGGCAAATGCCTTTACGTTTTAATCCTGACATGCTCTCTGATCCTCCTGGGAGGAGGGAGAGCATGTTCAGCGGGTTTTTTGAAAGGGCAGGTATAAAACGGGTTGGGCAGTTGTTAGATTTTGAAGGTGGGATCGATGTGGATTTTATCAGGGGTAGTTTTAGTAGGGCGGGTCTTAGGTTTAGGAGGACCGAAGTGGTGAGAAAGGTGAGTGATATACAGATGTGTATCTTGAGAAGGTGGGGCACACTCTATGAGAGAGCACAGCCAGTTCAGGAAGCATATGAGGGAGGGATTGGCGGTGAGTCGCCCCTTATTTTCGTTTGGGTTAAGGGGGAGAGGTTGATGGGATTGGCAGAGACACCGACTCGTGCTTTATATCGCTTGCTGTTGACCCAGGTAGTTAGGCGCCCCACTGCTGAACATAGGTGGTCACAAACATTCCCTGAGCGAGATACTGCATCAATTTGGGCAAATGTTTATAATTGGTATACCCCACCCCAAGTTAGTAATTTTGCTTTTAAATTGAGACATCGACTCGTTTTTACATGTCTTATGTTGCACAGCATTCAACCTGACAGGTTTAGTCGGAATTGTCCAGTGTGCGGTGGAGTTCCAGAAGATTTGCTCCACCTCATGTTCCGGTGTCCGGTGGTGCGGTGCTTCTGGACCCGGCTGCAGGACCTCCTCGTCAGGAGATTGGGACTGAGACTCCCACCACCGGCGGTCGATGTGGAGGACATGGACGAGCCCTGGTTCCTGTTTTTCGGGCCCATCTGTCGGGATGTCCGGAGAGCTGATTCGACTGACAGAATCAACTGGGAGGCTCTTCATCTATGCCTGTCCTTCGGGAGATATGCTGTTTACCTGGTGCGCAACATACACCTCTATGACGCCAGGACTGCTGACCACTGGGCTGTCTTTGCGAGACTTTTGGCAGCCCATATCCGCCATCTCCATGCTGTCAGAGAGCACGAGTTTGTCAACACTTTTTTCCAACGTAATGATTTATTTTCTTTGGATACATGTGGACACCCCAAGCTGAACATTTGAGGACTTCCCGCCCTCTGGTGGTTTGCCCCAAACCTCGGCGAATTTCCCCAGTCATTATTATAACATTTAGTTTTGGTTACCTTTGATGTTTTTAAATTGTGCCTAGTTTGACAATATGTTTTTGGTGGGATTGAAAATGAGTGTATTATTTCTGTGTTGAATTTTTATAATAAAAAAGAAAAAAAAAAGAACGCCCGATCTCGTCCGATCTCGGAAGCTAAGCAGGGTCGGGCCTGGTTAGTACTTGGATGGGAGACCGCCTGGGAATACCAGGTGCTGTAAGCTTTTTTTTTTTTTTTTTTGCACCTCCGTCGCAAAAGTAAACTTTCACAAAATAATTCCAGTTTGCTAGCTACTTGCTAGCAGACAGCCACACGCTAAACTGACAGGATGAGAGCTGAAAATGCTGTCAAAATGCTTTTTCCACCCAAAGTTGGGACGAGTGTAATCTTTAAAAGAGTCAACTGTGGGCTTTTTCTCGGCTTACGGCCATACTACCCTGAGAACGCCAGATCTCGTCCGATCTCGGAAGCTAAGCAGGGTCGGGCCTGGTTAGTACTTGGATGGGAGACCGCCTGGGAATACCAGGTGCTGTAAGCTTTTTTTTTTTTTTTTTGCACCTCCGTCGCAAAACTAAACTTTCACAAAATTATTCCAGTTTGCTAGCTACTTGCTAGCAGACAGCCACACGCTAAACTGACAGGATGAGAGCTGAAAATGCTGTCAAAATGCTTTTTCCACCCAAAGTTGGGACGAGTGTAATCTTTAAAAGAGTCAACTGTGGGCTTTTTCTCGGCTTACGGCCATACTACCCTGAGAACGCCAGATCTCGTCCGATCTCGGAAGCTAAGCAGGGTCGGCCCTTGTTAGTACTTGGATGGGAGACCGCCTGGGAATACCAGGTGCTGTAAGCTTTTTTTTTTTTTTTTTGCACCTCCGTCGCAAAACTAAACTTTCACAAAATTATTCCAGTTTGCTAGCTACTTGCTAGCAGACAGCCACACGCTAAACTGACAGGATGAGAGCTGAAAATGCTGTCAAAATGCTTTTTCCACCCCAATCTGGGACGAGTGTAATCTTTAAAAGAGTCAACTGTGGGCTTTTTCTTGGCTTACGGCCATACTACCCTGAGAACACCCGATCTCGTCCGATCTAGGAAGCTAAGCAGGGTCGGGCCTGGTTAGTACTTGGATGGGAGACCGCCTGGGAATACCAGGTGCTGTAAGCTTTTTTTTTTTTTTTTTTGCACCTCCGTCGCAAAACTAAACTTTCACAAAATAATTCCAGTTTGCTAGCTACTTGCTAGCAGACAGCCACACGCTAAACTGCCAGGATGAGAGCTGAAAATGCTGTCAAAATGCTTTTTCCACCCCAATCTGGGACGAGTGTAATCTTTAAAAGAGTCAACTGTGGGCTTTTTCTCGGCTTACGGCCATACTACCCTGAGAACGCCCGATCTCGTCCGATCTCGGAAGCTAAGCAGGGTCGGGCCTGGTTAGTACTTGGATGGGAGACCGCCTGGGAATACCAGGTGCTGTAAGCTTTTTTTTTTTTTTTTTGCACCTCCGTCGCAAAAGTAAACTTTCACAAAATAATTCCAGTTTGCTAGCTACTTGCTAGCAGACAGCCACACGCTAAACTGACAGGATGAGAGCTGAAAATGCTGTCAAAATGCTTTTTCCACCCCAAGTTGGGACGAGTGTAATCTTTAAAAGAGTCAACTGTGGGCTTTTTCTCGGCTTACGGCCATACTACCCTGAGAACGCCCGATCTCGTCCGATCTCGGAAGCTAAGCAGGGTCGGGCCTGGTTAGTACTTGGATGGGAGACCGCCTGGGAATACCAGGTGTTGTAAGCTTTTTTTTTTTTTTTTTTGCACCTTTTTTTGCACCTCCGTCGCAAAAGTAAACTTTCACAAAATAATTCCAGTTTGCTAGCTACTTGCTAGCAGACAGCCACACGCTAAACTGACAGGATGAGAGCTGAAAATGCTGTCAAAATGCTTTTTCCACCCCAATCTGGGACGAGTGTAATCTTTAAAAGAGTCAACTGTGGGCTTTTTCTCAGCTTACGGCCATACTACCCTGAGAACGCCCGATCTCGTCCGATCTCGGAAGCTAAGCAGGGTCGGGCCTGGTTAGTACTTGGATGGGAGACCGCCTGGGAATACCAGGTGCTGTAAGCTTTTTTTTTTTTTTTTTGCACCTCCGTCGCAAAAGTAAACTTTCACAAAATAATTCCAGTTTGCTAGCTACTTGCTAGCAGACAGCCACACGCTAAACTGACAGGATGAGAGCTGAAAATGCTGTCAAAATGCTTTTTCCACCCCAAGTTGGGACGAGTGTAATCTTTAAAAGAGTCAACTGTGGGCTTTTTCTCGGCTTACGGCCATACTACCCTGAGAACGCCCGATCTCGTCCGATCTCGGAAGCTAAGCAGGGTCGGGCCTGGTTAGTACTTGGATGGGAGACCGCCTGGGAATACCAGGTGCTGTAAGCTTTTTTTTTTTTTTTTTGCACCTCCGTCGCAAAAGTAAACTTTCACAAAATAATTCCAGTTTGCTAGCTACTTGCTAGCAGACAGCCACACGCTAAACTGACAGGATGAGAGCTGAAAATGCTGTCAAAATGCTTTTTCCACCCCAATCTGGGACGAGTGTAATCTTTAAAAGAGTCAACTGTGGGCTTTTTCTCAGCTTACGGCCATACTACCCTGAGAACGCCTGATCTCGTCCGATCTCGGAAGCTAAGCAGGGTCGGGCCTCGTTAGTACTTGGATGGGAGACCGCCTGGGAATACCAGGTGCTGTAAGCTTTTTTTTTTTTTTTTTGCACCTTTTTTTGCACCTCCGTCGCAAAAGTAAACTTTCACAAAATAATTCCAGTTTGCTAGCTACTTGCTAGCAGACAGCCACACGCTAAACTGACAGGATGAGAGCTGAAAATGCTGTCAAAATGCTTTTTCCACCCCAAGTTGGGACGAGTGTAATCTTTAAAAGAGTCAACTGTGGGCTTTTTCTCGGCTTACGGCCATACTACCCTGAGAACGCCCGATCTCGTCCGATCTCGGAAGCTAAGCAGGGTCGGGCCTGGTTAGTACTTGGATGGGAGACCGCCTGGGAATACCAGGTGTTGTAAGCTTTTTTTTTTTTTTTTTGCACCTTTTTTTGCACCTCCGTCGCAAAAGTAAACTTTCACAAAATAATTCCAGTTTGCTAGCTACTTGCTAGCAGACAGCCACACGCTAAACTGACAGGATGAGAGCTGAAAATGCTGTCAAAATGCTTTTTCCACCCCAATCTGGGACGAGTGTAATCTTTAAAAGAGTCAACTGTGGGCTTTTTCTCGGCTTACGGCCATACTACCCTGAGAACGCCCGATCTCGTCTGATCTCGGAAGCTAAGCAGGGTCGGGCCTGGTTAGTACTTGGATGGGAGACCGCCTGGGAATACCAGGTGCTGTAAGCTTTTTTTTTTTTTTTTTTGCACCTCCGTCGCAAAAGTAAACTTTCACAAAATAATTCCAGTTTGCTAGCTACTTGCTAGCAGACAGCCACACGCTAAACTGACAGGATGAGAGCTGAAAATGCTGTCAAAATGCTTTTTCCACCCCAATCTGGGACGAGTGTAATCTTTAAAAGAGTCAACTGTGGGCTTTTTCTCGGCTTACGGCCATACTACCCTGAGAACGCCAGATCTCGTCCGATCTCGGAAGCTAAGCAGGGTCGGGCCTGGTTAGTACTTGGATGGGAGACCGCCTGGGAATACCAGGTGCTGTAAGCTTTTTTTTTTTTTTTTTTGCACCTCCGTCGCAAAAGTAAACTTTCACAAAATAATTCCAGTTTGCTAGCTACTTGCTAGCAGACAGCCACACGCTAAACTGACAGGATGAGAGCTGAAAATGCTGTCAAAATGCTTTCTCCACCCCAATCTGGGACGAGTGTAATCTTTAAAAGAGTCAACTGTGGGCTTTTTCTCGGCTTACGGCCATACTACCCTGAGAATGCCCGATCTCGTCCGATCTCGGAAGCTAAGCAGGGTCGGGCCTGGTTAGTACTTGGATGGGAGACCGCCTGGGAATACCAGGTGCTGTAAGCTTTTTTTTTTTTTTTTTTGCACCTCCGTCGCAAAAGTAAACTTTCACAAAATAATTCCAGTTTGCTAGCTACTTGCTAGCAGACAGCCACACGCTAAACTGACAGGATGAGAGCTGAAAATGCTGTCAAAATGCTTTCTCCACCCCAATCTGGGACGAGTGTAATCTTTAAAAGAGTCAACTGTGGGCTTCTTCTCGGCTTACGGCCATACTACCCTGAGAACGCCCGATCTCGTCCGATCTCGGAAGCTAAGCAGGGTCGGGCCTGGTTAGTACTTGGATGGGAGACCGCCTGGAAATACCAGGTGCTGTAAGTTTTTTTTTTGTTTTTTTTTTGCACCTCCGTCGCAAAAGTAAACTTTCACAAAATAATTCCAGTTTGCTAGCTACTTGCTAGCAGACAGCCACACGCTAAACTGACAGGATGAGAGCTGAAAATGCTGTCAAAATGCTTTTTCCACCCAAAGTTGGGACGAGTGTAATCTTTAAAAGAGTCAACTGTGGGCATTTTCTCGGCTTACGGCCATACTACCCTGAGAACGCCCGATCTCGTCCGATCTCGGAAGCTAAGCAGGGTCGGGCCTGGTTAGTACTTGGATGGGAGACCGCCTGGGAATACCAGGTGCTGTAAGCTTTTTTTTTTTTTTTTTGCACCTCCGTCGCAAAACTAAACTTTCACAAAATAATTCCAGTTTGCTAGCTACTTGCTAGCAGACAGCCACACGCTAAACTGACAGGATGAGAGCTGAAAATGCTGTCAAAATGCTTTTTCCACCCAAAGTTGGGACGAGTGTAATCTTTAAAAGAGTCAACTGTGGGCTTTTTCTCGGCTTACGGCCATACTACCCTGAGAACGCCCGATCTCGTCTGATCTCGGAAGCTAAGCAGGGTCGGGCCTGGTTAGTACTTGGATGGGAGACCGCCTGGGAATACCAGGTGCTGTAAGCTTTTTTTTTTTTTTTTTTGCACCTCCGTCGCAAAAGTAAACTTTCACAAAATAATTCCAGTTTGCTAGCTACTTGCTAGCAGACAGCCACACGCTAAACTGACAGGATGAGAGCTGAAAATGCTGTCAAAATGCTTTTTCCACCCCAATCTGGGACGAGTGTAATCTTTAAAAGAGTCAACTGTGGGCTTTTTCTCGGCTTACGGCCATACTACCCTGAGAACGCCCGATCTCGTCCGATCTCGGAAGCTAAGCAGGGTCGGGCCTGGTTAGTACTTGGATGGGAGACCGCCTGGGAATACCAGGTGCTGTAAGCTTTTTTTTTTTTTTTTTGCACCTCCGTCGCAAAAGTAAACTTTCACAAAATAATTCCAGTTTGCTAGCTACTTGCTAGCAGACAGCCACACGCTAAACTGACAGGATGAGAGCTGAAAATGCTGTCAAAATGCTTTTTCCACCCCAAGTTGGGACGAGTGTAATCTTTAAAAGAGTCAACTGTGGGCTTTTTCTCGGCTTACGGCCATACTACCCTGAGAACGCCCGATCTCGTCCGATCTCGGAAGCTAAGCAGGGTCGGGCCTGGTTAGTACTTGGATGGGAGACCGCCTGGGAATACCAGGTGTTGTAAGCTTTTTTTTTTTTTTTTTTTTGCACCTCCGTCGCAAAAGTAAACTTTCACAAAATAATTCCAGTTTGCTAGCTACTTGCTAGCAGACAGCCACACGCTAAACTGACAGGATGAGAGCTGAAAATGCTGTCAAAATGCTTTTTCCACCCCAATCTGGGACGAGTGTAATCTTTAAAAGAGTCAACTGTGGGCTTTTTCTCGGCTTACGGCCATACTACCCTGAGAACGCCCGATCTCGTCCGATCTCGGAAGCTAAGCAGGGTCGGGCCTGGTTAGTACTTGGATGGGAGACCGCCTGGGAATACCAGGTGCTGTAAGCTTTTTTTTTTTTTTTTTTGCACCTCCGTCGCAAAAGTAAACTTTCACAAAATAATTCCAGTTTGCTAGCTACTTGCTAGCAGACAGCCACACGCTAAACTGACAGGATGAGAGCTGAAAATGCTGTCAAAATGCTTTCTCCACCCCAATCTGGGACGAGTGTAATCTTTAAAAGAGTCAACTGTGGGCTTCTTCTCGGTTTACGGCCATACTACCCTGAGAACGTCCGATCTCGGAAGCTAAGCAGGGTCGGGCCTGGTTAGTACTTGGATGGGAGACCGCCTGGGAATACCAGGTGCTGTAAGCTTTTTTTTTTTTTTTTTTGCACCTCCGTCGCAAAAGTAAACTTTCACAAAATAATTCCAGTTTGCTAGCTACTTGCTAGCAGACAGCCACACGCTAAACTGACAGGATGAGAGCTGAAAATGCTGTCAAAATGCTTTTTCCACCCAAAGTTGGGACGAGTGTAATCTTTAAAAGAGTCAACTGTGGGCTTTTTCTCGGCTTACGGCCATACTACCCTGAGAACGCCCGATCTCGTCCGATCTCGGAAGCTAAGCAGGGTCGGGCCTGGTTAGTACTTGGATGGGAGACCGCCTGGGAATACCAGGTGCTGTAAGCTTTTTTTTTTTTTTTTTGCACCTCCGTCGCAAAAGTAAACTTTCACAAAATAATTCCAGTTTGCTAGCTACTTGCTAGCAGACAGCCACACGCTAAACTGACAGGATGAGAGCTGAAAATGCTGTCAAAATGCTTTTTCCACCCCAAGTTGGGACGAGTGTAATCTTTAAAAGAGTCAACTGTGGGCTTTTTCTCGGCTTACGGCCATACTACCCTGAGAACGCCCGATCTCGTCCGATCTCGGAAGCTAAGCAGGGTCGGGCCTGGTTAGTACTTGCATGGGAGACCGCCTGGGAATACCAGGTGTTGTAAGATTTTTTATTTTTTTTTTTGCACCTCCGTCGCAAAAGTAAACTTTCACAAAATAATTCCAGTTTGCTAGCTACTTGCTAGCAGACAGCCACACGCTAAACTGACAGGATGAGAGCTGAAAATGCTGTCAAAATGCTTTTTCCACCCCAATCTGGGACGAGTGTAATCTTTAAAAGAGTCAACTGTGGGCTTTTTCTCGGCTTACGGCCATACTACCCTGAGAACGCCCGATCTCGTCCGATCTCGGAAGCTAAGCAGGGTCGGGCCTGGTTAGTACTTGGATGGGAGACCGCCTGGGAATACCAGGTGCTGTAAGCTTTTTTTTTTTTTTTTTTTGCACCTCCGTCGCAAAAGTAAACTTTCACAAAATAATTCCAGTTTGCTAGCTACTTGCTAGCAGACAGCCACACGCTAAACTGCCAGGATGAGAGCTGAAAATGCTGTCAAAATGCTTTTTCCACCCCAATCTGGGACGAGTGTAATCTTTAAAAGAGTCAACTGTGGGCTTTTTCTCGGCTTACGGCCATACTACCCTGAGAACGCCCGATCTCGTCCGATCTCGGAAGCTAAGCAGGGTCGGGCCTGGTTAGTACTTGGATGGGAGACCGCCTGGGAATACCAGGTGCTGTAAGCTTCTTTTTTTTTTTTTTTTGCACCTCCGTCGCAAAAGTAAACTTTCACAAAATAATTCCAGTTTGCTAGCTACTTGCTAGCAGACAGCCACACGCTAAACTGACAGGATGAGAGCTGAAAATGCTGTCAAAATGCTTTCTCCACCCCAATCTGGGACGAGTGTAATCTTTAAAAGAGTCAACTGTGGGCTTCTTCTCGGCTTACGGCCATACTACCCTGAGAACGTCCGATCTCGGAAGCTAAGCAGGGTCGGGCCTGGTTAGTACTTGCATGGGAGACCGCCTGGGAATACCAGGTGTTGTAAGCTTTTTTTTTTTTTTTTTTGCACCTCCGTCGCAAAAGTAAACTTTCACAAAATAATTCCAGTTTGCTAGCTACTTGCTAGCAGACAGCCACACGCTAAACTGACAGGATGAGAGCTGAAAATGCTGTCAAAATGCTTTTTCCACCCCAATCTGGGACGAGTGTAATCTTTAAAAGAGTCAACTGTGGGCTTTTTCTCGGCTTACGGCCATACTACCCTGAGAACGCCCGATCTCGTCCGATCTCGGAAGCTAAGCAGGGTCGGGCCTGGTTAGTACTTGGATGGGAGACCGCCTGGGAATACCAGGTGTTGTAAGCTTTTTTTTTTTTTTTTTTGCACCTCCGTCGCAAAAGTAAACTTTCACAAAATAATTCCAGTTTGCTAGCTACTTGCTAGCAGACAGCCACACGCTAAACTGACAGGATGAGAGCTGAAAATGCTGTCAAAATGCTTTTTCCACCCCAATCTGGGACGAGTGTAATCTTTAAAAGAGTCAACTGTGGGCTTTTTCTCGGCTTACGGCCATACTACCCTGAGACCGCCCGATCTCGTCCGATCTCGGAAGCTAAGCAGGGTCGGGCCTGGTTAGTACTTGGATGGGAGACCGCCTGGGAATACCAGGTGCTGTAAGCTTTTTTTTTTTTTTTTTTGCACCTCCGTCGCAAAAGTAAACTTTCACAAAATAATTCCAGTTTGCTAGCTACTTGCTAGCAGACAGCCACACGCTAAACTGACAGGATGAGAGCTGAAAATGCTGTCAAAATGCTTTTTCCACCCCAAGTTGGGACGAGTGTAATCTTTAAAAGAGTCAACTGTGGGCTTTTTCTTGGCTTACGGCCATACTACCCTGAGAACGCCCGATCTCGTCCGATCTCGGAAGCTAAGCAGGGTCGGGCCTGGTTAGCACTTGGATGGGAGACCGCCTGGGAATACCAGGTGCTGTAAGCTTTATTATTTATTTTTTTTGCACCTCCGTCGCAAAAGTAAACTTTCACAAAATAATTCCAGTTTGCTAGCTACTTGCTAGCAGACAGCCACACGCTAAACTGACAGGATGAGAGCTGAAAATGCTGTCAAAATGCTTTTTCCACCCCAATCTGGGACGAGTGTAATCTTTAAAAGAGTCAACTGTGGGCTTTTTCTCGGCTTACGGCCATACTACCCTGAGAACGCCCGATCTCGTCCGATCTCGGAAGCTAAGCAGGGTCGGGCCTGGTTAGTACTTGGATGGGAGACCGCCTGGGAATACCAGGTGCTGTAAGCTTTTTTTTTTTTTTTTTTGCACCTCCGTCGCAAAAGTAAACTTTCACAAAATAATTCCAGTTTGCTAGCTACTTGCTAGCAGACAGCCACACGCTAAACTGACAGGATGAGAGCTGAAAATGCTGTCAAAATGCTTTTTCCACCCCAATCTGGGACGAGTGTAATCTTTAAAAGAGTCAACTGTGGGCTTTTTCTCGGCTTACGGCCAACGCCCGATCTCGTCCGATCTCGGAAGCTAAGCAGGGTCGGGCCTGGTTAGTACTTGGATGGGAGACCGCCTGGGAATACCAGGTGCTGTAAGCTTTATTATTTATTTTTTTTGCACCTCCGTCGCAAAAGTAAACTTTCACAAAATAATTCCAGTTTGCTAGCTACTTGCTAGCAGACAGCCACACGCTAAACTGACAGGATGAGAGCTGAAAATGCTGTCAAAATGCTTTTTCCACCCCAATCTGGGACGAGTGTAATCTTTAAAAGAGTCAACTGTGGGATTTTTCTCGGCTTACGGCCATACTACCCTGAGAACGCCCGATCTCGTCCGATCTCGGAAGCTAAGCAGGGTCGGGCCTGGTTAGTACTTGGATGGGAGACCGCCTGGGAATACCAGGTGCTGTAAGCTTTTTTTTTTTTTTTTTGCACCTCCGTCGCAAAAGTAAACTTTCACAAAATAATTCCAGTTTGCTAGCTACTTGCTAGCAGACAGCCACACGCTAAACTGACAGGATGAGAGCTGAAAATGCTGTCAAAATGCTTTTTCCACCCCAATCTGGGACGAGTGTAATCTTTAAAAGAGTCAACTGTGGGCTTTTTCTCGGCTTACGGCCATACTACCCTGAGAACGCCCGATCTCGTCCGATCTCGGAAGCTAAGCAGGGTCGGGCCTGGTTAGTACTTGGATGGGAGACCGCCTGGGAATACCAGGTGCTGTAAGCTTTTTTTTTTTTTTTTTTGCACCTCCGTCGCAAAAGTAAACTTTCACAAAATAATTCCAGTTTGCTAGCTACTTGCTAGCAGACAGCCACACGCTAAACTGACAGGATGAGAGCTGAAAATGCTGTCAAAATGCTTTTTCCACCCCAATCTGGGACGAGTGTAATCTTTAAAAGAGTCAACTGTGGGCTTTTTCTCGGCTTACGGCCATACTACCCTGAGAACGCCCGATCTCGTCCGATCTCGGAAGCTAAGCAGGGTCGGGCCTGGTTAGTACTTGGATGGGAGACCGCCTGGGAATACCAGGTGCTGTAAGCTTTTTTTTCTTTTTTTTTTGCACCTCCGTCACAAAAGTAAACTTTCACAAAATAATTCCAGTTTGCTAGCTACTTGCTAGCAGACAGCCACACGCTAAACTGACAGGATGAGAGCTGAAAATGCTGTCAAAATGCTTTTTCCACCCCAATCTGGGACGAGTGTAATCTTTAAAAGAGTCAACTGTGGGCTTTTTCTCGGCTTACGGCCATACTACCCTGAGAACGCCCGATCTCGTCCGATCTCGGAAGCTAAGCAGGGTCGGGCCTGGTTAGTACTTGGATGGGAGACCGCCTGGGAATACCAGGTGCTGTAAGCTTTTTTTTCTTTTTTTTTTGCACCTCCGTCGCAAAAGTAAACTTTCACAAAATAATTCCAGTTTGCTAGCTACTTGCTAGCAGACAGCCACACGCTAAACTGACAGGATGAGAGCTGAAAATGCTGTCAAAATGCTTTTTCCACCCAAAGTTGGGACGAGTGTAATCTTTAAAAGAGTCAACTGTGGGCTTTTTCTCGGCTTACGGCCATACTACCCTGAGAACGCCCGATCTCGTCCGATCTCGGAAGCTAAGCAGGGTCGGGCCTGGTTAGTACTTGGATGGAAGACCGCCTGGGAATACCAGGTGCTGTAAGCTTTTTTTTTTTTTTTTTGCACCTCCGTCGCAAAAGTAAACTTTCACAAAATAATTCCAGTTTGCTAGCTACTTGCTAGCAGACAGCCACACGCTAAACTGACAGGATGAGAGCTGAAAATGCTGTCAAAATGCTTTTTCCACCCCAATCTGGGACGAGTGTAATCTTTAAAAGAGTCAACTGTGGGCTTTTTCTCGGCTTACGGCCATACTACCCTGAGAACGCCCGATCTCGTCCGATCTCGGAAGCTAAGCAGGGTCGGGCCTGGTTAGTACTTGGATGGGAGACCGCCTGGGAATACCAGGTGCTGTAAGCTTTTTTTTTTTTTTTTTTGCACCTCCGTCGCAAAAGTAAACTTTCACAAAATAATTCCAGTTTGCTAGCTACTTGCTAGCAGACAGCCACACGCTAAACTGACAGGATGAGAGCTGAAAATGCTGTCAAAATGCTTTTTCCACCCCAATCTGGGACGAGTGTAATCTTTAAAAGAGTCAACTGTGGGCTTTTTCTCGGCTTACGGCCATACTACCCTGAGAACGCCCGATCTCGTCCGATCTCGGAAGCTAAGCAGGGTCGGGCCTGGTTAGTACTTGGATGGGAGACCGCCTGGGAATACCAGGTGTTGTAAGCTTTTTTTTTTTTTTTTTTGCACCTCCGTCGCAAAAGTAAACTTTCACAAAATAATTCCAGTTTGCTAGCTACTTGCTAGCAGACAGCCACACGCTAAACTGACAGGATGAGAGCTGAAAATGCTGTCAAAATGCTTTTTCCACCCAAAGTTGGGACGAGTGTAATCTTTAAAAGAGTCAACTGTGGGCATTTTCTCGGCTTACGGCCATACTACCCTGAGAACGCCCGATCTCGTCCGATCTCGGAAGCTAAGCAGGGTCGGGCCTGGTTAGTACTTGGATGGGAGACCGCCTGGGAATACCAGGTGCTGTAAGCTTTTTTTTTTTTTTTTGCACCTCCGTCGCAAAAGTAAACTTTCACAAAATAATTCCAGTTTGCTAGCTACTTGCTAGCAGACAGCCACACGCTAAACTGACAGGATGAGAGCTGAAAATGCTGTCAAAATGCTTTTTCCACCCAAAGTTGGGACGAGTGTAATCTTTAAAAGAGTCAACTGTGGGCTTTTTCTCGGCTTACGGCCATACTACCCTGAGAACGCCCGATCTCGTCTGATCTCGGAAGCTAAGCAGGGTCGGGCCTGGTTAGTACTTGGATGGGAGACCGCCTGGGAATACCAGGTGCTGTAAGCTTTTTTTTTTTTTTTTTTGCACCTCCGTCGCAAAAGTAAACTTTCACAAAATAATTCCAGTTTGCTAGCTACTTGCTAGCAGACAGCCACACGCTAAACTGACAGGATGAGAGCTGAAAATGCTGTCAAAATGCTTTCTCCACCCCAATCTGGGACGAGTGTAATCTTTAAAAGAGTCAACTGTGGGCTTCTTCTCGGCTTACGGCCATACTACCCTGAGAACGTCCGATCTCGGAAGCTAAGCAGGGTCGGGCCTGGTTAGTACTTGGATGGGAGACCGCCTGGGAATACCAGGTGCTGTAAGCTTTTTTTTCTTTTTTTTTTGCACCTCCGTCGCAAAAGTAAACTTTCACAAAATAATTCCAGTTTGCTAGCTACTTGCTCGCAGACAGCCACACGCTAAACTGACAGGATGAGAGCTGAAAATGCTGTCAAAATGCTTTTTCCACCCCAATCTGGGACGAGTGTAATCTTTAAAAGAGTCAACTGTGGGCTTTTTCTCGGCTTACGGCCATACTACCCTGAGAACGCCCGATCTCGTCCGATCTCGGAAGCTAAGCAGGGTCGGGCCTGGTTAGTACTTGGATGGGAGACCGCCTGGGAATACCAGGTGCTGTAAGCTTTTTTTTTTTTTTTTTTACACCTCCGTCGCAAAAGTAAACTTTCACAAAATAATTCCAGTTTGCTAGCTACTTGCTAGCAGACAGCCACACGCTAAACTGACAGGATGAGAGCTGAAAATGCTGTCAAAATGCTTTTTCCACCCCAATCTGGGACGAGTGTAATCTTTAAAAGAGTCAACTGTGGGCTTTTTCTCGGCTTACGGCCATACTACCCTGAGACCGCCCGATCTCGTCCGATCTCGGAAGCTAAGCAGGGTCGGGCCTGGTTAGTACTTGGATGGGAGACCGCCTGGGAATACCAGGTGCTGTAAGCATTTTTTTTTTTTTTTTTGCACCTCCGTCGCAAAAGTAAACTTTCACAAAATAATTCCAGTTTGCTAGCTACTTGCTAGCAGACAGCCACACGCTAAACTGACAGGATGAGAGCTGAAAATGCTGTCAAAATGCTTTTTCCACCCAAAGTTGGGACGAGTGTAATCTTTAAAAGAGTCAACTGTGGGCTTTTTCTCGGCTTACGGCCATACTACCCTGAGAACGCCCGATCTCGTCCGATCTCGGAAGCTAAGCAGGGTCGGGCCTGGTTAGTACTTGGATGGGAGACCGCCTGGGAATACCAGGTGCTGTAAGCTTTTTTTTCATTTTTTTTTGCACCTCCGTCGCAAAAGTAAACTTTCACAAAATAATTCCAGTTTGCTAGCTACTTGCTAGCAGACAGCCACACGCTAAACTGACAGGATGAGAGCTGAAAATGCTGTCAAAATGCTTTTTCCACCCCAATCTGGGACGAGTGTAATCTTTAAAAGAGTCAACTGTGGGCTTTTTCTCGGCTTACGGCCATACTACCCTGAGAACGCCCGATCTCGTCCGATCTCGGAAGCTAAGCAGGGTCGGGCCTGGTTAGTACTTGGATGGGAGACCGCCTGGGAATACCAGGTGCTGTAAGCTTTTTTTTTTTTTTTTTTGCACCTCCGTCGCAAAAGTAAACTTTCACAAAATAATTCCAGTTTGCTAGCTACTTGCTAGCAGACAGCCACACGCTAAACTGACAGGATGAGAGCTGAAAATGCTGTCAAAATGCTTTTTCCACCCCAATCTGGGACGAGTGTAATCTTTAAAAGAGTCAACTGTGGGCTTTTTCTCGGCTTACGGCCATACTACCCTGAGAACGCCCGATCTCGTCCGATCTCGGAAGCTAAGCAGGGTCGGGCCTGGTTAGTACTTGGATGGGAGACCGCCTGGGAATACCAGGTGCTGTAAGCTTTTTTTTTTTTTCTTTGCACCTCCGTCGCAAAAGTAAACTTTCACAAAATAATTCCAGTTTGCTAGCTACTTGCTAGCAGACAGCCACACGCTAAACTGACAGGATGAGAGCTGAAAATGCTGTCAAAATGCTTTTTCCACCCAAAGTTGGGACGAGTGTAATCTTTAAAAGAGTCAACTGTGGGCTTTTTCTCGGCTTACGGCCATACTACCCTGAGAACGCCCGATCTCGTCCGATCTCGGAAGCTAAGCAGGGTCGGGCCTGGTTAGTACTTGGATGGGAGACCGCCTGGGAATACCAGGTGCTGTAAGCTTTTTTTTCATTTTTTTTTGCACCTCCGTCGCAAAAGTAAACTTTCACAAAATAATTCCAGTTTGCTAGCTACTTGCTAGCAGACAGCCACACGCTAAACTGACAGGATGAGAGCTGAAAATGCTGTCAAAATGCTTTTTCCACCCCAATCTGGGACGAGTGTAATCTTTAAAAGAGTCAACTGTGGGCTTTTTCTCGGCTTACGGCCATACTACCCTGAGAACGCCCGATCTCGTCCGATCTCGGAAGCTAAGCAGGGTCGGGCCTGGTTAGTACTTGGATGGGAGACCGCCTGGGAATACCAGGTGCTGTAAGCTTTTTTTTTTTTTTTTTGCACCTCCGTCGCAAAAGTAAACTTTCACAAAATAATTCCAGTTTGCTAGCTACTTGCTAGCAGACAGCCACACGCTAAACTGACAGGATGAGAGCTGAAAATGCTGTCAAAATGCTTTTTCCACCCAAAGTTGGGACGAGTGTAATCTTTAAAAGAGTCAACTCTGGGCTTCTTCTCGGCTTACGGCCATACTACCCTGAGAACGCCCGATCTCGTCCGATCTCGGAAGCTAAGCAGGGTAGGGCCTGGTTAGTACTTGGATGGGAGACCGCCTGGGAATACCAGGTGCTGTAAGCTTTTTTTTTCTTTTTTTTTTTGCACCTCCGTCGCAAAAGTAAACTTTCACAAAATAATTCCAGTTTGCTAGCTACTTGCTAGCAGACAGACGCACGGTAAAACTGACAGGATGAGAGCTGAAAATACTGTCAAAATGCTTTTTCCTGCAGCGTGCTGAATCCAACAATCCCACAATTGAGGAGGTTTTCTAGAAGCATAAATGTATTATGTGTAAACTAATTTTAATTAAATTGAAAGGGAATTTGACATTGTTTTCTTCTCTTCTTTATCTCTCAATGTTCAGTCAACAGTTATAATTTTACAGCAATGTACATGACTGTCTAATTAAGTGAACAGACAGGTTTATTTAATTAGCTGACGTGTCTAGTACAGCAACACATCAATATATATGCATATTCTAACTGACTTCAAAATTCACGGAGGTTAACTCTTTTGTGAAATAATATCCATCACGACATAAATCAGATTCCATCCACCTATTTCGCAAACCAACGTGAAGCCTATAACGATGTATTGCAATTACGCTACATTCGCCATTCGGTGGCGCTGCGCTACAACTTTGGTGTTCAAATGGGGGTCACGTGTTTCCGGTGGTGACGAAGGCGCCAACAGTCGTCTTAGTTAAAACAGCGAAATCTACTCAAAAATACAAATATTACTACTTAACGTTAGTTTAAGTTAAGATTATGGTTATGTTTAGTGTTATAGTTACGTTTAAGTAGTAATACGGAATTGGAGGTGACGTATTTCCGGTAGAGCTCCACTGACCATGGTCTGCACGCACTCCCCATCCTTGACGTGAGAGTTCCAACGCACGTAGCCAATGTAAGTGGATGACATTTAACAAAAGCTAACGCCCCCTTTCCCCACTGTTTTCCCCCCTCCGATTGACTGCGACAGCTGGCAATGTGTGGCCCGACCACTTGAAGTTCAAGCCGAAGGGTAAGTATATGTCCACGTTCTTATTCGCAAATGAACGACAGTGACATACTTTTTCGTCCAAAGCTGGTGTGTGTCAAATGCGCGGTGTCCTTTGCGTGTTTCCGCAGCCGGGTTGCAATCGGCGAGAGTAGTCGCGTTTGCACCATTAAAGGCGCTTTTTATTCGTGCATACTTGCATGTCAGTGCTGACAAGACTGGTGCTTGAGTTCTGTGCTTGTATTTATATGGTGGGTGTGCAAGCATAGCTATATTTTCATTGTTACTGCTTGTAGGCGATATATGTTCTCTGTAATGAAACTAGTGGACAACAAGTGGACAAGGGCATGATGATGAGTGATGATGATGATGATGATGGTGTTGGTAGTTGTGGTTCATTTGAGCGTTTCAGAGGGGGTATCCTAAGCACTCTTAAAAACATTGCTGATTTAAAAGCTTGTCATTGTGGTAGTTTCACCCTGACAGCTAAACATATTTAGGCTGCAGCATGCAAAAAAAATGATTATTTTTGATAGATTTAACTATGGATTATTTGGAGTAATCAAGGTATCTGGAAAAAAAACATATTTAATTCCTATACCTTTATTTAAAAAATGTGACATTTTAAATGGAAGGAAATTGAATATGATTCAGGTTAGTGCTGCAACAACAAGTATTTTAAGACTCAAATAATCAATGAATCGATAAAAACATGTTTTCATTTCCATCCCTTTATTCAAAAGCAGGGCATTGATTATGAAACGTTGCCCATGCGGTGGCGTCAATGAAGTCCCAGTGTACCCCCATTTCTGTATGAAGTGGTACCATTGTATCGGTTACCTTTTAAATATATACCCCTCCCCTCCCCTCCCACATCCTCACTAATGTGACTCTAAAGGAGACTGGCAACATCTATTTAAAAGTAAGTTTGTAAGAGATCATGTTCAACAACACCTGGACTACATCAAGCCTGTTTGCTCATGTGTTTCTTTGTTTAGTGCTGCCTCATAGCGGGCTGATTTCAGCTCCAAGACTACCCATTTGTTTATGCCAAACATGTCCCAATTTCACATTAGGAGTATTTCACATTTGTCATGTCAATAAAAGTAGATCAAGTTTATACTTGATAAGGGCTCAAAACAAAAACAATGGTTTATATTTAGAGTGTAGAACCCAGTTAGGTATATCTAGCTTTTCTTTGTCATTCAAAAGAACCCTAGAAAAGGACTGTTGGGGTGGGGGTTGGAGCACACCATGTGTATGTGTTTGCACTATTGCACTCAATACAATCTGTCTGAGATGGTCAAAGGGCTTCTTCTGGCTGCCTTCCCAAGTAGCTCTATAAAAGACTCTCTCACGCTCAAACATGCACACACAGACACAATGGTGGCCCTAAATTGCGCAATGAACTCTATGGGGAAAACAAACTGTGGCTGAGCTTTTACCTTTAGTCCGATATGCACTAACTTTCCGCGTAGAGCACAGTGCAATCGTCTTAGGCTACTGTTGCATTTGTTGTTTCAGCAAGGCTATCGTGATGGAATGAACTACAAGAGGATGCGCAATTTAAACAACGAGGGCGAGGGCAATGTTTCATGGGTATTCATTCAAATGTGACCTCTGTAAAAGGGCAAATTGGTGCGCAATTCTCAAAATAAATTCAAAATGCAGGACTTCCCCTAGGTTTAGCATATGACTACAGAATACTTTTTTTCTAGGTCTTAGGGTTTTAAGGCATTTTTTGAAAATTGCACAAGAAATGTCTAAAATATTGACGCTCATGCCAGGTCTGATGTGCGTGCAAATCTTTCATGAGTTTTCGCCCATGTTTAGACCCTCAAAAACAGCATACTTTTTTTGTGTGCAAACAATGCATCGCCACGGCAACGGCATGCAACAAAATAAAAAGTTTTTGATAAGTTTTCATTTCAAACAGCTTAACTCATTCACTGCCATTGACGGCTATAGACGTCAAAAATTCATTTGAACTATTTCTATTAGTTGAACACTTTTCCCACTTTTGTTAACAAGAGTATGAAAACCTAAAAAACAAAAAAATTATTGTACATTTAGAACAGATATAAAATGTGTGATTAATCGTGAGTTAACTAGTGAATGTCATTAGATTAATTACGAAAAAAAAATAATCGCCTGACGCCCCTCATTTTTAATAATCTTTTGTTCTTCTTCTTTTTTTTAAAAGTAATTTTAATTATTATTTTTTAAATGTTTTATTATCTTTTCTTTTCTTAAAAAAAATAATATTATTAAAAATTAGGGGCGTCAGGCGATATTCTTTTTTTAATCATAATTATTCGCATAACTTCACTAGTTAACTCACAATTAATGATACATTTTATATCTGTTCTAAATGTACAATAAAAAAATTCTAGGTTTTCATACTCTTGTTAACAAAAGTGGGGAAAAATGTTAAACTAATAGAAATAGTTAAAAGGATTTTTTTTACGTCTATAGCCGTCAATGGCAGTGAATGAGTCAATATGAAACACAGCAAGTTTGAAGACGAACAGATAAATTCTGTAGGATTAGCTCAAATATGAGCTCTACTAAAGGCCCCAAAAAAATGGTGGCAAATTCCAAAGTTAATTCAAAATTGTGGACTTCCTGTTAGGTTTAACTTATATATATATATACATCATTGGCTATTACATATGTCTCCAAATTTTCGTAGCTCTAAGGATTTGTACAAACTGGAATGCTTTGTTAAGACGGAAGTTTGAAACTCTATAGTGTGTTGAAAACTTAAGATTTGTTTTCCCCCTGATGTTGTCCCAGGTTGAGATGGTACAGCCCAAGTTTGAAGTCAATAGGGTTAACCGTCTTGGACCAAGGGGGCAATAGACCCCTGTAAATGTGCAAAAATGGGCCAAAATTGGACACCTTCAAATACTCAATTTCCGCTACTGCCACCAAAGTCTTTTTTGTTTTTGTTTTGGGGTACGTGCTACACGTGGCATGACAGCTCATGTAGACAGAATTAAGATTTAATATCTTTGGAATGAGACTGAGTGATAAGGTATATAGCTTTGAATGTAATCCATTGGACACACGATGTGCTGCCCATGCTGCCAATCATTCACCAACTGGAGGATTCCAATTCTTTCTCACAAGTATTGACTGAAGATCGTTTCTGTCAGTTGAGGTAAACCCTCAAGGGCAATGACAGCTTGGCGTTATTATCTCTTGACAAACATTTCCTCTCTCACATGCAAACTCGGTGTGTCATCAATTAGCACGGATGGACTTTCAAAAGCACCTTGCACAAACCTCATTTGAGCAATCTATATACTCTCGCTCATGCAAGAAGATACTGCTGGCAGTTATTGGCTGACATTGGGTGTTTCCTGTGCAACGTGGAGTTAATATACAGTTTGTCAAAGTCAAGTGTAGAAGAAACCGTCAGAGGTGGCAGAAGTGCTCATACACTTGTGTGTGTGTGTGTGTGTAAAAAAAAAAAAAAGGTACTGACTCACCTTTTGTACTTAAATGAATGAAAACCTAAAGTCTAAAAAATACTTGAGTACAAAAATTGACATTTTGCTCCTTATCAATCCATTAAAGTCTTCATTCACATCTTTAAAAACATAAAATTCCATATAAATCGTGTCGTATTCTGTGAAAGTGAAAACCCCTGAAACAAGCCTATTTTAATGATGTAAGGAGTAGAAAGTACAATGTTCTATGTTCAAATATAATAAAAGTAGTTAAAATGTCATCAGGAAATTAAATACTCCACAAATACTATAATGCTGAGTATTGTAATATACTTATAATATCGAGTACTGAATATTCAAATTGTACTTTAAGCACTGTAATGAAATGTACTTCATTACTTCCCACCACTCCATGTGAGTGTGAATAGACTCTAGGGCAGCCTAAACGATTTTGAATAATAGTCAAATTGTCATTCACCGTCTCCCCTCAATATTGTGATTTTAATTTAGTATGCGGTAGGACTGGGTATCAATTAAAATTCACTCAATCGATTTGATTCACTGATTTTCAATTCAGTTAAGGGTTTTGTGCAGAACCAATTTTTGTTATGTTATATAAAAGAAAAAAATAAGATGACAAAAAAAGCATTTAAGCCTTAAATTCTTTTTTCACTTTAATTAAAATTGTATTTTCACATGAATTTATTAAACTGATCTATTTATGGTTTTATGAATCAATTTCAGGCTATAAAAAGGAACATTTATTTGATTCGATTAAATGAATTAAACTTATTTTTTATGATCCTCTTCCCATTTATTTGTTCCAGCAAACGCAAGCAATAAATAATTCTGCACAGTATTGCAAGAAAATTAGGGATGTTTATTACCACTTTTTTTGAAAACTGATACCAGTACGAGCACTCAACTCTTGAGTAGTCACTGATACCGATACCAAGTACAGATACCACTAGTACTTTTGATTTGGGGTGTTAGAAAAAATCGATTCGGCAATATATCGCCATATTACAGCGCGCAATTCTCGAATCGATTCGATATGCGGCCGAATTGATTTTTAAACATACATTTTTTATGGGAATATTCAACAAAACTTACTTAGGGTTAGTATTCACCCATTAACCATGGAAGAATGTTATATTAATGGAACATTAAGCCTTAATATTTGATTTCAGTGCTCTTCAAACATGAAACAGACTGCAACCTGTTTGTTAAATGCAGTGGCTCAGTTGTAAGCCTGAATTTTCAGATAAATAAATACATTTTCATACAAATCTTACAGTATACATGTACAAGTTTACTGATTAATATCTTCTAAATATGAGTTTAAAAAAATCGCAATAATCAATTTATAGATTTGCATCGGGATTAATCGCTATCGAATCGTGACCTATCAATCGTGATACGAATCGAATCGCCAGGTACTAGGCAATTCACACCCCTACTTTTGATATATAAAATTTCCCCCAAACAGTGATAGATGATTATGAAGACCTGTATATCTCAATATAGCATTTTCCTTAAAATTGAATGAAATTTATGGCAATTTTCTATTATTCAAATTTCTAGTTACCAATCTTAAAATGGCAGTATTGGCAACCTTCGCGAGTACTGATACCCCTAAAAATAAGGCTGGTATCGACACTGATTCCGATATCTAGTATCACTAGTACTCACCCATCTCTACAAATGAATGTTTGGTCTTATATGAAGCCTTTACATTTTAAACATTGCTTTCTGCTACATTGCAGTGTTGATGAATCTGATGAATTGTTCAGCCCTATTAGACACGACTTATCTGTGCTGTGGTGTTTTGTGTTTTCCCAGTATGCCGCTGGCTCGCAGCTTGTCCGTCACGTCCCTGCCTGGGCTGGAGGAGTGGGACGAGGATTTTGATTTGGAGGACGCCGTCCTTTTCGAAATTGCCTGGGAGGTCGCCAACAAAGGTAAGCATTTGGTGTGATTGTGGGGACGCTGACGTTCCATCTTTTGGCGCGGCGTGCGTGCAGTCGGAGGCATCTACACAGTCATCCAGACCAAAGCGCGCCTGACGTCGGAGGAATGGGGGGAGAACTACTTCCTGGTGGGCCCTTACGTGGAGAGCAACGTGCGCACGCAGGTGGAGCTCATCGAGCCCACAAACCCGGCGCTCAAGAGGACCATTGACAAGATGAACTCCAGTGGGTGTAAGGTGAAGTATCACCACACATGCACAACAAACACACACACACGCACACATGCCAGATTTAGAACTGAATGTCCCGCTAGAGAACAGGCCCACTCACTCACTATAGTGGGAGTGCGCGGCCAGATCATACTTCAAAACTCTCGTGACATTTCCTTGCAAAGGTTAGAGGTTGTATGAAGTTCCCTTTACTCCAACACACACACACACACACACACACACACACACACACACATTTGTCTCTACTAGTTTGAGCCACACTAGTATTAGAGTAACATGCGACTATAGCAAAAAGAAGGACCAAACTGTTTTCCACCAAACATTTTGGAGGGTGTGACAAAGACCAAGGAAGAAGAGCTTTAACATTGCAAGTGAGGGCGAGGTTTCCCTTCATTTTTTTTTGCCAGTGAAAAGGCATGACATTTAACTCTTTCACTGCCATTTACAGATGCTAACTTATGAACCACTTTGACTTGCAGTCTTTCACTACACTACTGCAGAATTCATTGACTTCACAAAATGATACCCCAAAATGGCATAAACATGCGTCAGTACGTCATCAATCAGATGACAACAATAATGCAAACAAATCTGTGGCTGGATTCACTTGAATTTGTCATGTTTCATAAAACAATGAGATGTAAACAAGCGGACTGTACTTTGTAAACACTGGACTTATCTAGACACTGTATAAATAAACACATAAATAAATAATATATACTGTACATATACAAAAAATGAAACCACAATTATCAATGCTAACCGTTAGCATGTCATTGTTTGTTAGCATTATGCTAAGCAGATGCACAGCTGTGTGGTTGTTTGAAATACACAACGTGTAATTGTCGTTGTTTTATGTTTAATTTGACGGCAAACTTCAACTGGGAGCGCTCTTCACCAGCGTAGAACCTCTTGGTTGATTCATTTTTAAATATTTGCTGAATTGATGCTTGTTGCGAAGTGAATTTAGTTGACTGCCCCCATACAGCGCTGGTATCTCAAGTTTATACTCGTAAGGTCAAAGCAAAAAAAAAGTCATCCGTAGGATGGCTTGTATCTTGAAACACTTTTAAGTCGAGTTAAGGCACAACGGTATGTGTAATTTGAGTTACAAGCTAAGTCACGGTACAAATGAAACTCTTAAGTAAATGTCCCACTTAGCACATTTACTTTTGGCAGGTGTACTTCGGTCGCTGGCTGATCGAGGGGAGCCCCTACGTGGTTCTCATCGACGTGGCCTTCACTGCTTGGTCTCTGGACACCTGGAAGAGCGAGCTGTGGGAGCTCTGTGACATCGGCGTTCCGTGGTTCGACCGCGAGGCCAACGATGCCGTGCTATTTGGCTTTCTGACCGTCTGGCTCCTAGGAGAGGTCAGAGAGTCCCGCTACGCTCCCCGCATCAACATTTGACAAGTCGTCACAAAGTGAACCTCGTTAACGCATGTGTGCACGGCCCTACTCTGCAGTATGCGGCCCAGTGTGAGGCTCCTCACGTGGTGGCCCATTTCCACGAGTGGTTGGCCGGCCTGGGCTTGGTTTTGTGTAGACACAGGCAGTTGCCCATAGCGACCATCTTCACCACGCACGCCACGCTGCTGGGACGCTACCTGTGCGCCGGAAATGTCGACTTCTACAACAGACTCTCGGAGGTTTGTGTTTGAGCGTGTTCACGTTTGAATCTTCATTGACACAGAAGGGGATGAGAGATATGGCCAGAGGTGGTTCTCAAACTTTGAACAATAATAACAAATTGTTAGCTCTCAAGTACTAACATAATGGCCAGGATTTAGTCCTAAAAAGTATATTTATTGTAAGCCACTAAATGTACACATTGAACAATAACACTGCGCTGAACTACTGGAAGAGGGGGGAAAAAAAGCTTAAATAATTTAATTAAAATGAATGGCACATAAAAATCTTACTTAAATGCTTGATAACAAACTGCTGTTAAAGATTAAAAGCAAATAGATTGTATAGTACTTAAAAGTTAAACTACAACTAAAGTGTCCTTAAAAAAATTACTAACTTAAATAAAAAGTACAAACTTCAATGTAATATGTTTGATTATTAGGGGTGCGAATTGCCTAGTACCTTTCGATTCGTATCACAATTCATAGGTCACGATTCGATACCGATTAATCCCGATACGAAGTGATTATTGCGAGAGAAAAACATTTAAAACTCAAATTTTTAAAATACTAATCAATAAACTTGTAAGATTTGTATGAAAATTTATTTATCTGAAAATTCAGGTTGCAGTCTGTTTCATGTTTGAACAGCACTGAAATCAAATATTAACGCTTAATGTTCCATTCATATAACATTCTTCCATGCTTAACGTGTAAATCCTAACCCTAAATTAGACGTTTTGTTGAATATTCCCATAAAAAAATAATGTTTAAAAATCGATTCAGCCGCATATTGAATCGATTTGAGAATTGCGCGCTGTAATATGGCGATATATTGCCGAATCGATTTTTTCTAACACCCCTATTGATTATATTTCATGTTTTAAAATGTACTTTTTTCAGTGATTCTTTTGCATACCACTAGAAAGCCCACGCAGCGCTAATGCTATTGTACTACACTTACAGCAATGTTCCACAACGTGGGCCGGTTTCACGTAAAGACATTTTGAAGAACCAGCAGAGAAAGAAATCCAAAGTTATCAATATGAAAATACAACTTGCCATTATGCTGAATGTAGTTGTTGTAGTCATTTCCAAGCCTATCGCCACATTTGACATAGAGCAGGGTTGGTGAATGAGAATCACGTGTGGCGATAAACCCATATGACGGCTAATATTGTTCCTTAGATGCAACTTTCTTTTTCTTGGAAGTTGTAGGTTCTTCTACTGTTGCATTAGTTTCCCCCTTTTCCCAAGATACTATCCAAATAATAACTAAAAAAATTAATTTGAGGTTACTTCTTATTACTACATCACATGACTGAGATGAGTGGTTGGACAAGTTTCCAGAGGTACAGGCTGTTGCGCCTGACTTTCAGAATAAACGGGTCAATAAAATATGTTTTGCTCTTTCTTTCTGTGCAGCCATTTATGAATGAGTTGGCCGTCGAGGTCTTTATGTTTGTGGACCTGTGGTTTAAAGTATTGTTTGGGTTCAGTTCAGATAACAAATACATTTCTTGTGCATGAAAGGTAATTGCCCAACAGATGGTGCATGTTGTTACAGAGAGCAAACAAGATAATTGCTAGTGTACACAAAGGTATCCCCCTCTAGGCTTCATAGATTGAAGGGAAATAACACTAAAATTATCAGAGCGAGAAAATAATCTAACATGTGCTATGGGAGACTTTAAAATTGATTTCAAGTGTAGAATAACTGACCAAAGATTATTTTCAAATCATGTTACGTCAGACAATGATTTATTTGCAGTCCACCAATTAACTCATTCACTGCCATTGACGGCTATAGACGTCAAAAATTCATTTGAACTATTGTTATTAGTTTCACATTTCACTTTTTTTTAACTAGTCATGCGATTAATTACAATTAAAAAAAATGTAATTGCCCGATCCCCCTAATTTTTAATAATATTTTCTTCTTTTTTTTAATTAGGGGCATCAGGCGATTTTTTTTATTGTAATTATTCACATAACTCACGATTAATCGCACATTTTATATCTGTTCTAAATGTACAATACATTTTTTTCTAGGTTTTCATACTCTTTAACAAAAGTGGGAAAAATGTGAAACTAATAGAAACGTCTATAGCCGTCAATGGCAGTGAATGAGTTAATATAAAGCTACTACTTTATGATGACATAAATATGGGAAAACATTTCAAATAAAACCGAGGTTCATCAAGTAGGATTTTTTTTAACAGCATTTTACAATGGTCATTATGTATATGTGGATATGAGTGTGGACAAAACCATTGATTTCACTTTCAATATGTCCTCCAAGCATGCTGAGAACAACCACAACAACCAACCATGCGCATTCGCACCCAAGCACCCTTTAGAGTCTTCAGTCAACCCGACACGCTTGCTTTTTAAATGTCAATCGTTTTTTTGTGAAATTAATCTTTGACAGCTAGACAATAAGAAAAAAAGCATTCTGTCAGGGTCTCTTTCTTACTGACGCGTGTGCGTGCGCAACTGTCTGTGTCTCAGTTCAACGTGGATAAGGAAGCAGGCGACAGACAGATCTACCACCGCTACTGCTTGGAGCGAGCGGCTGCCCACTGCGCTCACGTCTTCACCACGGTGTCCCAGATCACAGCCATTGAGGCCGAAAGCCTGCTCAAAAGGAAACCAGGTGTGTGCGATGGGTTAAGTGTAGTTCTTATTTAGAAACATACATTTAGAGAACCACCAACCAGTACGATGAACTACATGCGATTAACGTCAAGTTGTGTGAAATGAAATTGGACTGCTTTGCTTCTTTTTATTGGTCACCCAGGCAGATTGAGGAGGAATATGTTGTGCCTCTTGGGCCAGTGAAATGATCATCAATGTCATCTTTAACTCTTTGACTGCCAAACGTTATCCAAAAATCAACCCCGACAATGCCAGCCGAGTATTTTAACTCATCTTTCAAGGCAAACAGAATATTGTGTGTTTTGACTACATATACATGGTGGGTACCAAATGGAAAATCGCGTTCCATTCTTTCATTAGAAAAAAAATTATGTTTCTACCTTATGCCGTTCTTTTGTAATTACCATTTGAAAATAGGTCATTTGAGTGACATTGAGAGAAGATTGAAAAGACGAGAAAACGAGCTTTTTGTGAAAAGATACATTTTCTCCACAACAGTGACTTTGACACTAATATTTTTTGTTTAGTGACGCTCTGTGAATTAGATTGAATGTGACAAAGGCTTTGATCATTCGCGTCATCCTTGAAAACATTCTATTTCATCAGATTCGTCATGTTTCATTGTAATTCCATACACCGTGAGCCCATTGAAAAGAGATACAATGCTGCCATCTGCTGGCCATAGTTAGTGGCTGTTTTGGGATTTTACAACCCCAATGACAAGGCAGTGCTGCACAAGACGTTGCACTGCTCATTGAGAAAAAAACATAGTTGACGTCAATTGACTTTATTGGCGGCATTCATTAGGATTTTAGCATACGTCATTAAACGTTTTTGGCGGTCAAAGAGTTAAGCAACTATAACTTTAACATACATGGAGCAGCAACATGAAAATAGAGAATAAAATAATTGTAAAAGCTGGTACTGGCCTCTGTAGAAAAAAAAAACGACAATCCGCAATATAGTGGAGGCACAAAAAATGAGGATGAATGTCCAGGGAGCGAAAATGAAGGGCACTCAAAATTACCCACAATGCACTCTGAAAAGTAGTGAACAACGATGTTACGGGTTGATATAGACCACAATGCATTGCGAGTATGAAAAAAACATGGCGCGAGAATCAAAGCGATGCATTAAATGTATACTACGGAAATAATTAGTTTTAGTTGAAAATATGTACAACAAAGGAACTAGAGTACAATTTTAAAACATTTTCATTCCCAATAAATAATCAGAGATTTATGCGCCGGCCGGTGTGTCGTGAGTTGGCTGTCCGACTGCCAACCACAATTTTGCAAGCAATCCTTCCACAAAATTGCCCCGGATGTCATTATTTTACACACAACCTACAAGTTACGGTTTATTTAAAATTAGAAAAATAAAACAAACATAAATGTGCTACATACGACACAAATTCAACTACTGGTAACCCAAACACATCTGACGAAGGATTAACGTCATAACTTCAAGAACTATGCCACACAATGCATTCTGGGAACAATATCGATGCAAAACAGGTAGATATAACACACACAGAACTCATATGGGCAAAGTGTTGCCGCTTTCCATTTTTTTGTTTGTGTTATTTATTTTGGGAACGATATATTTACAGTTGAGCCTTGCTATTTAGGGTTGGCCTGCAAATAGCAAAAAATTGTGTTTGGAGTTATACGCCATGATTTTACCGGTCCGGCTTGGTAATATATTTTCCTCCACGTAGCCCCTGAGCTAATATGAATTTCACACCCCTGGGTTAGGGGATAAGGGTGGACATTCGGACACAGCCACTGTGTATGTTGCCTTACGTAATGTATTCCTCACATCCCACTCAGACATCGTCACGCCCAACGGACTCAACGTAAAGAAGTTCTCAGCTGTGCATGAGTTTCAGAACCTCCACGCGCAGAGCAAGAATCGGATTCAGGAGTTTGTCAGGGGACACTTTTACGGGTCAGTCGAGTTATTATAATTCTGCTTCTGCCATTGTGAAAGCCCGTGTTGCGCAGTGATCTATGGAAGTCATGTGACTGGCGTTTATTGGTTTGTCATGGCCGCCAGGCACCTCGACTTCAACCTGGACAAGTGTTTGTTCCTCTTCATTGCCGGAAGATATGAATTCTCCAACAAAGGAGCTGACATCTTCTTGGAGTCTTTGGCCAGACTCAACTATCTGCTAAGAGTAAGTGTGTGTTTGGTGCCTTGTATTGGGCGGCATGCTAATTTATTCATCTCTCAATAAGAAACAAATGCGTATGTTTGCCATTTTTCTGGCAGGTCAATCACAGCGACGTGACCGTCATTGCATTTTTCATCATGCCGGCTCGGACGAACAATTTCAATGTGGAGACCTTAAAGGGTCAAGCGGTCAGGAAGCAACTGTGGTGAGGATGACTGTATGGGCAAAAGTATTGGGACACTAGGCCATTGCACTTACAAAATGGGGATTGATGAATAAATTAAGCTATTTGAATACATGCCCATATTGTTTATTTAAATCTAGCTGTTAAAACTATAACGTTAAGGGTAGTTTTCGCTATACCGCACGCACTATTTGTGGATGTGCTTTTAAGATAGTCTAATTGCTTGTCTTGTTCTTTTCACTGACAGGGACACAGCTCAAACGGTAAAGGAGCGCTTCGGGAAAAAACTTTATGAGTCTCTGCTTGTGTAAGTTGGCCTCTTTCACGTTTTCGTATCTTGTAACATAATATCCGTGTTGTGTATTTCCGAGATGACTTTTTGTAAGTTATTGTGCGTTTTCATTAGTGGACAGCTGCCAGATGTGTCCAAGATGCTGGACAAAGAAGACTTCACCATAATGAAGCGCGCCATCTTCGCCACTCAAAGGCAGTGCCAGCCTCCGGTCTGCACTCATAACATGCTGGAGGACAGCAACGACGCCATTCTCAACTCTGTGCGCCGCATCGGCCTTTTCAACAGCTCTGCTGACCGTGTCAAGGTATGTTTACTTGACATCAGCCACATTGACGTAATCTAACATATCATTAGGAACACCTGCACAGTACATATGTGAGCAGTTTGTATAAATTATGATGCTACAAAAGACAATAATCCAATAGATTTGGTCAGAGAGGTGGTCTTTTAATGTCCTCCATCAAGTACACTGCACTGAGAGGTCATGTTTGATTCGCTGATTAAATACCTGTTTTTACACTTTATATAGAAATTGTTTAAGAACCCGTTCAGTGACCCAGCACGGCATCCACTTTGTGATGTAAACTACTGTCACCTACAGGACAGGGCTTGAACTGCGGCCAAACAAATTTTACAATCAAAAAGGTGTGACGGATGTTTATCCTGGTTATGCTGCGTCTGTGATTTAGTTAGTCCATTCGAGTTGTGCTCATTACTGCGGGAGTTGTGTTGGTCTAATAATGTAGAACTGTACTGTCTAAAATTTTACAATTTCTTTACAATAATAGGTTGTATGCACCTCCACGAATCTAAACATGGCATTTTGATTAATATTATGTTTGTGGAATATGAATAAAGCTGAAAAATCCACTAGTTAAAAAAAAAAAAAAAAAATTCAGGGGGCTGCCATTTTGCCACTTGCTGTCGACTGAAAATGGCGTCCAGTAGTTGAGGGCGCAGGTAATGACCAACCACGGCTGACCTGTTTTCTGAGTTGGGTCATGTGATGTTTGCAAGCTGAACCGTGATTGGGCATTAACCTGAGCCCTGAGCAACAGTGATGTCATTTTGAGTCAACAGTACGTGGCAAAATGGCTGCCCCCTGAGATGGATAAAAATGGCTGGATTTTGCTTCATAACTCCAGAAATGTAATATTAATCAGGATGTCATGTTTAGACTAGTAAGGTCACATATATTATTGTCAAGAAATGTTTAAGGTTGACTTCCCCTTTAAGTTCGTTAAATCCAACTTTCAATGAAGTCTGTGTTTAGCACACAAGCCATTTAGGTCTCCTGCTTGCTTATAGTTTAAAATCTTAATGCCTATTTTGTGTTTCCATGCAGATTATATTCCATCCCGAGTTCCTGTCCTCCACTTCTCCTCTGCTTCCAATGGACTACGAGGAGTTTGTAAGAGGTTGCCATCTGGGTGTCTTCCCCTCATACTATGAACCTTGGGGCTACACACCAGGTTTGACCCTTGCACGCTAACAAGACGAATGAAAGTCAACTACAGTCTATGATGTCATTTTCAGCCGAGTGCACGGTCATGGGAATTCCCTCCATCTCAACAAACCTGTCAGGCTTTGGTTGTTTCATGGAGGAGCACATAGCAGATCCCTCAGCATATGGTGGGTTTTTCTTCTTTGGATTTCAGCATGGGAATGATTCAAAACAAGGTGCGAGGTGTGCGCCCTCTTACACCTTTTACCTTTGCAGGGATTTACATCCTGGACCGGCGGTTCCGAGGGGTGGACGAGTCGTGTAACCAGCTCACTTCCTTCCTGTTCCAGTTCTGCAAGCAGAGCCGGCGCCAGAGGATCATCCAGAGGAACCGCACGGAGCGCCTAAGTGACCTCCTGGACTGGAGATACCTCGGCAGGGTACGAGTTCAGATAGGGCGCGTGATTCGTTTTGATCCTGTGATCATTTTGAAGCCAATTCTGTATTTCTTTATAGTATTATGTAGCTGCACGTCACATGGCCCTGGCTAAGGCTTTCCCTGACACCTTCCTGTACGAACCTCATGATCCCACCTCAGTAAGTTGACTTGATTCATTCTTAATTAAATTTTAGAAGACAATCCCTTCCTATATCCAGTGTGCTGAACCTCTCCTGTCTGTTTCCCCCTCAGACGTCAGGCTTCCGCTACCCCCGTCCCGCCTCCGTGCCGCCGTCTCCTTCCCTCTCCCGTCACTCCTCCCCCCACCACAGCGACGTCGAGGACAATGACGAAGACGAACGCTACGACGAAGATCTGGAGGCCGAAAAGGACCGAGTGAACATTCGCCAGCCCTTCACGTTGCCGTTCAAAAACAAGATTTCCGCTGTCTACAAGGCCAACGGGGACGGCAACGAGGTCGCAAGCGAGAAAATCTGACGCAGAAGCAAGCGAGAATATGCTAAATGTCGCTTGGGAGATTTTTGGATGACTACTAATCACCATGCGTTTCGAGAACTAATTATATCTATGTATTTAGAAAATAATTTAACACAGGATTGATGTGAATCTATGTCTTCCCTGCCAGTTAACCAGCAGTGTTATAAGTGGTTTGTTTTGAAAGATTAGCAGCACACACACACAATGAAAATGTCACAAATGCTGTATTTTACTAACACTAGACTAATAAGTTAAAATAACTTTAAGGATTCTCTAGGTTTTATTTTAATAGAGCAGAAAAAAACTCAATCATCTTCATTTTTACTGTCTTGTCATCTTTCTACTTGAAGGCAGTACCCTCTTTTTTCCGAATTGGAAAACAGACTTGGTTTTCTGCCAGTAGCCAGTAAAACCATTCACACTCAAATGTAGCACTTTTTCTATCTTACAAATGCCTTGTTTCCTAAAAAACAAAACGGAAAACAAATGTTGAAAATACTCTTACGCTAAACAACAATAGCACCAAAAAGCTCTTCGGCCTTTTTGTGTTTTGAATTTTACTGCCAAGCCTTATGAAGTTATCTGCTATGATTACTGTGAACCGCCTCACGCTCCCGCTTCTCTACCTGTGTGTTGACGAGTAATTTATTATTGAGGGGAGTAAAGGAAAAAAATTAAAAATATATGTGAACGTGTCTTAGTGATTGCAAATGTGTTTGCATGTGTGAAATGAGCCTAGAATAGGAAATGGAAGAAGGAAAGGCATTTTGCAAGATGTATGTTTACTCCCTGTGAGAGTTTTATCATTTCTTCCAATCTTGCACCATATAAACATAATAAAGATTCAATATAAAGGACCTGTCAAAGGTTTACAAACAATAATTGCTCACTCTTTATTTGCTTGCAAGTGTTTTATTGTGCCACATTTGTTGTCGACAGGACAATAACATGTTCACCTCGGTTTGCTGGATGTCCTCCAGGGGCATTAGATGGTTCAGCACAAATAAACTCGGCCCCCGTGACCTTTGCAGACTGAAAACAATAAATGACAAAGTAATATTTATTTTTTAAATAATGACTTTTTTTAAAGGCTTTGTAAACATGTCTGTTTAAATCATTTCAAATCAGTGGCCCTCCCTCCGATGATGAGTAAAGGCTGCTTGGTTTTTCCAATATAAAAGCTTATTACTCTCCTCTACTGTACGTTGCACCACATAACCAAAATGTCTGACTTTG
The DNA here is from genome assembly GCF_054856555.1 of Leptonotus elevatus. NCBI lineage: Eukaryota > Metazoa > Chordata > Actinopteri > Syngnathiformes > Syngnathidae > Leptonotus > Leptonotus elevatus. The sequence goes on along the minus strand of NC_141239.1, from coordinate 48,352,891 downwards.
CTTGTCTGGATTTTGTACTTGGGGCGAAATAACATTTGTCAGATGGTGTTGGTGCAATTGAAATGCATCAGTATGTTAGATATGGAGAAAATCCTTCAGTTTCTTAAAGCAAATAAGGCGCCATCACATTCTGTTTCATGTTTCTATCCTCAGGCTCGGGTGACAAAATTGTCTCTTTTCGCAATACGAGTAGCCTTAACAAGCTCTTCTGCTACCAGGAATGACAGTCGTTTACCAGCCGCACCAGGCAACAACAACAAAACACCTTTTGTCTTTGTAAGTACGTAGTTGCTCTTTAGATGACTATTTATTACTGGGGAGTCCAAACTTTTTCATTTGAGGGCCACAGACAGAAAAATGAATGGATGCCACTTAAAAATGATTTTTAACTTCATTAAACACACTAATATTGATCAAGTAACCAATTATATATTGTTTATATTTTCTAGTTAATTAGATTAACTGCTACATAACAGCTTTCTTTTCAAGGCGATAAGGCAAATAGCTAAGGAATTTTTCAAGATTTTAGGGTGGCCATTGGCCCTGTATCACACTAGGCTAGACCCACCCCTGCACTGAACAGCATTTTGCCACTTGCTGTTGACTGAATATGACGTCACTGTTGCTCAGGGCTCAGACAAAGACCAATCACAGCTCACCTGTTTTTATGAAGTTGAGCTGTTATTGGTTGCGACCTGAGCCCTGAGCAACTGTGATGTCATTTTCACTTGACAGCAAGTGGCAAAATGGCTGATATTGATAAAACTGCAGAATTTTGCTGCTTAACTCATATTCCACTAATGCAATATTAACCAGAATACCGTATTTAGACTAGTGGGGCTGCATAGTATGGAGGACCAAAACTGCCAAAATTTAAAATAAAGAAATGACTAAAAGTGAAAATAAAAACGGATATAAAAAAGATAAAAGTCAAAAATGTAATTTAAAAAATATATATAAATGGAAATAAAAACAACTATATATATACTATATATATATGTGTGTGTGTGTGTGTGTGTGTGTGTGTGTGTGTGTGTGTGTGTGTGTGTGTATACACACATCAATTAATACATTTGTATTTAACTTTTGAATTATATTTTTTATATTCGTTTTTTAATTTAACTTTTGTTTATTTATTTACTCTTTTTATTTTTTTTTAATTTTGGTCTATACCACCAGGACGAAAGGTTATTCAAATGAGGGGGCGGTCCTAAGCGTGTCTTGGATTGGACTCTCGTTGGTCGAGTAAGCGGCTCGACCAACAAGGAAGTCTCGCCGGCTTGCATTGGAGAGCATTTGTTATTGTTTTTATTTCCATTTTTATTTCCATTTCTGTTTTATATGTTTCAAGTTTCAATTTTCGAATTATATTTTTTATATCCGTTTTTATTTTCACTTGTAGTCTTTTTTGTGTGTGTCATTTATTTGTTTTGATTTGGGCATTTTGGGTCCTCCATAGCATAGAACATATTATTGTCAATATATATATATATATATATATATATATATTTTTTTTTAATCAAACAGTATATAAACCAATTTATTAGTAGTAGGGCACCTTTTTTAACACTCTTTCTCTTTTTTTTCTTCTTCTTGCAGGCCATGTCCAATGTCATTTTTAGTAGATGCTGTGAGTCACTTAAAAATGGATGGTGGTCCGCAAATGGCCCCCGAGCTGTAGTTTGGACACCCCTGATTTCTTACAACAGACGATGCATTCACAGTGACTCACAAGCACACCTGTAATATTTGTTCACTACTCTAGAATCTTGTCACAACATGCGGAATCAAAATTTAGCACGTGCGGATTCCATTCGGCATGCCACGATGCAGGTAAGTTATTTGGTCAGGTAACGACTCCAAATGACATGTGTGTGTCTAATTTTTCAGCTGGGATCCAAATTGTTGTCTTTATGAAAGCCGAGTTTGATGTTGAATGTTGATGTAGCGTGTGTATACGCTTGGTGACTATCAACTGCCATTATTTGTTCAAAAACGAAAGTTTGCAATGAACCCTGAGAAACTTGCCAACTTACCAAGCAAGCTATTCCAGAACGAGTTGTATGTTGCACTACCGGTTACGGCGCCGAGTCGGGCTGGATTCCTCCTCACTGTGTGCACTGAGAAACCATCAGGCCCTGTCACCTGCACCTCCACCACATGATAGTCACTCAACCTGGGGCGAGAACAATCGTGGTTACGTGAAACGGGTTGTGAGTCTGCTTTACCATTCAAAATGATGTGAGGGAGACTCACGCCGTGTCAGACACGATTTCTCCCTGAACGCCGTTAAAACCGAGCTTCCCCGCAGCCACTGCTGCTGCCGCCATGGTGTTGACATTGTTGGGAGCGAGGGGACACAGTTCGGCCACCGAGCCCCGGAATAAAAGCCGTCTGCCTTCCCCCTCTGTCCACTCGGAGAGGACATCTCCCGTCAGCCGGAAGCAGGACGGATGCTTGGACATTCTTATGAATAAACCCTGCAGACAATCAGAGAGGTCACTCTCACACGCAAAATCACATGACAGGAATCCAGGGGTTCTCTGGCTTGAGGGTCAGTGGTCCCAGCACCCCAAAAGTCTCAGAACCCCTGATCTAGTTTTACCTGCAAGGCCCCGCTATCGTTCAACCTCTGGATGTCTTGACCTCCCCAAAACGCACCACTGGGGATGTAAAGGGTTCTTCCATTGAGTTGCGCCGCCTGACGAAGTTTCACATTCAGGTCGGGGTCAGCTAGGGCCGAAGGGGAACCAACCTACAGGAAGGAGAAACACAAAGCATTCTAATCCAAATAACATGCCATAAATACATTTCCCCTACAGAACAGATCAGTTTCTTCGTGTTCTGACAGTAATATGGAATTACTTTTTTTTAAATATTCTACTACTATACACAGTATATTATACACTACATAAATGTTTTACAAGGAAACGTCTCACCATAACATTTGAGTGAGACAGGAAGTGGACCCCAAATTCTTTCACCACCTGAGGATGGCACACCTCCACAATGACATCACATGGCCTGGAAAATGTTGCAGAGCATTTGTTGCACAATGTCAAGACACTGTGATGACAATATTTTTTTTTAATTAATTCCTGCTGTAATATTCATGTTGGCACCTGTTTGTGAAGGAAGACAGATTAGTCAATACAAGGTCATCTGGGACTAAACCCTTCAGCTTTCCATGATTTCGGTTCCAAACAAAAGCCAACGTTAGGCCAACAGGGGCGCCATCTTTGATGATTCTCTCCACCAAGTACTGTCCTGCAGAGCAAAACAAATGGAATTATAGCTTCCTCAACTGTGAGTGTTGATGTGTGAAGCATTCCACACCTAGATGTCCAAACCCTACAATTCCGATACGGAGGGGAGACGACCTTGTTGCCATTTTCCTAGTGGATGCAAACAGGCTCATAAAGATGCAGAACATTCACCTGCGTATATAAACACATGTGTAAGTTTAACTTCATATCAGCGCTCCCTCAATCAGTGTTATTACTCCACTCACCGATAATCCCACACTTTTCCTGGGTCTCCAAATCTGAATGAAGCACGTCTGACAAAGGGAATATGGGAGAGCGCATAGTACAAAGTTTGACCTGCAGAGGCCAAAGTTAATCATTGTTAGTTCCTTAGTCACCGAATTGGAATTATCACTCTTTAAGCTGATTCACTTAATGTGACAAATTTATTTTTGTTTCTTTTACACATTTTCAAACAGTCTGCCTCATAGTCAAAGTTTCTAGGTTGAAATCTTGGTTCTCAATTTCTGAATGGGTTTGCATGACTTGTTCTCCCTGCGCTTGCGGTGTGACTTGTGTTTGCGCTGTGTTAGACTGGCGACCAGTCGAGGGTGCACACAGCATCTAACCCCACGTGTCACCAAACTATCATCGGTAGAGAATGGACAGATTGAAACATTTATTTAACACTCTAAAATCAATCCATTACTGCAGGTAAAGATGAGAAAATGTATATCATTTGTTTAAAAAAATAAATAAAAAAGCCGGCAGGGCGATGAATCGCACACACAAACTAAATATAAAATACAATCAACATGCATTTTATTATTATTATTACTGTATTTATTTTTTACAAATAATGAACGGGTGTTTTGTGCTAGTGATTAGTTCTTGTGTGGCTTACGTCATACGAAAGCTACGTCATTGCGTCGATCGTTTGAAGCTGCAGTGTCAAACTGGCGTCACTAAAAGCGAAGCCCTAACCCAAAACAATCGCAATTGATCAGTTACTAAAATACTTGAATGGCGTGATTGGCAGAAAACGAGGGAGTCAGAGGTTAAAATCAATTTCCGCATTCTGCATTGCCACCTAGCGTACAAAGTAAGCACTACAAACGAGAACGCCCATTTGTGGCTGCGGCTGGATTATATTTAGAATTTTAGCTACATACATACGGTGGGTTGCTAACAAAAATGGACCAACTCATCCAAGCAGAACTTTATTGTCCGCATTCACGCTGGCAAAACGACCATTCACACTGAGATGAACACATTTAAAGACAATTTAGAGTCAACAATTCACCCAACAAGTATGTTTTTGTTGGAATGAGTGGGAAGAAGCCTGAGGACCTGGCAAAAACCCAGGCTGCTGAGAACATGCAATCTCCATATAGAAATACCATAGCCTGGATTCAAACCCAGAACCTCTGAACTGTGAGGCAGCCGTGCATACATTTTCCCCCTTTTCCTACTGTTTTATACGCCAAAATCCAAGGTGTGATAACTTGCAATTTTACATTAACAAGTTTCTTGAACTTTCCACTGTGTTGATGTCACCGATGTATTTCCCCTGGACAGGTCAAAGGTCAAGTTTCCTTTCACAATGACTCAAAACAGGGAGAAGGGTAATAATCCGGGTGTAATCACACAGCAAGGATCAGTCTAAAGTTCATGGCTCAGAAACATCAGTAGACAGCACAGATTTCATTCTAACAGGAACAACAGGGAGACTTGCTTTTTTTAATTCCTTTTTTGTCTTTTTTGCAGGTCAGTCAAAGCAGCAGAACAAGAGGCAGCGCTCTGCTCAGTGTATCAATGGACATCCTTGAGACCGATGCCTACGACAGACGGCAGAGAAGAAACACGGTATTATCTAATTTACATGAATTTCATCATTCGAAATGTTAGTATCGTCCTTAATTTGTTCCCATTTTATTACAAGCAGTGTCTGCTTCCTTCTCTTTCAGTCCTGCGCTCTGCTCTTCTCCCTCACGCCGTTCTTTTTGGCCTCAGCCCTGTTCTTCTACGTGTGGACTCCAGACTCCCAAGCGTCCATCATGCTGGCGGCTGTCAAATCGGCCCCGACACTCCTGTTGGCTATGGCGGTGCTGAGTTGGAAAGGAGGTCAGAGTCTACTGGGTGTGGCGGGAGGACTCGTCCTCTCGGCCGTGGGCGACTGTTGCCTGGTGTGGACTGAGTTTTTCCTCCACGGTGAGAAACACTTAAAGAATTGTTACCTTTTCATTTTTGAATATCATTTACATGATAAATAATGTCAAGGGAACATAGTTGCAAGTAAATCAGCTTTCTGGACCTCTTACTGTATTTCATGTGTTTTAGGAATGGCTGCATTTGCTTTGGCTCACCTATTCTACTCGCTGACCTTCCTGTCATCTCGTTATGAGGCACATTCCTCTTCCTCATGGACCGGCCTGTTCTATCTGACCCTGGTTGTGATTGCAGGAGGTTTTTACACATACTTGTTTCCATTTTTGCGCAAGGATCCAAATTCAGAGCTCCTAACTCCCGCTGTGGGGGTTTACATCGTCTTAATCACGCTGATGGCGATATTAGCTATTAGAACCCGTCGCACATTTACACTCTTGGGAAGTTTGTCCTTCATGGTGTCTGACCTTGCGTTGGCTGTGCAGCAGTTTAAGGTGATACATGTGCAACACGGCACCACTGTTGTCATGGTGACATATTACTTGGCACAGCTATTAATTAGTGTTGGGGACATCGTGGCAGTGAAACCCAAAAACGACTTTGCAAAATGGAAGCGGTCTTAGCCAGTTTTCATGCAGCATTCCTTTTTTTTTTTTTTCTAAGAGCTCAGTATTGTTCATTCGGAAATGTCATCATCATTGCTCTTTTTTTTTTTTTTTTTTTTAAATATATATATATATATATATATATATATACACATATATACATACATATATACATACATACATATTTTTTTTTGTGTGTGTGGGTGAGTATGTGTGTGTGTGTGCGTGCGTGCGTGCGTGCGTGCGTGTGTTTGTTAGCTCACCAGAAAACCTATTAGAAAAAAAAAACTCATACCGTTCACCTAAATCGAACACCAGGAGACCCGAGGGGACCGAAGAAAACCAAGGAAGGTGAAATCCAGCACCGACCAGACACCCCCCACCAGAACTCCTCCCCAGCCCAAGAAACATCCAGACCCCAACAAATCCAAAAAACATAAAATCAGGGAGGCCTCAAGAGACCAACGGAGAGACCGAGAAAAGGAAGGAATGACAGACGAAGCCGCGTGAGATCCGAGACACCAGCCTCCACCGATTCAATAACCTGAGGAGGAAACAGATTGTGTCTGAGTTTCGGTAGATGCTGGTGTGGTGGATCTGGCATGCATGAAAATCTCCACCAAAGAGGGGAGCCGTCGACCCCCGCCGGAACAGAGCAAGCGCAACACCTCCGGGCCCCCCAGGCCGCGGCAGCGCCAAAGGACGACCCCCGGGCCCCACCAGGACCACCGGCCGGAGAGCAAACCTAGGAGCAGGAGCGCCCCCCGCCCCAACACGGCCCGCGCCCCCGGCCCAACGCAGCAGGACGGGGCACTGCAGGCCCACCAGGCACCCCACCGGCCCCCAACCCCCGCCCCCCCCCCACAACCCCCCGCCCCCCATCCACCCCCGCCACCCACCCCAACCCAGCCCCAGCCGCCCCCAATCCCCCAGACACCCCCCACCCCCAGCACCCCGCAACCCCCACCACCGCCCCCCCCCAACAAAGCCGCCCCCCCCCCCCGACCCCACCCCGACCAACCGGCAGCCCCCCAACCCCCGACCCCCAGCCCCCGGGGACCACCCGCACCCAGGCACCGGCGCCGAAGAGGGGCCGGACAGCGGAGCGGAGAGGGCAGCCGCGCCCACCCCACCCCCCGCCGTGTGGAAGGACGGAACACCGGGGGCAGAAGGGGGAGATGGGGGCACCGGAGGGCGGCCGACACCCCCGAACCCCAGGCCCAGCGGGGGAAGGCCCCGGTCGTCACCCCAGCGTTCTTTGTGAAAATTAACCCCTGTTACTGAGTCCGCCAGCTTCATGCAGCATTCCTAATGTTTTATTTATTTATTTTTTATTTTTTTTTTCTTTTTTTTTTTTTTTTTTCTTTTAAGAGCTCAGTATTGTTCATTCGGAAATGTCATCATCATTGCTCTTTTTTTTTTTTTTTTTTTTTTTTTTTTTTTAAATATATATATATATATATACACATATATACATACATATATACATATATACATACATACATACATACTTTTTTTTTTTTTTTTGTGTGTGTGGGTGAGTATGTGTGTGTGCGTGCGTGCGTGCGTGTGTTTGTTAGCTCACCAGAAAACCTATTAGAAAAAAAAATCTTATACCGTTCACCTAAATCGAACACCAGGAGACCCGAGGGGACCGAAGAAAACCAAGGAAGGTGAAATCCAGCACCGACCAGACACCCCCCACCAGAACTCCTCCCCAGCCCAAGAAACATCCAGACCCCAACAAATCCAAAAAACATAAAGTCAGGGAGGCCTCAAGAGACCAACGGAGAGACCGAGAAAAGGAAGGAAGGACAGACGAAGCCGCGTGAGATCCGAGACACCAGCCTCCACCGATTCAATAACCTGAGGAGGAAACAGATTGTGTCTGAGTTTCGGTAGATGCTGGTGTGGTGGATCTGGCATGCATGAAAATCTCCACCAAAGAGGGGAGCCGTCGACCCCCGCCGGAACAGAGCAAGCGCAACACCTCAGGGCCCCCCAGGCCGCGGCAGCGCCAAAGGACGACCCCCGGGCCCCACCAGGGCCACCGGCCGGAGAGCAAACCCAGGAGCAGGAGCGCCCCCCGCCCCAACACGGCCCGCGCCCCCGGCCCAACGCAGCAGGACGGGGCACTGCAGGCCCACCAGGCACCCCACCGGCCCCCAACCCCCGCCCCCCCCACCACCCCCGCCCCCCATCCACCCCCCGCCACCCACCCCAACCCAGCCCCAGCCGCCCCCATGCCCCCAATCCCCCAGACACCCCCCACCCCCAGCACCCCCCCACCCCGCAACCCCCACCACCGCCCCCCCCCAACAAAGCCGCCCCCCCCCGACCCCACCCCGACCAACCGGCAGCCCCCCAACCCCCGACCCCCAGCCCCCGGGGACCACCCGCACCCAGGCACCGGCGCCGAAGAGGGGCCGGACAGCGGAGCGGAGAGGGCAGCCGCGCCCACCCCACCCCCCGCCGTGTGGAAGGACGGAACACCGGGGGCAGAAGGGGGAGATGGGGGCACCGGAGGGCGGCCGACACCCCCGAACCCCAGGCCCAGCGGGGGAAGGCCCCGGTCGTCACCCCAGCGTTCTTTGTGAAAATTAACCCCTGTTACTGAGTCCGCCAGCTCGCGGACTGGCGAACTCTACCCCTAAACCGTGAATGTGACCCCACCCAGTGTATATACAAGTGTGTGTGTGTGGTGCATTAAAATTAGGAGCAGGTGAACCGGAGCCGATGGAAATGATATTCCCACGCTCCGATCCACCCGCCACCCAAGCATGTTGCTGAGTGTATGTGGTGCATTAAAAAAAATAGATAGGGCGGGGGGGGGGGGGGGGGGGGCGGGTGGCGACACGGACAGGGGACCGCAGCACTGCTCTATACTGCGGCCCCCAACCGATGGCACCCCCACAAGCCCCCAAGCCCCCCCCCCCCCACCCACAAGTTGTGTGGTGTATTAAAATTGGAGGGGAGTTGTAGGGTGAAGACGGTGTTTCCACCCTACCCCACCCCCCAAAGTGTGTTATGTGCCCTATATGTCTATAAAAGTGTATTGTGCAAACCTAGTGTAGTGAGTTAAGAGGTGTGACCAGCGGGGGCCCCCCCAACCGGGCGGGGGCAGGAGGCGCACCGGCCCACCAAGCCCCCACCCACCCCACCAGGACCCCGGCGGGCATATGGGACCCGTCCGGCGGGGCGATAGGGCTCGCCCCCCGGATACTGGGTCCCGCCCGAGGTGTCAGGACGCCCACCGGAGCGGGGCGGGCACGACACCAAACCCCAGCCACCCCCGCCGGCCCCCATAGCACCGAGACCCGGGCCATGGATGGAGCCCCCGGCCCAGGGGAGGGGAAGGAAGGCGTACCGGGGAAGGGGAAGGGAGGAGGGAAGGGGACGACAAGAAGGGCAGGGGGCAGCGGCAGGGACGCAAGGAGAGGGGGAGAGGAGGAGGAAGGGCGACGAGGGAGAGGGGACAGGGAGGCGGAGGACGGGCGGGGAGAGGCGAGGAGGGAGAGGCAGCAAGGGGGAGGAAGGGGGAGGGGAGAGGGAACCACCGGGCACCCCGGCGGCCCACAGGCCCCGAACCGCGTCGCCGGGCCCAGAGCGACGGACCGCGCCGGAACGGCGCCGCCCCCGACACCAGGGAAAGCCCCGCAACGCAGCACCCCCCAAGAGACCCAGGGAACGGCCAAGACGCAGCCGCCACCCAGCAGCCAACAGAGGGGCAGACCCGCCCACTCCCCGCCAGGGGGGACAGCACCCACAGAATTAACCCACTGGCATGCCGTGAATCCGAATATCAACCCCTGGTGCCCATCGGAGGTGAATCCGCTCGATCCCGCTGGCAGCAGCCGGGTTCCTGACTATGGAAACACAACCATTAGTTACAAATTGCCTAATACAGAAACATCAATGCCAGTTATAACGCTGCTGTGGCTCTCGCTAACAGGCAGAATTAAAATCCAAGTTTAGGTTAAAAAATTCTATATACGTAGACCATGTTTCTTTAAATTTTGACATTTGGTTTTTATTTGAGGCAGATATTTTTTCCATTAAAATATGATTTATGAGGAGGTTAGACCATTGGTCGATATTCAAAGTTTGTTTATTTTTCCAGTTAACAAGAATTGTTTTTTTTGCGATAGTAAGGGCTACAAGTATAGATTGAAATTGTTTATGTGGTAAGTCAATTGTTGTTAAGTCACCTAGCAAACACAAGTTTGGAGAAAACGGTATCCTACAGTCCAAGACAGCGGAAAGTTTTTCTAAGACTTTAGTCCAGAAACACATAACCGGAGTACATAACCATAAAGCATGAAAATAAGTGTCTGTAGTGTTTTGTAAACACTGGAGACAAATGTCGGAGTCTGAGAGTCCCATTTTCTTCATCATATATTGAGTAATGTATGTTCTGTGAATAATTTTATATTGGATAAGTTGTAAATTTGTGTGTTTTGTCATTTTAAAAACATTTTCACAAACTTGAATCCAAAAGACAGATTCCGGAGCTATAGACAAGTCTGTTTCCCATTTTGAGATGGGTAAAGACGTTTTATCAGTATATGAAAGTAACTTATATATTTTTGAGAGTTTTTTTGTTGTTGTTGGAGAAAGCTTGGTAATATCTTTAGCTAAAACAGGCGGTTGGAGCGTACCCTGGAGTGTTGGAATTTGTTTCTTTATCATACTTTTAACTTGCAAATAATGTAAAAAGTTTCCGTTTTTTATTTTATATTTTTGGAGCAAGGATGTATATGATATAAACATATTATCTGAGAAGAGATGGTGGAGATGTGTAATTCCTTTCTGCTCCCACACATTCAAATAAAACGATTGGTTGTTAATTTGAAAGTCGGGGTTATGCCATAGGGGAGAAAGCCCGCTGGGCTCCACTTTGGCTTTTGTCATTTCTAGTGCCTTCCACCAGGCAGTCAGGGTGGCGGAAATCATTGGATTTTTAAAGCAGTTATGGCGCTTAATCGATGTTGTAATAAAGAGTAAATCTAGGAGTCTGAGGTTATTACAATCCTTCTGTTCTAGTTCCAGCCAACAGTTAGTATCTCTATTGGGTTGTGCCCATAAAATAATATATTGTAGCTGGTTGGCTATATAATAGTGCATAAAATTTGGTGCCTCTAGACCTCCTTTGGATTTATTTTTCTGAAGAGTAGATAGACTAATCTTTGCTTTTTTTTTTTTCCAGTAAAATTTTGTAACGGCTGAGTCCAACAACTGGAACCAGTTAGCCGTAGGTTTAAATGGAATCATTGAGAAAAAATAGTTTATTTTGGGTAAAACTTTCATTTTAATAGTGGCTATTCGTCCTATTAGAGAAATAGGAAGATTATTCCTAATGTTTTAAACATCTGTAATAACATACCACTGTGTAATATGTGTAGCTGCTGGATGACAATGACACTGAAATGTATGTATTGTATGTATTATAAAATGATGAATGGCTTCAATTGTTTTGGAATAATTTAATATGACACTACAAAAAAAATCCATATTTAAGCAAAAGTTGTCGATGTGAACTGGTTGCTATATGTACAAAAATACTGTTTTTGTTATGAATAAATACAGTGTAAAGAAAATTGATGACATCTACGTACAGCATTTGAGTCACTTAAAAAGTCATTTGAGGATTACAGGTAATGATTTTGATTATTGCCAATTTGAAATACTTATAATACTTACTATATGTACACTAGTCTAAATATGGTATTCTGGTTTATATTGCATTAGTGGAATATGAGTATATCAATATCAGAAGGCAGCCATTTTGCCACTTGCTGTCAAGTGAAAATTACAGTTGCTCAAGTAACAACCAATCACAGCTCAGCTTCAGAAAACAGGTGAGCTGTGATTGGTCGTTGCCTGAGCCCTGAGCAACTCCGGTGTCTTCAGTTGACAGTAAGTGGCAAAATGGCCGCCCCGTGAGAGGGGTAAAAATAGCTGGATTTTGCTTTATAACTCATATTCCACAAATGTAATATTCATCAGAATGTCACATTTAGACTAGTAAGATCACATATATTATCGTCAAGAAATGTTGAAGGTTGACTTCTCAAAGTTATTTAGAACATGTTGGATGACCAGAAAATGACTAAACAGAAAGACAAAAACATTCACGTTTACATGACGAATCCCGATGCTAAATGGCCGTTAGCATACTAACATTTGAGAACAAAACACATTTGAGGTCAGCGATCCATCACATGGTCATCTGGCTGGTGTCCACAAAAACAAGCCATCCTTAAGCGCTCACAGAATTCCACTTCCTCCTGTTGCAAGAGGGAAAAAAAATAAGTGCAGGAATTGCTCTCTTGCAAACCCATCCGAAACTAATAACACCATTTGGGCACCATATGGTGTAGATAAAGCGCTATATAAAAAGCAGTCCTTTTACCATAATAGATTGAAAATGACACCACTAGTCAACAGAGGGCGCTGGTGCGCCACCGTATCACTGACAGTGGTCACCACATTACAAAAAAAAAAAAGTGATAATAAAAATTCTAAATACATGTACAGGTATTGTAAAATCCCACGAATAACACACAACTCTGTAGAACACATACCCTCCATAATTCATGCTTAACTCTTTGACTGCCAAAAACATTGAATAACGTTTAGTAAAATCCTACGGAGGGCTGCCAAAGACGTTCACTATGTTTTGTTTTGGGGTTTTTTTGGAAACGGGTGTCGGAAAGCCTTGGACAGCTGTGCTGAAAGTATTAAGCAGATCTAGTTAGTATAATTACTATTTTTGGCCTTTAGATGGCAGCAATGACTCTCTTTGGACAAGATTGGGTAGGTGTCAATAGAAGACGTGAGGCGGAGCTAGAGTGTTGAGGGGAAAATGGCTGAGGAATCGAAAATGGCGACCGGTTGCAAGCAGCTCACGCTTGAGCATTTTTTTCAAAGACGAAAAGCATCGACCAATGCTAAAGAGCACATTGATGACGACGATGATGATGGTGGTGACTCCGAGGTTGACGCTGAAGTTGGAAGCGCTGACACGGCGGCTATGACCACGTCATAAAGCCTCACCGGCTATCGATGCTAACGCCGGAAAACGCGGAGCACAACCGAGCACTTCTGCACAGGCGGACGTTCAATCGGACGATGAAGAGTACCCCGAGTCCAATGCATATTCATCGGAGGAGCGGGTACAGTCTGATCACGGAGAAGACACTGGTTCTGGACTACGATGCCACCATGAATGGAGTGGATAAGATGGATCAGAACATCTACCACCCGGTATAGGAACTGAAGGACATGAGGAAGCCAGACGTAACACCACCGTAACGTAACCGTATCATGATCCTGATAGACTTGAAGGCAACATGGCCAAACACACACTGCAGTATATACTTGCTATTCCCCGGAAAAAACGGCCGGCAAGAAAGTGTAGCGTCTGCACGCGAAGGGGCAATCGCAGTGAAACTAATCTGTTGTGCAAATCCTGCTGCGTCCCCTTGCACGCAGGGGAGTGTTACAAAAAGAAAAACTGTATTTGAAACATCCACATAATTGTAAATAGTACCACAGTTGCACACATTTGTAAATAGTTTGCGAAATTGTTTTGTCAAATTATTACACTGTTGAATGTAAATAAACGTATTTTGCTATCAAAAAACACTTTTTCATTGTTGGTGGTAGTGTTTTACAGAAGTAAAGCACTGTTTAGGTGTTTGTAGCATCATTCATGGGAAAAAAAAGGTGTCAAATTCACTAGAGTGCATGAAATAATATCGTTTCACTAAAAGCTTGATTTCTCCGGATTTTGGTCCAAAACAAGCGCATTTGGGTGAAACTAACCATTTTCTATTGTTGATTACTGAAAAGCGGAATAAGGTAGAAATAAACTTTTTTTCTGATTAAAGATGAGAGTTCAATCTTTCATTTGGTAGTATGTGTGTTTCCATAGTCCAAACATAAAATTTTCTGTGGACCTTGAAAGATCAGTCAAAATGCTTAAATCGGCTGGCACTGACGGCATCCCTTTTCTGAAAACGTCTGGCAGTCAAAGAGTTAAAAAGCATTATTTTTTCTCTGCTTGTCTGGTATCCTTTGTTATCAGAGTGGATAATGTTAACAAAGACTCAAAACATACCAATAAAGTTTAAATCCTTTTCAATTCAAGTTAAAAACTATGCTCTTTTCCCATACATATTATGAGGTCGTTCAAAGCATTCTAAAAATTATGTTTTCCAAAATCTTGTTCTTGCGCCACATGCTGCAATTAACTCATTCACTGCCATTGATGGCTATAGACATCAAAAATTAATTTAAGCTATTTCTATTAGTTTCACATTTTTTTCCACCTTTGTTAACAAGAGTATGAAAACCTAGATTTTTTTTATTGTACATTTAGAACATATATAAAATTTGTCATTAATCATGAGTTAACTAGTGAAGTCATGTGATTAATAACAAAAACTAATTTTCTTCTCCTTTTTTTTTTTTAAATCGCGTCATGCGATTAACGTTTTTAATTTTAATTAATCGCATGACTTTAATAGTTAACTCACGATTAATCACAAATTTTACATGTTCTAAATGTACAATAAATAAAATTCTAGATTTTTATACTCTTGTTAACAAAAGTGGGAAAAATGTGAAACTAATAGAAATAGTTCAAATGAATTTTTGACGTCTATACGCAATGGCAGTGAATTGGTTAATTATCTGTTCTCGCAGAATTACAGTTCCTTTTTGAAGAACACCGAGAGGCGCTCCGTGCATATTTAGCTGCTAAAGATGTTCGTGCTTTTTTCTTCTTCCACTATGACGAGAACAAAGACGTCCACATCCGTTACTGTGATGGTCAAAACTAAAGTTTGGTAGGCTTGCAGCCGTGCATAAGTTGCCGCATCGTCCAATCAGTTTAAAGTATTGGAAAGAATGTCCCGCCTTTCCTAAGCAAATCACAGTGGAGCAGTCCCAGATTGATATTGTGAAGCACTCCTTTGAGCGGACCACAATTATCAATCAGGCTATTGCCAGGTTACCACTGAATACCATTCTAGTCGAATTTGAAAAAGTAGGTGACATACCCGACTTTCCTCTTTCCCATGAAGCTCTCTGGCTCGCAGTCGCAGTAACTCTTCGAGAGCGAGAGACGGATCCCTACAATCTGTGAGCCCCTTCACGCAGTCTTCCACCAGGCTAGACAGACACAAGAGGCACGGCAATACAGTATTATTCAGTTATGGCCTATCGTAGCTGACTTGGGCTACATTCCCACTGACCCAATCATCAGCTGCTCCATGCTGAAGACAGCAAAAGATTGACTAATTGTCTTACCAACAAAGGGCGCCAAGGACGTGTTCATGAACAGGGGAGTGTGGAGCGTGCAGCACCGAAACCAGCTGCTGCACCATCCCCATGGAGACCACCGTGTCTGCAGGAAGAACGTAAAGTAAGTACAAATACATTATTCCCCTGATCATAAAAAAAATAAAAATAAAAGATTTTTTTTTTTTTTTTACTTTTACTTTTACTCCCTGAATGTGAAATACAGCATCTCCTGAAAACCTCATCTTGTACCTTTGTGTTCAGGATGTGACGTCAGCAGATTGACCAGAAGGAAGGCCGACTTGGTCTGGAGCTTCTCATGTTCTGACTGCATGCCTCTCATCAGCATCGAGAAGCCATCGTGGGACAGAAAAGCCTCCAGTCCGGCGTCTTGCTCTCGAACCAGACCTGCAGTTACAACAAGGGACGGGATAACGCTAATCACTAATCCATTTGAAATGTTTCACAGCGAGCACTAAAGTCACGGCACTCACATGAGACCGCATAAAGGGCTTTGACTCGGACTGTTGGATGGGGGTCCGAGTCTGTCAGCTGTAGGAGCTTTGGCAAAGCACTTATCTTTAGCAAGTGAGCCTGCACTTGTGGCATGTTCTGGGCGCAGACAGCAATCAGCTGAGCAGCGCTCCCCCTCAGACGACTTTGGGCATGACATAAATACTTGGAGACACACACATCCAGGCCTCCCAGAACCATCAGATCTGTGAGAGGTGTGGGCACACAATTAGGTTACACGTTGCTTTCACTCACTCATTCATTCATTCATTCATATTCTATGAAATGATAATAGTGACCTCTGGCATTGTCAAGGTTCTCACACAAATCCGACAGCAACTCAAAGACTGATTCACGCTCATCTCCATCTTCCCTATCCCCCTCGCCGTTGACCTCCTCCTTGTTCAGGAAAGCCAAACACTGCTTCATCTGCTCCACCTCATCCATCTGTTCTTTGCAGACATCTGCAAGAGCCTCCCTGAGCCACACGCTCCTCTGAAAGACGGGGAACACAAAGAAAAGACTATCAGACGGTATTTAAAGATTTCAATGGTCAATAATAATGATATAAACTCACGTGATATGACTTATAATGCCAAAATAGTACATGCTAGTTGATAAAAAAATATATTTTAATGGGATGTATAGGTCTTTTTTTTAAATAGAAATCTTATATATATATATATATATATATATATATATATATATATATGTTAGTTTCAACTATGGGCCGCAAATAAGCAGCTTAACTCATTCAATGTCATAGGTGGCTATTGACGTCAAAAATTCATTTGAACTCTTTATATTAGTTTAAAAATGTTTCCACTTTTGTTAACAAGAGTATGAAAACCTAAAAAAAAAGATTGTACATTTAAAACAGATATAAAATTTATGATTAATCGTGAGTTAACTATTGATTAATTACAATAAAAAATGTTAATCGCCTGACGCGATTAAAAAAAAAAAAAGAGGAAATGATTATTAAAGATTAGGAGCGTCAGGTGATTAATTTTGTTAATTGTAATTAATTGCATGACTTTACGAGTTAACTCACGATTAATCAAAAATGTTATATCTGTTCTAAATGTACAATAAAAAATTATAGGCTTTCCTACTCTTGTTAACAAAAGTGGAAACATTTTTTTTAAAACTAATAGAAATAGTTCAAATGAATATTTGACGTCTATAACCATCTATGGCAGTGAATGAGTTAAGCAAGCACACTTTTTCTCTTTATCGGAGAAATGTGTGACAGAGTGAGAAGTTCAATACAGTGCTTTCAAAACGTACAACTCATATCATTTACTCATACCACTAATACTGTAAAAAGTTGGAATGTGTTAAAAGCATGCAGGAGAGGTAAACCTATTTAAGAAGAAAAAAACACGTTTGTGTACAGGGCAGCTCCTGGAATGTATCTCCTGCGATAAACGGGGGTTCACTGTATTGTACAAACATTGGCTTGCAATGGCTTCAATATGCAATTTGTGTGTGTTGTCAGAGTCTTCCAAAATCCACTTTTCCCAGGACCTACCTCCTCTGAAATGGCTTCCACAGGAGCAGGCCCCTCTGCACCGGACCCTGCATCGATTGCCAACTGCAAGACCCCCTGAAGATTCTGGGCGTATCTTCTATTTTGTCTGTCCTCCGTCATGTCGCTTGAAAGGGGAAACATACATCAGGTAAAACTAGGACCCAAGTTCATGCGCATTATTAAACTCATTCTCAAATGTCATGCTAATCAATCAATGTTTAAAAACACTGTCTATATTATTACCATTTCAAATACAATCAGGGAATCTCAACAGCTGTTAAAAAGTGCCTATAAGCTATACATTTGACATACATAACATGATTTAGGACACAAGTCGGCCTATTTATTAAAAATCAAAACAAAACACACTTTTAGGACATACGCATGTAAAACAATAGAATGTTAAGCAGTAAATACCAGTAATACCACGTGATGAGATGTTAAGCTATGCAGTGTGCAAACTAGTTGATCGTCGTACTGAGGACCCACTAGGGCACAGGCCCAACGCTTTGGTCAGTTAATTAAGAATCACTGATACAGCACCAAAATCATGCTAGGTACATAGCAGCTAAAGACTTCCATGAAAATGTTTAAATCCAACTTACCTTCAAAGGATCACGAAATGATACTTAACAAGTGAGATCACAGACCCCTTTTTGATGGCCAAGAAGGTTGACGCTTCTTTAAACCAGAAGACACATGTAAGCGCTAAAACATTCTATCTAAAACAAGCGCATGAGTGGCCAGGAAGCTGCCATGTTTTACCGTAACGGTAAAACTAAAGCCGCAAACGTCATTTGGCATTTATAGCCGTCTTTCCAGTCTGACTATAGTGGGGTGAGGAGTCACAATCTATTTGCAATCTAAAAGAAGCGACACGTCGTAATCAAGATTTATGTAATTCTTATATTCAATGAGAATTTAAGTCAATCGTTGGATTGGCTATTAACGGAGTTAAGGTAAAGAAATGACGTCAGAGTTGGGGGACGTTCAGAGAGTACTTGTGGAAGCGAGAGCATTTCTAATATTCACCCTCCACCTGGTTTGACATTATATTTACACACATAATATTTTGATGTCGAATGATTAAACAGTGTGTGGATTAAATTTTGAAGGGGGATTAAATGTCTATACTAGAACTAGGTAGTAGGGGCGAGAAAAAGTAGACAGTATTCCAGTAAATGCGATATTACCTTCTTGGAGAACTGTTCGTCTTTGGATATTCTGACTGACCAAGATGGCGGCGCTTTTAGGATTGCGTGCTGGTGTCTCCGGTAAAATTGTTTAATATTCGAATTCTTCTGGCGTGTGATTCTGTATTTGTTTTTCTGATTTTCATTTGCGCCACTCTGTGTAGTTGTGAACATGCTCTAGTTTGTGATCGCAAACCTAAACAAAAGGGGATGATGCTCTCTGTACTTATAGTAGAGCAAGGTCACGTTACACGATCGTATGCTAACAATGCTTACAGCTAAATTGAATGAAAATTTGAGCAATTATTATTGACCTAAATTGGAATTTATTCTATTATAGTATTGACAGGAAATGGTCCGATATATAAACTAGTGTGGGTTGGACTGGAGTCATGTTTTAAATAAACGTCCCGTTTCCGTTTTTTTTGATAAGCTAATAGCTTTTCGAAGCCATGCTTAGCGTTTTGGTGTGATGATGCTTTCTGGTCAGATTTATTGACTGAAGCTATGTGATTTTTGCACATGCACTGATTGATTGAAACTAAATTGCATTCTGCAGCACTGCCCTTTCTATTGAACGCAATTTTATCTCATGTTGTGCTTTTACTTTTCTTGCCTTCAGCTCTTCACCTGACCTCACCAAGACTGCTGCAGACCTCTTTTAAAATAGTGAGTGTGCACACAAACTCCCCTGTACAAAGAATACATAGCCTACTACGTGTATCAATCTTGGTGTATATTGATCTTGAGTCTTTCATGTTACAGTGCACTGTACCCCTTAGTCGGCGGACCTTCGCTGCAGAGGCCAAGAAGACTTACAGCAGAGACAAGCCCCACGTCAACGTCGGGACCATTGGACACGTCGATCATGGCAAGACCACCCTCACTGCAGCTATCACAAAGGGTAACCACTTTCTTATTGTCGCGGTAAATCTGCTCCTAATTGTCCAAGGCTTTGAATGGTATTGTTTGTCTTAAATCTTCAGTACTCGCTGATCTTGGTGGTGCCAACTTTAAAAAGTATGAGGAAATTGACAACGCCCCTGAGGAGAAGGCCCGAGGAATCACCATCAACGCCTCTCATGTTGAATACACGACAGCCAACCGACATTACGCTCACACAGACTGCCCTGGTCACGCTGACTATGTTAAGGTAACTTTCGGGTTTTTTTTCTGCCTGTGAGAACAAACCACATTTGACGTACAGGCGCCCCAACCAGCAAGTTTTTCGGGTTACAATTTTCTTTTTTCTTTCTGTTGCAAGACAAAATTTGTGTTCAGAGCAGCTTCAGACATGCCACCGCTTCAATCCAAAACAAAATTGTGACGTGTCTTTAATGGATTAATGACATTTTACTTCAAAGGGAGAGAAAAAAAAGTATTTTAAGTACCACTGTATATTTGTGCTTTGTTGTAATTGCAGTTATTTTCCCTTTTCAGAACATGATCATAGGCACTGCTCAGATGGACGGCTGCATCCTGGTGGTGGCGGCCACTGACGGCCAGATGCCCCAAACGCGGGAGCACCTGCTGCTGGCGAGGCAGATCGGCGTGGAGCACGTGGTGGTGTTCATCAACAAAGCGGATGTGGTGGATGACAAGGAGATGCTGGAGTTGGTGGAGATTGAGATTCGCGAGCTTCTTACGGAACTCGGTTATGACGGCGACGTTACGCCGGTTGTGATAGGCTCTGCCCTCTGTGCTCTGGAGGTGAGTGAAGGCGGCACGTGGCTTGAGTAATTGATTGCACGCAGGGCACTTTGATGTTTTGACTGAATATTTGTCATGCGTCATGTCAGAGTCGTGAGCCGGAGCTTGGCGTCAGTTCAATCTTGAAACTGCTGGAGATTCTGGATTCGTATGTGCCGTTGCCCAAAAGAGAACTGGAAAAGGCCTTCCTTCTGCCTATCGAAGTAGTTTATTCGATCCCAGGTATGAACCCAGGGCTGGGGGGATTCATTTAATTTCAGGTCCATCAAACGTGGTGGAAATGTGAGTGCCGATGGGAAATCCATCTACCTTTTCCTTCTCCACTTTTTTTTTGTGTGGTGCGGTTTCAGAAAGGATTTTAAAAAATCTGTCTCAGTTTTTATTGAATTTTATCTATATAACACAATAACATTTGTTTATAATGTTCTCATTAGGGTTGGGAATCTTTGGACACCTTACGATTAAGGGGCTACGATTCGATTATGAAACGATTATTGATCAATTTTTAATTGATGTGTATTGATGCAGTTTTTTACACTGCTCATTTCTAGTCATCTCACTAAGTATTGATTACTTGGTGCAATGGATAAAAAAAAGCGTCATGGTTCGGTCAGATCACGGATTTGAATCACGGTTCTGATCATTTTTGGGATCAGCAAAAAAAAAAAGAAGATAAATAGAATTTTGTCTTTTTAGTTTATAAAACACTTGTTCCCATTAAATAACAAGATTTAACTCAAATTGTCAAATATGACCACTTAGAATGTAGGAACACAAGCCATTTTTGACATTTTAAGATGAATGTTTTTATTTATTTAAAGGAAAAAATATTTGATAAAGAAAATGATTCTGATTATCTTTTCTTTCGTTCCTTAAAAAAAAAAAGAAGAAGAAGAAAGAAAAATACCTTAAACTGCAATTTAAAGCACATACTCCTTCTCCATGGAGAGTGAATGACAAACTAGCATATATTCACATCATTGAAAAAGAGGCAAAGAAAGATAACAAAGCTACAGTTGTCGGACTACCGGTACTTTAAAAGCAGACAGCTATGCACTCACTGCTAGCAGCTAGCGACTAGCTGCTAACACCGGAGACCAATCACACAATGACGGCGTAATAAACTTTAGATCTTTCT
The DNA here is from genome assembly GCF_054856555.1 of Leptonotus elevatus. Classification (NCBI taxonomy): domain Eukaryota; kingdom Metazoa; phylum Chordata; class Actinopteri; order Syngnathiformes; family Syngnathidae; genus Leptonotus; species Leptonotus elevatus. The sequence goes on along the minus strand of NC_141239.1, from coordinate 48,331,481 downwards.
TAGCGCCCTAAATTATCAATTGATATGATTTCGGGAATGAAAAACTACGATAAGGCAAGCCAAAATGTGTAGAAGGCAAGTCAAGCTAGCCGTCAGCAGGTCACGCCACCATGCAAGCCAACTTCAAAATAAAAGCATACTAAGGCTATTGCATGGCATTAACGTATTCTTTCTTGAGCTTTATTTTGAACTTAGCCTTTGTTCAGGCGGCATGGTACGTTATTGAATGTTCTTAGTTCAAGCCACAGAGTAAGTCACAAGTCACGCAAAATGCTCCCATACATGCTACTTACATGATCGATAAGGCCATCACAGTGAATGTGGACTGATCTTGTTGTCGTCACGTGAACGTGCTTTTAAATTAAAAGCAGCTTTTTGGATCTCACGGCAAGGTTGGCATCATCCATGTTTGTTTTCGTCTGCGCGCTGCGTTTGACGTGTGTTCTTCCCAAAGTGTCCGGGAGATGAAGGTACAGCGCTTTTATTCACATTTTAATAATCGGAATGTGGACGTTGGTGGCTCGATTCGGACTCGTCAATGTCTGAATCGCGATGGATCGTAGAATCGGAAATTTCCCCCACCCCTAGTTCTCATACATGCCAAATTTCCCAATTTACATGGAAAACTCCCAAATTTCAACCATAGCTTCCACCTGGTTCCCGATCAGTCATTAGAGAATATTACAATCCACTTCTCGTTGAACTTTTTGACCAGTGTGACGACACTTCCTGTTTCGCCCCTTTACTCCTGGTATAAGTCCCGCCCATTCACTTCCGGCCCGCCCCCTTTACCCAAATATGGGCACGTTTCCCCTATGATGTCATACTTCCGGCACTGCCCCTTATGTCCAAATATGGACTTCTTATGACATCTTACTTCCGGTGATCCAGAACAAGTCAGGTCTTATTAAATTGTATCTGTAAAATACAATAACATTTGTTTATAATGTTCCCATGCATGCCAAATTTAACGAGAGACCCCCAAATTTCAACTATAGCTTCCACGTAGTTCCCGATCAGTTATTTCTCCCACTAATCTCCTGATTTTACAGTGACGCAAACACTATATATGAGAAGGACAACTTCAAAATAAAACAAAAAATAAATGGTACCAATTAATATATGGAGATCAATGCCTTGAAAGTCTTTTAATATGAAGTTATTCCCGGGAGTTTCGCGTCATAATGGCTGACTTGACTCGTCGTGCGGAATGTGTTTCAGCTGTTCATATTGCCGCAACAAACTATTGCGACCGACGACAACACAACTTTGACTTGAAATCACGTGCAATCACCAATTAAGAGCGCAAAAAAACAACAACTTAATTATCCTGACTTTGTATCGCTCGGTGCCAGTTGCCAGCGAGAGCCATTGGATTACGGTACTTTTCAAAGGCAGTTTAAATCGACGTAAATGACAGCACACTTTGATGCTGACAGCCTGTCACAGTTGCCTGTCCTAATGAGGACTTTAACAAACAACACGAACGGCGCTCCCAATAAAGGCACACACAAACAAAGGGACGACAGTATAAAATGATTTAAATAAAATCGATTTTGGAACATTTAAAATCGATTCTGGATCGTACTAAATGAGAATCGTGATTCTTATGAGAATCTATTTTTTTGGGCACACCCCTACTGTCCCTTTAAGTAAAGAAAAAAATGTTGATTACAGTATCTAGAAATGAAAACTAGTTGGTTGATCATGATTAAGTGGAAATATGTGCTGTTTTTTTTGTCTTCTGACTGATTGTATTCACAATTGTTCTTTCACCAAGCAATATATGCTTTTATTTTCCAAATACCCAATTATCCGATTTCAGTAGGGGGTGATACGCCTCTGGAAAAAAAAAAACTATTTTACGCAATCCAAAGTTGGCAAGTGTGCGTTCCCTGTCACACAGCTGTTCCACCAAAGTGTGTTTGGCTCCTCTTTAGCCACGTTTCCACCGACGGTATCTACTCTACTCAACTCTGCTCTGCTCTACTTGGCTCTACACCAAAAAGCAGTGCGTCTCCACTGCCCCTCGGCCACCACCCGAGAGCCCCTCCTCACCTTGCCAGTGATGTCATGCTAAAGCGACCGCAGCTAGCATGCACCGCACACGCAGGCAAAACCAATGGAGAGCGCAAACAATGGTTTGTGCCCGTTTATTTCCGCCTGAAGACATCGAATGAATATTGCAGCAACCAGAAGACTGCATTCAATCATGTTAAAAAAGTTTGCGCCTCCTCAAAAGTCCGAGCATTAATCCGTTTGGAAGCCATTGTTGTCCTCGCTTCATCGTTAATGGCAGCTGCTTTCCCGGGGTGGTGGTTTGCGCAGCTGCACATTCATGACGACGTCTCGAACCAATCATTGGCCTCCAAAATAATTGTCACGTTTTGGAACTGGGCTACTTTTTTTCTTTTTTCTTTTTTAGAACCGCAAAGGAGCAGGTGCCAGAAAAAGTGAGTAGAGTAGAGTAGAGTAGAGTAGAGTAGAGTAGAGTAGAGTAGAGTAGAGTAGAGTAGAGTAGAGTAGAGTAGAGTAGAGTAGATACTGGCGGTGGAAACGAGGCTTTAGTGTTTAGATTGCCTCTTCTTTAGAGCCTCTTGTAAGGAAGTGAATGCTGACCCCTGCTGGTCGGAAATAGACATTGCATTGTATTACAACATTACCGAAAAGTTTTTCTTCATTTTTAAAATAAATCTTTTACGTTTGTTGTACTTTTGAGTACATTTAAAAAATGTATTTTTTATTTATTTATTTATTTTATATTTTATATATTTTTCATTAAAAAAGTATTTATATTACTTGTATCATTAATAAAATGTTGAAGTAAGTATTATCTAGTTTCTTTAGTTTTCAGTACAGATGCTCTAAAACTGGCATTTTAAAAACAAAAAATATATCATGATAATCAAGATTGGACAATAAAAATTATGATGATGATGATGATGATAATAATAATGAAAAATTAATTTTTTTGCCATGTCACCCATCCCTGTATGAACCCAATTTCAAACTGTCAAGCTTTTATCCATGTATATTGTGCCATGTAATTTATGTTTAATAGTTATCAATTTAAAAAAAAATATATATTATTAGAGCCTCCTTCCACATCCAAAAACATGCATGTTATTTGAAAGGCCATAAATTGTCCACAAGTGTGAATGTGAGAGTGTATGTTTGTTTGTCTGTACATGCACTGCAATTTTTGTGTACTTACCTGCTTCTCATCCGAAGTCCGCTGGGAATCGGTTTAGAAAGCAAGTGGAAATATTATTATTTAAGGTAAAAAAAGAAAAATATACAGTAGTCTACTTTTAATCTAGGTGAACCTACTCTTACAGGTCAGAACAGAAGACTGCGCTGTCAAATGAATACAATCGCTATTTATACTAGTATAGTAGGGGTGTGCCAAAAAATCGATTCTCATAAGAATCACGATTCTCATTTACTATGATTCAGAATCGTTTTTAAATGCCCCAAAATCTATTTTATTAAAATAATTTTATACTGTCTTGCCTTTGTTTGTGTGTGCCTTTATTAGGAGTGCTGTTCATGTTGTACCCAGTTTTGCAACTGAGGGGCAGTGTGGTTCCACGCGGTCTAATACACTGTTAAGTTGTAGCCACATTAGAGAGTAGAAGGAAAAAGTCACGATCAAGTTATTCCAATAAAGTTTTTTTTTTCAGCGTGGAGCTGTTCTTTTGAGTGATAAAAGTGCCGCGAGTAGCGCGCTAATTAGCATTAGCGAGTCAGACTGGAGTAGATCATTACAATTCCTTGCACAGCTATAGTTTGAAGCAAAAATCACTGTCAATCAAATCATTTTGAATCAAAAATCTTTCTTAATCGAAAATTGATTCTGAATCGAATCGCAGACCCCAAAATCGGAATCGAATCGTGAGACATTCAAAGATTCCCACCCCTATAGTATAGCTTTACAAAGAGAACAGCACTCGGTTTAGATGCTGTTAGAGATTCATTTACTTATATGATTATTAATGTTTACGATAGTATTTTACAGAGCTGTAAATCTGACAGTGTCGTTCAAAAGTGAGCGTTATCATTAAGACAAAATATTTAATGCCACACTTCTATTGCAAGTGGCTGTACTGTTGTTGTAACTGAACTTGTTTTTTTAATGGAATAACTAGATAATAAAAAATAAAAAAGGAGAACATCAAATAATATCATTTGACTCAAAGCTCCATTTTGTGCAATGTTATTGGTTTGATGAGTATTTAATTTGTCTCGTTTGTGCCTGCGTTTAGGCAGGGGGACGGTAGTGGCGGGCACCTTGGAGAGGGGTGTGATCAAGAAAGGGGACGAGTGTGAGTTTGTGGGTCACAGCCGCAGCTCGAAATCTGTGGTTACAGGTAAGCGGAAGAAACGAAAGGGAAAGACATTCAACACCTCAGTGGTGACTAGCGTAGCATTTGAGTGTAACTGTGATATCCTGCCAGGTATCGAGATGTTCCACAAGTCTCTGGATCGGGCCGAGGCTGGAGACAACCTGGGCGCTCTGGTCCGAGGCCTGAAGAGGGAGGATATGAGGAGGGGGATGGTAATGTGCAAGCCGGGGGCCATCAAGCCTCATCAGAAAGTCCAGGCTCAGGTTTGGAAGATGCTGCTTTAAGATGATTTCCTTTTTCACCATGATGGCGAGCCGTCACCATGTGAGTCACGTTTTTTTTTGCTTTGCGTGTCGCAGGTGTACGTTCTTAGTAAAGAGGAGGGAGGACGACACAAGCCCTTTGTCACCACCTACCAGCCGGTCATGTTTTCTTTGACGTGGGACATGGCCTGCAGAATCACGTTGCCCTCTGAGAAGGTGTGTGCTTATATGTCCATTGATCTTTTATGAGAGATGTACACCAGATATAAATGGGTTTGATGTTGCTAATGATTTTTTTTATTTTTATTAATCTGGTTAGTTTGAGCTTTGGAGACATTGCACTTGTTTGTTAATTAGCCGTGTCGGTCAATATATATTTTTTAATTGTAATTCCATGATTTAATAATTAACGCACAATTAATTGAAAATAAATTTCACATTTTATAGCTGTTCTAAATGTACAATATTTTCCCCCTCTAATTTTTCATACTCTTGTTAACAAAAGTGGGGGGAAATGTTAACCCAATATAAATATGGTTTCATCTTATATTTCATTGATACAGTAATTGCATAATAATTCATAACATCGTTTGAAGTTAAAATAAATAAAAAAAAGTACATTGTGTGGCATTGATTTGTGTTGAGGTCATTATCCTCCCACTAGATGGCATAATTGCATTTGTTAGGCATTAGTGACAGCTGAGTGCATTTTTCTTTTCATATCAAGAGCTGTCTAATGTTTAACAAAGTAACTTGTAAACACCTGCGCATTTTTAAAATGGTAAAATACAACTTGACCCCGGTGGCCACAAATATATGCAATATTATTAAATTCATTACTGCTAAATTGTGTTATGGTGACTGCTTTGCATAACGTTGACGGGTTTGTTAAAGTTGAATACGGACGCACATTGTAAAGTGACACAGTTTTACTGCAAACGAAGCAGAACACATCGATGCGTTGCACTTACACGAGAAAAATTAAGGAACTTGAACTCAATATTAACGCACTAATTTTGACACCCCTACTAGAGATGCACACCCCCTTGTAAACCTGCCATCTGATCTTGTCCCTTTAGGAAATGGTGATGCCGGGGGAGGACACCTCCTTGACCCTCACGCTCCGACAACCAATGGTCCTGGAGAAAGGTCAGAGGTTCACTCTCCGAGACGGCAACAAAACCATCGGCACAGGCCTGGTGACAGACATCCTGACAATGGCAGTGGAAGATCAGTGGATAGAGTAATAAAGTGTATGGAGGGGCGGGGCGGGGCGGGGCGGGGCGGGGGGAGGTGTCTACGGCTGGGATTTAAGGGCAGGTGGTTGTCTGTATGAAATGCGCTAATCCTACACAGCATACATTATGCACAGCGTCAACCATTATGTTGCGATATTCCATTCAACCAAAATATTTGTAAAGTTATGAAATCTGTAGTTTTGGTAAAGTGCCAGACTGCTTCATGTCAGTTGTGTAATAAAATGTATTTAACAACAGCATTAGTTATTTTTAATTTTTTCCCTCCCACGTGAAATAGGACAAAATGATTGCATTAAGCTAACACATGAGGGCAGCAAAGAGGCTTCTTTAGAATGATAGCAAGTGATTCCATTACAGTGGGCTTTCTTGGTGTGGATCAGTTAAACTAAGAATTCCTCTACATGCTAAACAACGCGCTAGAGTGTGAACCGTAGCAAAAAAGAACTGATTTCACTCAACCTGCTGAGTGACCATCCGATGTTCACTACTTTTCCAAGTGCATTGTGGGTCATTTTGAGTGCACTAAATGGTTTCTTTTGGACATTCAGACACCCCTACAAAATGGCGGGACCCCTTTGTAGTGCACTATATTGGGAATAGTTCAAACGCAGCCTGACTTCTTTTTGTCACCTCTTGTGCACTTTACACAGGAAGTTGGTCAACTGTGTTTACGGGCAGTGTTCGAGTCAGCGCCTCGTCCTGTAATCCAATCGGCTTGTTGCCGTAATCACATACTGTAAGCGTTGACTGGACGCAACCAGTGCGTGTGAGTGATGTGCTCAGCTGCATGTCAGCTTGCCTCGGAACGACAACGTAAATCGATATGACCAGACGGTAAACGCGGCAACGTTTTAGTGACCTTGATTCTTCTGCTGAACTGTACGGAGCCGCTGCTCCGTGGGTGGCTCCGTCTTTTGCAGAGTCATCTTTGGACAGCGATGATTTCAATGAAACAGAACATGTCCGCCATTTTGAATTTATGTTGGGATTTGTTGACGTTTTTAGCCTTTTATAGTTCTATTTTAAAGGTCTCATATTATTCAACTTTTCAACATACTAAAATAGTTCTCAAATGTGTAAAAGACATGTCCATGACATGCATTCGTCAAAATTGACTTTGAATTTAATATTTTTGCTGTCCCTAAATCAGCCAAAAAACGCTCTGTTCAAAACAGCCTGTTTTAGGGGTGTGTCACTTTTATGTAAATAGCTGCACCAGGCCACGCCTCGGCCATACATAGGGGCAGTGATTTCGGTCATGATAGCCATGTGCTAATGTTGTGAATGGAAACGACTGGCCATGGGAGCAGAAGCAAAGAAAAATACAGACATGTCTTTTACACATTTGAGAACTATTTTAATATGTGGAAAAGTGGCATAACGTTTTACCATAAGAAAAAGTAGCATAACGTTACTACACAGACTATGTTGTAGCATTAGTTTATGATTGTTTAAGCAATGGTTATTTTGCCGTAACCGGCAAATCTCCCGCGAAAGTTATTTTACCGTGAATGTCTCCGATTTGCCGTGAATGCTTGTAGACATTTACAAGCGGTTATGAATAACACAAATGTGCACATTTAGGCCACTGCGCGGTTAGCATCACAAAGTCATGTCAACTAGTTGGCGAGTTGCCAGTCACGGCAAATTAACCACCGCGGATTGTATCTTGACAAATCAATACGCAACCGCTTTGTATTATCCAACCACCGTCTGCTTTATCATATCTGACCTCTTGTGACCAAACAACCTCCACACGACAAATGCAGCTCCCACTTTAGGCACTAAAAGTACACCAAGTAATATGGTAGCAGGTGCACATCTCTTATTAGAAAAGATAGGAAAGAAGGCTAAATCAAAAATGTTAAACTTACATCTTTCCCTTTTGCATTCGTGTCACACTGTTGGGACCGATCCATTATGTTTAAACGTGTTGCAAATCCAGCTCGTCCTTCAAAAATAAAATTAATCCACTGTCTTCTCAAAGACTTGGGACAAAGGAAGCAACCACTTTTTCCGGATCATTGTTTCTCCTCTCCATTTGTGGGGAGAAATAGAAAGGAGCAGCCAGCTTCTCGAATTTCAGTGGGCGTGACAAACCTTTACCAGAGGTGGTGCCACTGACCCGAGGGGGCTTGGTCGAGTGCACTTCCGTGTCTTTTTGACGTCACTAAGTCGCGGAAGTTTAATCTTCCTGTTTGACGCACACATAGAAAGGAGGAGAAAGCTAAAGAAGTCGCGGACTGACTTTTTTCATACCTGGTTGGATTGCAGACAGGCCGGGGGTTGCATATTATTGATAGAAAACCCCACTAAAGTGCATTTTCATACGATGGGACCTTTAATGAATTTATCCATTTGTCTTCAAACTCTGGGAATTTCATCGAAAGACGTCTGAGATGAAAGTTATTGAAAGCTTTTTGTTTTGTCGCATGCTGTTGTCGTGGCGACGCAGTGTTTGCACACGCTTGATTGACTTTAATTCCTAAATAGGTTTTCTCAACTTCCATGCTCAGTCCTGTCCGACTGGATCTTATTTCAAGATTTCTTCCATTCCCATGCTCCCGTTTGTCGATGTGGATGGAAAAGGAAAGTGCCATATTATATTGAGAATAGTCTCTCACATGGGAAAAGATGTGACGATTGATTGCTTGACGTTGCCCTGACATTTTCAACAAGGGCATTCATTTCTCAAAACACTGGCTGATATTTTACCAACATGCTGTCTTGTCCATTCCCATGAGAGCTTTTGGACAGTGTAATATCCAACATCGATCAAACTTTCTAACACGCCATCCTTTCTTATTGTTGAACTTGTGAGAGATTTTGGCAGGTCTGTTCTCACTCATTGGAAGGTGTGATTTGTACTCCAGCAGCCACAACAAAGAAGAATTGTGCTCACGTCATCTCCAGGGTGATATTATTATGTAACATCTTTGCTTGGACCAAATGCTCTCAAAATGCCAGTGAGTTTAATCATCATCATGCAAAAAGTCATAAAGTACAATTAAATTAAATAGATGGTAGGTATTGATGATATAATTCATTATGGTTGCATAAGAATAAAATAGTTTTAAGTAGTATTTCAGTCGAGTAATGTTATTTTTCTCAGCCTCCACCTCCTTCTGACCTGCGGACAGCCAGTGAAGAAGAAGAAGAAGAAGGATTGTGATAATTAAGGCTGCAGCCCACTCTTCACGTTGCGTTACTGACTGTCCACAGGTTCTCCTCCTCCAACTCTGCGGAGTGGGTGGGATGCATCCCGTTATTTTCTCCACATTATGCTTACATCACACTGCACATTTCGGACAATACAGTCAACAGTCTCATGACAGGATTCACAGATTAAACTGTTCAAATGGAATTGTAAAATTCATTATTGAGAGTCTTTAATAAAAAAAAATATATATTTCCACTGTCTTAAGTCAAATCTTTTTCCATTTTAGCGTTTAGTAACAAATTCAATGTGGTGCATGACTTGTTCACATTTAACATAAAAAAAAAATCCGTCTAATCCTAATGTGGCATAGAGTTATATTCATAATTGTTTAGAATAATATTGTGAACTTCTAGTGTGACCCGTATTTCGAGCTTGCTTCATTTTTTGCAGTGGCTAACCCTAACCAGCAGAGGACAGCGTTCGCTGCTAGGCGTGCTTGGCAAAGAGCTTCGCAATCTGCAGCGAAGAAGAGCAACGCGGAAACAGCGGAGTAGAGCGAACTTTGTGAATAAAATTAAATATTGTGTGTAGCAGAAACCCTTAAAAATGAAATGTTTAGCGACAGATTGATCAAGATTCTTTCTGCGCCGCTATATTAACGTCACAGTTTGTCCTAGTCCATGAACCAGCAAGTAGAGTGCTAACTAATCTATGGAAAGGCACATATTGGATTTAGTTGGATGAAATTCCTTATGAACAAGCCTACGTCACAATTACATAAGTCAAAATGGCGGCCTTACTCGGTGAAAACAAGCTGCACTCATTGAAAAGCATTGAACTTTGAATTGCTGCTATTTGATTCGTGAGGATTATTTTAATTTCAAAATGTGATATGAAATGTCATTTGACTACTATAACAATATACCCGCAGAGGCAAAAGTACGATATGAACAGAAATTGGACGTCATTGGTTCAATATCAGAAGAATGTCCTTACAATCAGCCAAAAGGCTCTTGCACATTATTAATAATGAAGGAAATGAAAAGGCATATGTAAACAATTTAGTTCTTAGGCTATCTGAATATTGCACATAATGCTAACCATGTAAAAACTGTTACATGGAAAATTTCAACGGGCAAGCTACGACATGCCCCAAAGAACTCAATTGAAAACTGAAGGTAATGTAAGGGGCCATCATGATTTGAAGTCCTCTAAGGTTTGAGTTCACACAAATAAAACACACAACTTTGAGCATTAACATTAGTTAGTCCCGAAAGTAAGTAGCCAGTGTTGCCAATGAATTACATTCTCCTTATTATAAGCTAGTGTACCTTGACATTTACGTCTCAGAGACCTCTACACTATAACCTTTGTTAAAAGTGAATAGTTTAAAATAGGAATACTCACCACATATTATATTACACTAGTCAGTTATTTACTCTTGCATTCAGGGCTGCCATTAAGGTCACAGGTTAGCGAACTGACGCAGCTCTTCCGAGTGTAGTGTGTCCATAGCAAAGATGTTTCTGAAGGGTTGCATAAGAGCGAAAGAAAAAACCTCTGACCTCAATCGGACACTGTAACCCAAAAAGTCTCTTGCTTGTTTGTCTGCGCCCTATGAGGTCAAAACAAAACCAATGGCTTCACTTGCCATATTCTTATTTTAGTCAAGGACCTAACATGGCTTCAACTTTGCGGATGTTTTAGTCCAATTCCTCAAGAATGCAATTCCTATAATCAATGGTGTAAAATAGGCAATGACCAAAAACAAAAAGGCAACAACAAAAAAGAAGCATGTTTATTTACAGCGCAGATCTAACTAACGTTATATTCATTGTTTTCGCCTCCTGGATTCAGCCTTTTAGCAAGAAGGGCAAAAGCATTCATTTTCCAAAGAAAACCTTTACTACTTTCAGCACAAGTCAGCAAGCTCCAAATGCAAAATGGGCACAGCTGTGCTAAAATGGCAATCAGGTGCGCGCAGACCACAACAACTCACATGGAACAAGGGAGGGGCCGGAACCTTTGACATTTTATTGGTTGGATAGGTCTTATATATTGAAAATGACAACTCATCATGTCAGAGTTCCATATACAGAATGTAAGCTAATATTAGCATAAAAGGCATTGCTTTTATATGTGGTTGTATCAACCATGTTCAGCAAAAGTCCACACTACCTGAGATATTTGCTAGCAGTGTTGTAAAGTACATGTTTTTGGAGCCTTATTAAATGAAAAGGTCATTGTTTCCAGTTGCACTCTCATTGCTTGCTTGTCCTTTTTTTTTCTTCTATACTACGGTGCCTTAAAGCTGCAAAGAGGACCAACATTTTTCATTCAAATAAGTCCATTGTGCCTCAAAAATTTACTTAGCCCCACAGCATGCATCCAAAGTATATAGGTGAGCTACAGATATGCAGTTGTAAGCGACAAACAAAACAAAAAAGAGCCCCGTGCATTCTTGCCACATTTTTACAATCTCAGTCTTTCGGTTCAGAGCTGACGCCGACGACGGAATAAAGCATAACACGTTGCTACTCTGCTGTATTTTCTACTCCAACCACAGTTCACATGAATGGGCGACATTTGCCAGGAACATAATGGCCTTCAGTCAAGAAATGGAGCATAAATATTTATTTGCTTCTCCCACAGCCACAATGAATGAAGGCTTCAGGTGATTAAAATTTTTAATCGTAATTAATCGCATGACTTCACTAGTTAACTCACGATTAATCACAAATTTTATATCTGTTCTAAATGTACAATAAAAAATTCTAGGTTTTGATACTCTTGTTAACAAAAGTGGGGAAACTAATAGAAATAGCTCAAATGAATTTTTGACGTCTATAACCGTCAATGGCAGTGAATGAGTTATGTTCTAATTTAACAAAGAAAACATTTTGATTGCCACTGTCAGGAGGTATATATATATATTTTTTACATGATGGGTATTAGGAGTCAGCAATGTTGAACCAAGTACATTTTTTGCTATCTTCGGCCTTCAGTAGGGACTTAATCATCGTCTTAAAACCACTGTCACGCGGCAGTTATAGAAATAATGTAAAACAGATCGGAATGAACACTTTTCAGCTAAATCAATACAGAAACATTTAAACATTTCAATAAATGTAAATCATACTCACTAAAGATGCTGATTATTCGATGTAGTAATGTTAGCTGATCGTTACAGACATATAATACCATTTCAGTACTGATTTTGAAGGCCCAGGGGAGATTAGATTGTTACGGCAGAACATGGTGGCTGAAATCTTATTGGACCAAAAAATAAAATCCAACATCCACATATATACACTTAAAGCAGTGCAGTCAAAAAAATTGACAAATAAAGAGAATAGACTGTTGGGAATAAATTGATATGATTTCTTGGGGGGGAAAAAAACATGAAATGTAGGTCCCTGCTTCATAGTGTTTAGGTCAGCAGAGAAGGCTCTGCTAGCCGCAATTGACTACCCTGCTATATTGCTATATTACAGTGGCTATATTTCGGTTATATAGCTACAATATATGAAAACGGCCACGTCCAAGTGTGATTGTTCAGGTTTCCCTAATGTTGTGTCTAGTGTGTGCTATGTGAAAGCAAAAGGGCCAAAACCAGATGCACGCTGTATGCGATGGTGCACACGTGCGTTTTTAATACTAAATTGTTAAAGGTTCAATGGGCGAGAACATTTCAGGTAAATTTCCATGGGAATTTTACGATTACAGTGAGCCCCTGCAAAGTCGCAGTTCAACTATGCACTTTTCTTTTTTTTCTTCATTTCAGTAAAACTCAACAAGTCACTGTTTTTGTGCTCAGAGCACAACAATAAAAGTATTACAGTACTGTACTTTGGCACCATCGTTTGGCATCTTGGCGCAAAGGAACTGTTGAAGTGACTTGAGCAGTTCCATTATTTTTTTTTTAAGTGGAGCCTTGCTGGCATCTTTCGGGCAATGTGGCGACCCCCATCGGGTAAAAGCTAAAAGTTACTTCTCCAGCAAACAAGGGGAAGTCAACCTTAAACATTTCTCGACAATAATATGTTATATGTGACCTAACTATTCTAAACATGACATTCTGATCAATTTTACATTTGTGGAATATGAGTTATGCCGCAAAATCCAGTCATTTGTATTCATGTCAGGGGGCGGCCATTTTGCCACTTGCTGTCGACTGAAGATGACATCACAGTTGCTCAGGGCTCAGCCAATCACAGCTCACCGGTTTCTGAAGCTGAACTGTGATTGGTTGTTACTTGAGTAACTGTGACGTCATTTTCAGTCCACAGCAAGTGGCAAAATGGCCGCCTTCTGATATTGATAAAAAACGGCTGGATTTTGCTGCTTAACTCATACTCCACTGGCTTTCCTTAACTACATTTAGTTTTCATATGAAGTTCCAACCTGCGCTTTTGTAAATAACTTATTTATTCACATAGATTCCCATGGAAAGTTCTCCACTGACTTTTCCATTCATATAAGCTTGCATTCATGCACACGATGCTATAAATAGTCTGTGTGGTGTTTTTCTCCATCAGGCATCAAAACAATCCACAGAAGTTCACTAAATGTCTCGTTCAAATTTCAGATTCTAAACTGGATGATTTTCGATCCCGTTCCGAGGCGCTGTGCTCATCCAGCAGGGCCGTAGAACACTGCCTGTCTTCGTCTTTGTCAAAGTCTGCCTCCTCCTCCTCCTCCTCGTCCCTACTGATGAAAGCCAGCTCGTTCTCGTAGCAGAAGGAGTTAGCGCCTGATGTTGTGAACTTCCTGTCCTCCATGTCCCTGGCGCTGCACCTCGGGGTGGACGGCACCTCGAAAGTCTTGTGAAAGTAGGCGTAATCTATCCTGTACTGACTCTTCTCCTCGAAGATGAGGGGCTCAAAGCGGTGACCCCAAAGGACCTCCGACGACAGGTAGGAACTGCGCGCCTGCGTGGTCATGGCGGTGGCCTCCACCAGACCTTCAAGTATGATGACAATCTCAAAGTCCGACGTCTCCAGATCTTGTTTGCTGATGCCAAACAGGGGACTTTCTTCATCGATCTCGTGGATGACGGTGATCGGCGCGACCAGAAAGAGGCGGTCGGTGCCTCTGTCGTAGCCTACGTTCATGTCGATCTGATCCAGAGGGATGTACTCGCCTTCGTCTGTGTAACGAGGCTTGACCATCTGGGCTCGCACGTGAGCCTCCACGATATGGCTTTTCCTCAGATTGGCCACCCGAAACATGAGGCACAACTTTCCGTCACGCATGGCGATGACTGCGTTTCGGCTGAACAGGAGAGTCTCTGCTCGCTTTTTGGGCCTCGCCATCTTCGCCATGATGGCGCCGATCATGAAGGCGTCGATGACGCAGCCCACGATGGACTGGAAGACCACCAAGAAGACGGCAGCGGGGCATTCCTCTGTCACGCAGCGCGCCCCGTACCCGATGGTCGTCTGGGTCTCGATGGAGAACAGGAAAGCGGCCACGAAGGTGTTCACCTGCGTGACGCACGGTACGAAACCGTCGTCGTCCGCGCGGTGCTCCATGTCACCATGCAGGAGGCCGATGACCCAGAAGGCCAAGCCGAACATTAGCCAGGACACCACAAACACCAGGCTGAAGACCAGGAACATGTAGCGCCAGCGTATGTCCACGCAAGTGGTGAACATGTCCGAAATGTAACGACTGGACTTGTCGTCCATGTTTGAGAAGTGAATGTTGCACTGGCCCGACTTGCTGACGAAGCGGCCGTGTCGTTGACGTCTGGTGTGGATCTTGCCGTTGCCGAAGCTCCCCACGGCGGGCATGCTGGTCAGTCTCAGGCCTTCTTCTTCACACGATAGGAAACTGTGCTGGTGGGCTCTTCCCACGTTCATGCCTCAGCGAGGACGGCCACGCGGCTTTCACGCGGTCACGCCGACACATACACGACAGGCTGGGTCCGTCCGATAGCGCTCTGAAAAGAAAAAAGCATTTTAACCCTTAATGGGGTCATTCATCATGATGCATTCAAAATCAACGTTGCAAACCTAGCACATCAAGTCTTGTTTGTTTATCTGCAACCTTTTTACTTCACAATTTCACATTTCATATCGCTTAATGAAACTGTACTTTGTTCACTGGTGTTTGCGTCCTCCATGTAAATGAGTCATAAGCTGCAGATCATTTTCTTCTATGTTTGGTCAGTACGATTCTATTCCTTTTTTTTGATACAGTCAAATAGTAAGGGCAGATCAGATACAGTTAGAAGTCCCCGAACCCATGACATGTTTTTGAGGATCTGGATAGAAAGTGTGACTACAGGAATTCATTTGAATCATTTGACTTATGATGACATCAATTGAACCTCTAAGTTCGCTATGTTACTACTTTTTGTGAACTTTGCCCCCCAGGAGATGCAACAATGGACACATTTAACAAATGCAATACTTAGATTTGAAGTGTTATTTCAGTCTGTTTTTAATATGGTACACAAACACAGGAAGTATTATTACAAAATTAACCACAAAAAAAACACACACACACAAAATGTATACTTTGTATACAGTGTATGCAAAACTGTACGCAAAAAAAAAAAAAAGGACAGAATTTTTACCAATAAGGACGCATTCTATATGATTAAGTGGAATGGATTGAATCATGTCACACGACAAGGGCTGTTTACCTTTCATTCGGACGTAAAGAGGAAACCCCAGATTTAGGATTATATATACACCAATAATAATAGGTTAGCTAAATATTTATTTAATTTTATTTTCTTAATACTTTATATTGACTTCTTCTTTTTTTTACGCAACCAAATCATTTAGGGGCTTTAAGAACATTCGAGGTTTTAGCCATTGGACCGTCCATTTGCTTGTCAATGTTCATGAATCAGGAAGTGGCCTTCTAGCTCAGGGGTCCGGATACGGTTTAATGTCGAATGTTTTCTATTTGCCGTAGTAGAATAAAGGGGATTTGCACATCCCCTACACTAGGTGGCACAGGTGCTCTCATTGTCAGAGAGTGTGCAAGGAGTATTAGCTCCTCTACAGAGGTATATTTACAGCAATTTTATAGAATTTTTTTACTATTTATAGTTACGGCGGAGAGTTGGGGGAAAAAATATTCTATTCATCCTCTTTTAACAATAAATAAATTGAGAAGCACTGTTTTAGAGAAGATGGCCTCATAATGCTAACGGCAGTTAAACATAAAGACAGATTTACTTATTTTTGATCACTTCAACTAATTATGACCTTTTTAGAAAGGAACTATTCATGCATGATAGCTGACATTCACTTTTCAGCGCTATCACTGTTGTCAGCTTATATGTCAGTTGTCACCCAATATGGTTGCTATATTTAGTAACATTTCTAATTCCCGCTAAGGAACCGACGACAGCGGAATCACTTTCACTATGTTTTCCATGAAGGCGAAAGTGGATTTCATTACATTGAGCATTACCAAAGACAAGGTCTCTGTTAATACTTTGATTTGTTGGCATGCTGGAAACTGTTAATCCGAGGTATGTGCCTCCAAGGTATAAATATTTTTGCAGAGGTCGCGTTGTCTCACCTGTATAACTCTGCTTCCAAATACTTTCAGATAAATGATGTTGTATCATTTTGTGAAAAGTGCCTACATACATGCATGGCGCCTATTGCACAATCATATCAGCGCTTTTAATTGGCCCAAAGCAGCGAGCAGTAATCGGCTTGGTATGTTTGTATTATTTATGCAGTAGTCTCCATATGTAGAAACTTTTTCTTTAAATGATACAAAATGATATGTACCTGAAAGTATTTGGAAGACTCCCAAATATCATAGATCCCCAGTTTGAGAACCGCTGTCCTACCTACGGACACTTTTCTTGATTTCTTTTGTTAACGGTTGGGCCTTGATTGAAGTCTTTGCTCTTGTGAGTGAAACTAGTTGAATATCTTTGCTCAAACAACACTCCAATTGTCTCATTATTGTATTGACCCTTGATGGGACAAATCCAATAACAGCATTTATATTGTATTTTAATATTGTCAAGGAATAATTATTATTTTACAGTGAAAGTACCAAAAATAATTAAATATACTGTAAAGATATTTAGCACCACATCTTACAATGCTTTTAAGTATAAGTCAACCCAAAAATGTTTTATTTATAATACCCGTAATATGTTGTATTTGTGCCCTTACTAGTCTAAACATGGCATTCTGATTAATATTGTGTTTGTGGAATATGAATTAAGCAGCAAAATTCATCCGTTTTCATTCCATTTCAGGGGGCGGCCATTTTGTCACCTGCTCTCAACGCCAAATTATATCACAGTTACTCAGGGCTCAGGTAACGACCAATCATAGCTAACCTGTTTTCTGAGTTTGGCCAAGTGATGTTCACAAGCTGAACTGTTATTGGTTGTTAACTGGGCACTGAGCATCTGTGACATCATTTTCAGTGGGCAGCAAGTGACAAAATGGCCGCCCCCTGGGATGGCTAAAAATGGGTGGATTTGCTGCTTAATTCATATTCCACAAATGCAATATTAATAATAATGCCGTGTTTATACTATTGTAAAGAAAATGGAAAATTGGTTTGACTTGCCTTTTAACTCATTCACTGCCATTGACGGATATAGATGTCAAAAATTCACTTTATTTCAATAAGTTTTAAAAAAATTCTACTTTTGTTAACAAAAGTATGAAAACCTAGAAAAAAATGTTTTATTGTACATTTAGAACAGATATAAAGTTTGTGATTAATCGTGAGTTAACTAGAGAAGTCATCCATGATGACGTCATGATTACAAATTTTAATCGCCGAACGCCACTAATTTTTAATAATGTTTTTTTAAAGAAAATATTATGAAAAATAAAAATAAAAAATATTATTTTTTAAATAGAAAAAATTATTGAAAATTTGTAAAAATAAAGATTTTTTTAAAGAAAAGATGATTTAAAAAATAATAACTTAATTTTGCATTAATTTTTTAAGAAAATATTATTTTTAAAAAAAGAAAAAAAAAGTTACTAAAAATTTGAAAAAAAGAACTTTTTTAAATAGAAAAGATTATTAAAAATAAAAATAATAAAAATAGAAAAGATTATTAAAAATTAGGGGCGTCAGGCAATAAAAATTTGTAATCTTAATCAATTGCATGATTATACTAGTTAACTCACGATTAATCACAAATTTGATATCTGTTCTAAATGTACAATAAAAAAATCTAGGTTTTCATACTCTTGTTAACAAGAGTATAATTTTTTTTTAAATGAATGGAAATAGTTAAAATTAATTTTGACGTCTCTAACCGTCAATGGCAGTGAATGAGTTAATGTAGCGAATATGGTTCCTTGCGCTTAAACAGCTTCAACTCACAGCCCTCTTTATACTGTCCACACATCATGGTTGATGATGATTTAATGATCTACGTTCCAGAACGGTTTCCTCAGTAACGACATTTGTGTTTGTAGCAATTGATAAAGTCGTCCGAAGATGGATGCGTACCGGAGTACCAGTCGAGATGGGAAAGTGCGATACAATTGGAAAATAAAGTTACCTTCACTTCAGTGATACGAAATATGCTTTTCTGTTGAACAAGGTACAGAAATAGCCAGCTAATCTAATGCGCTGCCACTTTATGTGACGTATCATTTGTTTCTCACAGCTGGAGCCACTGATGAGGCCGTGTGATTCCCTTGTGAGAATGTGCTGGAAAACACTGCGGCTTGAAAAAAAAGATAAGACACCAGAGCATCAAACGCATACTTTATGCAAGTGCTTTGAGAAAAAGTTATCATTTCAATGTTGTCCAATATTCAATACTGTACCTTACTTGCACTGTTATCATTGCATGTCATTATGTTTTTCTTTATTTTTCTGCTGATTGGCTGAAGAAAATCAAACAGTTCTGCCCCCCTGGTTCCTGATAAAGGATTTAGGCTAATGTTATTACTTGTCTGCTGTTTGGTCATAATTGGACGGTCACAAGATTAAAAATCAGGGAAGCATGAAATTGAAGGTTTGGGACACAAATCCAAAAGTCATTTATGTTAATGTAGAACTAAACTGGTGTTATAAGATAAAGTCACAGACTACCTGTCATGGAAATTGCATTCTTTTGACGTCATCAAAACTTTACTCTGTTAAGCTGCAGTGCCCTTAAGGACACGACTTTAACTGGGTCAGCGCAAAATGACACGATGCTTGGCAGTTAGCTGCAAGCACATTGCTGTGGCTATCATTTGGTTACATCCTAAGCGCCTTATGAAAGTCTCAAATGCATGATATGGATCTTGATCATTTATGGCTGCTTAGGTCATCAATCAGGGGGTTTGATTTTCTCCCTCTTCATTTATAGCTCTTTATCATTTAAGTCATTGAGTTTATTGCCGTGTTTTACCAAGTTGAGTTTGTGTATGCGTATGTGAGCTACTTCACACTTGCTGCCTCACACTGCTCTAGTTGCTAGGCGTCAAGATGATGATGATGATGATGATGATGATGAGTGACCGAGGCGCACTATTATCTAATATATGCTACAATAACAGTCCGCCTGCTTCTGTAATCTTAATGCCAAAGCAGAAATTAATTTAATCCTGTGCGGCCAGGAATAAAAGATGCTGCTTACCTTGTGTGCGGCTTAAATGTTGATATCACTTGCAGAACTTTTGGCCAAACTGCTGCATGTTTCTCTGCTGCTCTTTTATGGGTAGAGCCACTCTATCCTTGTGAGGCAAAAAAGTGCATTGCCGCACACCACGTTCATCTCCGTAAGTTGGAATGCACCTGTTCCTCTTCCTCTGCTCACTGAGGACAGCATTACAACCACAAGTCCGTAACCAAGTTAGTGCTTGGTTGAGCGCAAAAGAAAACAACTGAACAGTACCTCGGATCAAAGCCTTGAAATCTCCAGCTTGAGTTCTTACAAAAAAGGTGAACGCCGCTTCTCTGTTGTCCTAAATTAAATATATTTTGGCTTGCGTGGCCTCTGAAATATAAAGGCGAGTACAAATCGATCCCTCAAAGATCATTTTGCCGTGATCTGTCATCTTCTTCCATGTGTCCGCACTTTGTTGGTAAATCTGCCAAGTCTGCTGCTTCTGCAGAAGATCCTACTCTGTATCCCACATCCACAGCACTAATGCGCACTGCTCAGCCCTCCCCTTCCCTCCCTTCCGCTGTGGCATGGTACATACTTGGCATTTGGACACAGAGTGGTCTTACCTTACCGAGTGTGGCACCAGTCGGAAATATTTAAACTTACTTGGTTATACAAGATGGATGTGCACTGTTGACCTCGGTGATTATTCCGCTGGATTTGATTAGATGTGGTGATAGCTTGTTCAAGTGGGTTAGGTGTGTTGGCTCTGTTGGATTGTATATGAAGCGAATCTGACATTTGGTTTCTAAACACATTATGTTTGAATGGAATTGCTGAAAACATGTGCAAAGATTGAAAACTATGTGAGACATTGGATGAGCAAATTGAGGGCAAATGGATGGGTAGAGTCTTCTTTCGTTTGCGCCATTGTGGGCCGTTATGGGATGGAATATAGCTAAAACCGGGCCAATTGTAATGGAGTCCCTCATTTGCATCGAAATCAGGGCGGTCCGGACCGTGCTTGTCATCGCAGAAGCAAATTGAGTTGCTGGCTCGGAGAGATGAGATTGGCGTGCCCATGGTGCATTTATGTAAACAAATTGCAAGATGTGACCAGCTGCGCCTGTGATGTGAGAAATTGGATTTTTTTTAATTTATAGAGGGTTTTTAAAATGAATGAATGTTGAAAAGTTGAAAAATTCTACACACTATCTTTAACTCATTCACTGCCATTGACGGTTATAGACGTCAAACTTCATTTGAACTATTTCCATTAATTTAACATTGTTTCCACTTTTGTTAACAAGAGTATGAAAACCTAGGATTTTTTTATTGTACATTTAGAACAGATATAACATTTGTGATTAATCGTGAGTTAACTAGTGTAATTATTCAATTAATTACGATTCAAATTAAACGATTCTATTTAAAAAAAATATTTTTTTATTTTTAATAATCGTTTCTATTTAAAAAATATTGTAATTATATTTTCAAATTTTTAGTAATTTTTATTATAATATTATAATTTTAGTTTTTCTTACCTCATTCGAAGTCATGTCTTCCTTTGTCAACTGTGCGCTTTAAGATCATGCACATACTCACACGCGCACCATGAACGAGCCTGACACAGATGCTGCAGTTATGCTTTGGGCCAGAAGTGGCAGTCGCGAGTAAAAAAGTCACAACTTGCACAAAGATCTTTTAATTCAACCTATTTGTGAACGTGAAGGACTAAAAACTCATCAGATTTGTAAAATTCTCAATACATGATTAGTGTTACAAGATAGTTTGAGGATAAGGCCTAACTCACATTCAGCGGAGGCTTCCACACAACATTGTGGGACGCGTGTGTGAGTGTCATTTTTTAGATCAGCATCAATCAAATTTGACATTCGCGTGGACATTTTTGGCAGTATGCAGTCATTTTTACACTAGACCATTTATCTTAAAGAGCAAAAAAGATCATGTGTTGAATTTATTTTATCGTAATTTCAGAAGCAACTTTAACACAAAAGATGGTCATGCTTCATACGCGAGCTATAATTAAAGTGAAGCTGTGGGCTTGTGAAAGTGATGGTCTCAACTTGTAAATGGGTTAGAAATCCTGTCAATATTTTGCAGATCCGATGTGGGGGTTACAGCCATGCAAGTTATTTAAAGTCTGCAAAGTGGGCCAGCCTGGACCCCGCTCGGGACCTGGGCTGCATTTGATCACATTCTGATCACCTTTCAAATGGATAGCATACACAGCTGCGTTACAGCCGCAGTGAGGGCATGTTGTGGTTTGAACTGTGTCGATCGTGTTGATGTTTTAGTGGTGAGGGGCTCTGTTTGTGGCAGCATTCGCATGGCAGGTATACAACAACTATTATGTGAGCCACAACCATCTGTTTTAGCCCATCTGAGCAAATTTCATGCTGGTCATGTTTTGTCACGTTTTTTTTTTTTTTTTTGCTTTTGTTCTATTTTATACACTCTCTAGGCACTTCATTAACTTCTCAGGTACATAATCTATTGAAGTTGAAAGCATGCACAAAGATCTTTCAGATTTCTCCATTTTTGTCTCTGTCAGAGTGATTACCGAAACAGTATGTTTACTATTATGTTTGTGGTTTCTAATATTCTTGTTGTCTTATTTGGCAACACAGTTTAGCTGATAGAGTTTGAGTTTTCATTTGTTAAATGTATCTTCAGGCTGGAAAATTGAATTTATGAAAAAGTGTATATCCTGCCGTTCAATGTTCTCTCAAGTATGAATGCTGCCAATAACATATCAAATTCACTGTTCTTATTTGACAATACTGAGGGAGTACTGTCTTTTGTACAAAGCTGAGATATTTTCCAGTATGATCTATAACATGGAGAAATTCATTATACATAAAACATGCCGGTATTGATAAAGCCTAGGACTAATTTGGGTCATGGAACTTTCTGTCAAGATGGAATAAATAAATCAATAAATAAATAATGTGGCAACAGCACACTTAATATCTATTAAGTAACATCTGGAAACGATATGAATCATTTTTGGATTAATTTATTTAAACAATGGAAAAATTGTGACTTATTTCCATTAGATTTTTTTATTCGTACCATTGTCTAACTAAAATGTTGTGCTCAGTAAAAGCATGTTGGTGTTTTTTTGTTAAAAAGAATAAATAAATAAATTTGGAGACCCATTCATTGGGCAGTAGCAAATTAACATGGCCAATTAAGCACACATGAAGAAAAAATAATAATAAAAGGAGCTGGTTCAGATGGTAAACATTTTAATCTTGACCTTTCAGTGTGAGTTTCTTAAACGTTTTCATTACATTACTATATAATGCATAACATTTCAGAAACTGGTCTTTAGAAAAGAACATTGCATACGCTGAAACGTGTAGTGTGTATATTCTGGGTCTGCTTGACTTTACCTTGCACAATTAACACTCACTACAACACATAACAATGATTGGACAAGGTGCATGACAGCAACAGCAACAATGATCCAACCAAGCGAACGAAAAGCAGGAAACTAATACTGCATTTGAGGAAGGTGGGAAGTTGGACTTTTCCCACATCATACCAAGAAGTATGCACAGGAATGCCACTTCGGACTCATCAATCCAAGTTGCGAAGAGAGAAGAAGAAAAAAAAAAGACCTCTGCAATGACAAACCACGTCGATCGAGACAAAGACCGTGAATGCCAAAACATCATTTGCACGATTCTAAACATAATTAATTTAGTTATTCAAAAAAAGTAACTACGTAACCCAACGTGATTTGGATTGCCTGCGTTAACCAGAACAATAAGCAATTTATCGGAATCATCCATCTTTGTTGTTTACATTCGCTTCGAAAGCTTTGAGGTCCAACCTTCCTCAAACGCAACATAAATACAAACAAACTGATGAGACAAGAGAGAAACACCTGGACAAGACACAAGCAGCTCACAGGGACCGGGCTAATGAGAACAGGCGAACGAGACAGACGTGGGGGGAAAGGGGACCCAATAAAAACATGAAAAACCAAAAATCTAATCAAAATTAAATCAGTTGTGAGGTTCAAGGCTACTAATGATGGCTGTGTTGATTTGGCCATGTGAGTGCTTGAAAACAAACCTTTGTTTTTGTTTGTTTGCCTCTGGAGTGAGTTGGCTCTTTGACAGTTGTCTTTCCCAAATATCAAATCATCCTCCATGCTCAGGTTGGAGATGTTAAACTCATGTTGGAGCCTGCCAATTTTTATTTTTATTTTTTTTGGGCTCTGGTGAACATTGTAGGACTTCCATCCATTGTCATGGTAACACTGGGAGGACGCATGTGGGTCACGCGGGTTGCGTAAAGACCACATGATCATGACCATGATCAGCCCCTGTCCGTAAACTCATTCGGTGGCCACGCAACTGGAGTGTGTTGTTCGAGTGCTGTTGCTGGTTGCAGTCATTGATCTTTGCATGACTAAATAGGACATTTATTTTTGTATCCTGTGCAGGTGCGCCTGTGTGCTGGTGGTTCTGTATTAGCCAATGATCAGTCATGAGGCCTGGGAGCTTTTGTGGGCCAACTCAGCTCAGAACGAATCCCGTGTAACGTCGCACGCGCATTGGGAATGCGGGGAAACAGCTTTGAGTTGGGTGACACTTTTGCCAATAGGCATTTGTGTGTACATATCAAGAGAACTGCAAATAAAATATGCAAGATGAGGAAACTCAACTTTGAGGGTACACCTGCAGCACAATCATTCACCTAATTCAGAGTTAAAATATATCTTACCAAAGCAGCTTACAGTCTGATGCAGTGCAGTTCTACATTACTGCAAACTACAACCACAGTAAAACTCCAAAATAAATATCTGATCAGCATTATTACCTTTGCGGAGGCCAACATGTTTTAGAGGCCATGTACATAAGCAAGAAAAAAGAAAAGGAAAAAAAAGTGCATTTTCTTTGACAATATAAACATTTGAATATCATTGAAATATATCACAAGATAAAAGTTAACACGTTTGGAATGGAAGCAGCTCCTCTCATTTCCTTTCAAATCAGCTTGCGAGAGGCAAACATCTTGGACATCGCGGAAGAAGAAATAGACTTGCAGAAGATCGAAGTGTACAAATGACATACGTTTCTAAGGAACTGCAAGCAGACCTCCACGGGTGGATGATGTCAAATTGGCCAGGGCGGTCACAGATCGCAGCTGTGGAGTGGAAACGACATTCCAACCTGATCATTTGGGTCCATGTTTGAACATCGCACCCGGCGAGCTGGCCCGCAGTCAAGGAGGGTGTTTAAAAAACAAACAAACATATAATCATTATAATGATAAATAGAGAATGCAATTTCTGGAGAAATTGCGTGTGAAGGCTGAAAGGCTGAATGAAAACTTGTGGAATGGTTTATATTAATGATATTGAATAATGTGGAACGATATCAAATGAGCTGAATATGTTGAAGTTGTTTTTTGATTTTGGCTTTTGAACATTTTTGAATTTGGCGAATGGCTTAAATGATCTGATGCCAAGTGGTGTTTAATCATGTGTTTTCTTTGTTTCTATGCTGGCCCATCAAAACATGTCTACACATGAAACTCGTCCTTGGTACAAAAAAGCTTGGGGCCCGCTGCCAGAGACAACAGACAATATTGTGCTGCAGTTCTTGGATATCTGCAATTTCTGGTATCTGATTCTGTTTATCATTCTGTACTGCTTGAAAGGTTACGAAATCTGAGAGCTGGGTCACTTGGTTTACTAGGAATCGCTTTGTTGGGCATGCAGCCAGTAAGCGTTGAGGCTCTTTTTCTATTAGACCCATGACTACTTCTTAAAGGTGTGCCGCAGGGTATACCCTGTCTCACATTTCAATAGTTACGGAACAATATAACCCAGGCGAACCCTAAAAACTCTGCCTGTTTGCATGCTGATGACACAATCATTTTTCTGGTGTATTAATATCGCCAAAAGTAGCTTACCGTAGGTTGGAACCAATATCATGACTAATCATTATCTGGACACATGCCCAAAACATATTTGGATCAGTCTGCAAACACGTTGAGTAAGAGCATCTACTGAACTGTATAAAAGACCGCTTTTTAATGAACATTGACTGAAAAAAAACTAAACTGATAAGTTGACACCTATGGAGGACCAAAACTGCCAAAATTCAAAAATAAATAAAGGACTAAAAGTGAAAACAAAAACAGATATAAAAAAATATAATTTGAAAATCAAATCCCCAACAAAATAAATATAAGTGGAAATAAAAATAACAAAATACACATTAGATAAATACATTTGTATTTAATTTTTGAATTAAAATTGTAATATTCGTTTTTATTTTCACTTTTAGTCATTTATTTATTTTTAATTTTGGCAGTTTTGGTCCATACTGCCAGGTTGAAATGTTATTCAAATGAGGGGGGCGGTCCTAGCAAGTTATTGTGACAGTAGACAAGATAGTCGTCCATTGCTGGAGCTCTCCAATGCAAGGAGACTTCTTCGCCTGAGCCGCTCACTCGACCAATGAAAGGCAATTTGAAACGGTGGAGTCCAACCCAAGACACGCTTAGGAATAACATTTCGTCCTGGCAGTATGGACCAAAACTGCCTAAATTCTAAATAAATAAATTACTAAATAAATAAATAAAAGTGAAAATAAAAATGTATATAAAAATATAATTCAAAAATTAAATACAATGTATTTATTTATGTATATATTTTTGTTGTTGTTTTTATTTCCATTTTATATTTTTTTATTTGATTTTCCAATTGTATTTTTTATAGCCGTTTTAATTTTCACTTGTAGTCATTTTATTTTATTTTATTTAGTCATTTATTTATTTTGAATTTTGGCAGTTTTGGTCCTCCATAGACGACAGGCTACTTTGTTGAACAACATGATGAAGTGGTTGGTCTTGACTTTAACCGTCGCCGTGCTGCTCACAGCTGGTGGTGAGTAAAAAAAAATATATTGTATACATTTTAGAATTTTGATAAATCATGATTAATCACACTCCTCAGCCTCCCAGGTAAGGTCTATTCGGGGGTGCTGCAGAGGAGGATCCGTCGGGAAGTTGAATCTCGGATTCAGGAGGAGCAGTGTGGTTTTCGTCCCGGCCGTGGAACAGTGGACCAGCTCTACACCCTCGGCAGGATCCTTGAGGGTACGTGGGAGTTCGCCCAACCAGTCCACATGTGCTTTGTGGACTTGGAGAAGGCGTTTGACCGTGTCCCTCGGGGAGTCCTGTGGGGGGTGCTTCGGGAGTATGGGGTACCGGGCCCCCTGATACGGGCTATTCGGTCCCTGTACGACCGATGTCAGAGTTTGGTCCGCATTGCCGGCAGTAAGTCGAATTTGTTTCCTGTGAGGGTCGGACTCCGCCAAGGTTGCCCTTTGTCACCGATTCTGTTCGTAACTTTTATGAACAGAATTTCTAGGCGCAGCCGGAGTGTTGAGGGGGTCCGGTTTGGTGGCCTCAACATTGCATCTCTGCTTTTTGCAGATGATGTGGTGCTGCTGGCTTCTTCAAGCCGTGATCTCCAGCTCTCGCTGGAGCGGTTCGCAGCCGAGTGTGAAGCGGTTGGGATGAGGATCAGCACCTCCAAATCCGAGACCATGGTCCTCAGTCGGAAAAGGGTGGAGTGCCCTCTGCGGGTCGGGGATAAGATCCTGCCCCAAGTGGAGGAGTTCAAGTATCTTGGGGTCTTGTTCACGAGTGAGGGTAGGTTGGAGCGGGAGATCGACAGACGGATCGGCGCAGCGTCTGCAGTGATGCGGACGCTGTATCAGTCCGTTGTGGTGAAGAAGGAGCTGAGCCGAAAGGCAAAGCTTTCGATTTATCGGTCGATCTACGTTCCTACCCTCACCTATGGTCACGAGCTGTGGGTCGTGACCGAAAGAACAAGATCCCGGATACAAGCGGCCGAAATGAGTTTCCTCCCTTAGAGATAGGGTGATAAGCTCGGTCATTCGGGAGGGACTCAGCGTCGAGCCGCTACTCCTCCACGTTGAGAGGAACCAGTTGAGGTGGCTGGGGCATCTGGTTCGGATGCCTCCTGGGCGCCTCCCTGGGGAGGTGTTCCGGGCATGTCCTACCGGCAGGAGGCCCCGGGGACGACCCAGGACACACTGGAGAGACTACGTCTCACGGCTGGCTTGGGAACGCCTTGGGATCCCATCGGAGGAGCTGGCTGAAGTGGCTAGGGAGAGAGAAGTCTGGGCTTCCCTGCTAAAGCTGCTGCCCCCGCGACCCGACCCCGGATAAGCGGAATTGAAGACGGAACGGAACGGAATGATTAATCACTTAATTAAAAAGGCTTTTTATCAACATTTTTTATAGAGCACCTGTTATGTGTTAATTCTTTACATTTAATGTTATGAGGACGTCGTCAACATGTTTTGGTTATCCTCCTCTTTTTCTAATCAGCTAATTACTTGCAATATTTAAAATGAAAAAAAAAATGACCCCAATATTTTGACATGAACAAATATTCTGAATGTCATACGCAAACATTTATTAAATGCTTTACTTTAAAACATGTAGTTATGTTTATTGCTCAAACACAACCTGCGCTACCTTTAACCCCCTCTGGGGGTTTTCTCCCCAAAAATGAGTATTATTCATGGTATTATTCAATAAAGTCTTTATATTAGAAAACTATATTCCTAATTACAAGATATCGTAATTTCACAAGAATAAATCCACAAAATCAAAAGAGATGTCATAATTTCACGAGAATAGAGCTGTAGTATTGCAGGCGGAGTCACATTGGATGAGACTGAAGAAGACCTAAAAAAAGATGGATGGATGTAGTGAGGGAAGACAGAAGATAGTCTTCGATGGAAAAGGATGACACACTGTGGCGACGCCTAACGGGATAAGCCCCCCCCCCCCCCCAAAAAAAGTATTTTAAACTTGCTTCAAATACTACTATGCTGTTGGGTTATTGGCGAGACTGGTTTATTTGCTCTCCAAACCTCAATAAAAGCACTTCATCAAACACTTGTATGCACATGGGATGATTGTAACCAATTAACTTATGTAGAGGTATGACACCCCCCCCCAACCCCACCCAAAATAATAATAAGCCAAAAACAACACGCACAAAAAACAGCTCTTGCTGACTTCTCTGACAAATTTTCTCTACAGATTTATTTTTATTTTTATCTTACTATGTGCAGAAATCAGTTCATAGTGACGTGACGTGTGCGTGATGTGTTTGTAGTTTTTAAATGGTGATTTTTCTTAAGGAAAAAAATTATTCAAAGCTACCTGACCACGTGTGAAAAAGTTCTCACCCCCATATTATAGATTTATTGTGGCTAATCACTGTGATTGGCTGGCAACCAGTTCGGGGCGTACCCCGCCTACTGCCCGTAGCCAGCTGGGATAGGCTCCGGTGCCCCCCCCCCCCCCCCCCCCCCCACCCCCCGTGACCCTTTTGAGGACAAGTGGTTAAGAAAATGGATGGATGGATGTGGCTAATCACATTTTTTAGTTCACTTTCACGGACATTCCCGAGCCTCATTACCTCCAGACCTGTTCAATCAAAAAATCCCCTAAATTAAGCTCATGAACTAACGATGATTTCTTGCATTTTTATATTTTCCTCTCATATCAGATATGTTGCATCTAAACAAAAACACAAAAGCAAGCTCATCTTCCTCATCTTGTGTAGGATGAGATGCCTCCTCCTGCTCTTTATTTAACGTTTCACTGTCCTCCTCCATGTCTGCTTAAGTCACGTTACCAAGATAATCGACACGTTTCACTTGTTATTCTTGTTGACATATTTTGTCCTGAACTATTTTGAGTTGAAGCTAAATTGTACTGCGCATGGTCGAGCAAGTAAAGTTCACCGTGTAGTCTTCTTGACGATGGATAGCATTAAGAGGCAGCGTTGCTCTTTTGAAAATGTTGCCTCACATGACGAGGGCTCCTCACATTTGGAGTCACAGGAAAAGAGCGCAGGGTTTAATGAGGTGCGATGTTCCTCTTGAGAAATGTCACTCCGTGGAAGAGAGCAGCGTTCAAGACCTTTGCAAGGGCACAGTGATTTATAACATGCAAATTAATGAGAGCTCTGCACTTTGGATTTGTTAATTACTGTAAATTGTGATCTTAATCATTACACTACGAAAACCTGTTCCTAAAGCTCTCATTGTAACGCTCCAGTTAAGACTCCAAACAATGAAATCATAATTATCTTTGTATAGGCAAATTCTTTATAGTTATCTTCAGGCTTTGGTAGTAACGAAATACATGTACCGCCGTTTAAAAAAAAAACTGTATTCCATTACAGTTACAGGAAAAAACATGTAATCAGATTACAGATACATTTAATAAAAATGGGGATTACTTTGAGGGATTACAATTACGATGAGAGAGAGTGCGAAAAAGGGTGAGAAAGAGACAGCGAGAGAGAGCGAGAGAGAGCGAGAGAAAGCGCGCGTGCACGCCTGCGCGAGTGGGACCGTTGCTACATGTCGGGGAGGTGGGAACGAACTAACTGACTAATGGCGACCGGTATTCACCTTAACTTAGAGCGAAAGTTTGAGCTAAGAGTCCAGCGGCATGCTACGTGCTGTAGCTTCTTGCTAGCTCGCCTGCTAGCCTACAACCATAATGTGAGTTACACCTTCCAAACAAATCTTCCTCCCAACAATTCACTATTTATACATCATACACAACATATACACGGCGAAACTTGTGACTGGGATCAAAGTTCATTTTGCAGTTGATGTCACACATTGTCATCCTCATTGGATGACAATCTATCTATCTATCCAACTGTGAGGTGTGGTTGCTTTCAATGACAGTTTGAAAACAACATATGGCCTTCAATCAATCAATCAATCAATCGCCTTCATGCTTTTTAATTACACAAGGATTTTTTCTATTTGTAGGCTGCCCGGGTCCCTATCACCCGCAAATAGCAGGGGCACATTGTATAGAATATATATTGTGATATTTATTTTGATTTTGTCTTCATGAGCATACTCAATATTAGAGTAATCCAAAAGTAATCCAGTTACATTACTTTAATATTATGGTACTTGGATTACGTTACCAACTAATTTTTTTTAGCTGGCAACTTGTAACTGTAATGGATTACATTTTAAAAGTAACCCTCCCAACTCTGTTTATCTTGTACTGAATCTCGTAAAATTGAAGCTGTTAACAGCTCTGGAGCTCCTTATAATGCTTCCACTACAACAATTCAGTCAATGCCTCGACAACAATGTCAATCCAAGCTAAGCCTTTTTCACTTTATAAAATAATTTTTAATAATGCTCACAAATTGAGTCTCTCACAATGTATAGTTTATCAAATAAAAGTGACAGCTGAGTAGCATGTGTTTTGTAAGCAACTGAATATTTTGCTACAAAATGTTAAGTGCTTGTGTTGCATTGACATTTTTATATTTATATTTGATATCAAATTACATACAGTGCAATTGAGGGTCTTTGTCGTATATCAGATTTATGTGCGGGTGATGGTGACCTGCTGTGGTAGCAATTCTGTACTACAAGTTGGCATCCAGTTAGGAAACATTTTGTATCATGCTACATCTAGTGGAAAAATATATTCATCACAGCCCCCCCCCCCAACCAGTGCCATAACACATACTGCAACAATGCATATACTATAAGCAGTGCATCAATGTAGCTTGTAGTAGTAGTAATGTAATGCAATAGTCATTTGAACCATTACAGTATATTGGTGACTGATCCAAATTTTTCAAATTTTTGGTACAATAATTAAGCATACACTGGGAAATATCTTCACATTTATTGATTATCTTGCAAATCATATCAGTATTTTTCTTTTTTTTTAATGAATACAATTTCAGCAATATTATGAATTGGTGTTTTCATTTACATATGTGTAACTTTATGTACCTTTTATAAATAAATACATAAAAAAAAAATATTTTTTAAGATCTAGAAATTATTTGAAATTACCACAAATCTCCACATCCATTTGGAAATCTGGACAACCTTTCGTGACTCGCCGCACCTTACAAATTAGGGTGGGAACTTGTCATAAAGAGACTGCAGTTGTCCCCATTCATGCTTTGTAAATGTCCATATAAATGCATAGATGTTCATTTTCCCAGAACTCTAGTAAAAAGGTGGCAGCTTAATGCTCCTGAAACTTGGCATATTTTAGTCTTCGGTGCATCAATATCAGCCAATTTCACAATGTCATCATTTAAATAGTTATCATTGTAAACTCCAGTGACAAGATTAGCAACAACAGTTATTTTAGTTGAAAAATGGCAGTTTGTGTTCTCTATCCCCAATTGGACCGGTCTTGACCCATGGGCCGTACAGTTGACACCCCTGCTGAAGTGCCGGTAATCATCCTTGATTAATCAGAATGAATTTAACAGCTTCATCCTTTCTTGGCCAGAAATGCCCTCTTTCAAACTCTGCAAGGCAAACAGAATATTAAAAAAAAAAACAATTAAAATAAAAAAGAACAATGGAAGCAGGGCTTCAACGTTGTTACTTGTTCTAGCTAATTTTCCTACTCCCTAATTTTAGCATAGCTATGCTATGTACTGCAGCATCAGTTTACCTTTGACCTGACTGCTCTAATCCGACGAAGGAGAGACGGTTTGTCAGTTTTCTTCACTAACGCAGCGTTGCTTGCATTTGCTGTGTTGACATCTGGCAAAATAAGAATAAATATGTTAAAAATCACATGTACATGTGCATTATATCATACAGAAGATGCACTTCAATACATAATTAATAGGGGTGTTTAAAAAATTCGATTCGGTAATATATCGCGATATTACAGCGCGCAATTCTCGATTCGATATGCGGCCAAATCGATTTTTAAACATCCATTTTTTATGGTAATATTCAACAAAATCTTACTTAGGGTTAGGATTCACACTTTAAGCATGGAAGAATGTTATATTAATGGAACATTAAGCCTTAAAATTTTTATTTCAGTGCTGTTCAAACATGAAACAGACTGCAACCTTTTTGTTAAATGCAGTGGCTCAGTCATAAGCCTGAATTTTCAGATAAATAAATACATTTTCATACAAATCTTACAGTGTACATGAACAAGTTTACTGATTAGTATTTTCTAAATTTGAGTAAAAAAAATAAAAATATCGCAAAAATCAGTTTATAGATTCGCATCGGGATTAATCGGTATCGAATCGAATCGTGATACGAATCGAATCGCCAGGTACTAGGCAATTCACACCCCTAATAATTAATAGTTAATGACGGGTTAGCCAGTCATCTCTTACCAGGGTTCTGTCCAGGCACGACCCAACTGGAAGACATGGTGGCAAACCCGACATCCTCACTTAGTGCCTTGGCATCCTGGTAGGGTTCATCATGGCTGTTTTTATAAAAGTCCTTCATCTTGTTCTGGGTGTGCATTTTATCCTATCATTCAGTGTCATCAAAAATGAATGTACTAAAATGATCTCTTTTTTTTTTCACCATACATTGAGAAACAGTCATACCATTTGAGCAATCTTTAACTGTTCCCTGAGAGAAACGCTTTCTTGTCTTAGGAAGTGTATCTCAGCCTCCCACGCCTGCAACATGTCAAAAACAAAAATACAGTACTTACATCCAAATGTGGCGTCTCACTTTAATGTAATTTTCAGTTGACAACAAGTGGCAAAATGGCCGCACCCTCAGATGGGTTAAAACGAGTGGATTTTTATACTGACTTCATATTCTTCTCCTTTAGCACCACTTCTACAAGTTCTCAAAATACAAGTTAAGGTACAGATGGGATTTGAACCCATGATCTTTGGTTTACGAGACCAACGCCTTACCACTTGGCCACTGCACCGGCTTTACCTGTATAGTATCATGCTTAACAGTAAATAGTTGAACCTGTATTTGCCCTTCAATTTTTTTTATTTTGCACCTTTTTTAATTTATTACAAATGAATCCTAAATAAGATTGAGTTCAATTGTTTGTGTATTATTCTTTTTTCCTGTATTGCACAGTGACTCATCTGCCTTTTCCCAGAAATAAACAAAATGTATTTTTATTTCCTTAATTATCACACATTAAGTAGCACAGACCTGCTCCAGTTTAATGTCTGTATTTTCTCTCTGCTTCCTGAAGGATTTTCTCTCCAATTGCAGCTCTCCTCTCAGCTGAGTGTTTTCGAGGCATTTTTGAGTGTGCTGAAATGACAACTCCTCCAGCTCCTCATTCAGTAATTCTATCGCCTTTCTGTAAT
Source organism: Leptonotus elevatus (assembly GCF_054856555.1). Lineage (NCBI taxonomy): Eukaryota > Metazoa > Chordata > Actinopteri > Syngnathiformes > Syngnathidae > Leptonotus > Leptonotus elevatus. The sequence continues at coordinate 48,297,674 of NC_141239.1, read as the reverse complement.
TTTTAAAAGAGAGAGAGAGAGGAGAGAGAATGTTTCCATACAATCTCTTGGTTTTTTTTCATTCTATAATTCCAACATTTTGTCAACAGTCAAGAGAGCTATATCAAACCCACACCATTCACCTTCAACGAAAACCATTTCTCATTGCTGACCTGAGCAGCCACTTACTGATATTCATTGTGGATCTGTGTGATATCGTCACTCTCAAAGATGTTTTGAGGCTTTCGATTGTTCTCCAGGTCAGCTTTATAGGTTCTCCTCATAGCAGCAATGGCTGGAAGACAGCGGCATATGGCAGCTTGTGAATTGCTGCTTACACAGTAACGTTTTAGAGTCATATTTACACTTGGGAGAGAGTAAAATAAAGAATTGACAGATAAATCTTAATAAATGGACACCCAAAAAGTTGTTTTTGGTCTCCTCTTCGAGACAAGCAAGCATTAGGAGGGGCATAGCTCAGGTGCTAGTGTGGCAGTCTCCCAAGCTGAAGGTCGTGTGTTCGTTCCTCAACCCTTGAGTGACTTTTTTTCTTCTAATTCTTCATTTTCCTCTCTTCCACATGTAAATATTACTCTAAAACTGAGTCTATTTGGTCCCGCTCTAAATAGAGTCAAATTTACTCGACAGAATTGACTGTTTACATAGAGTCATTAGATCCAATTTGCTCATTTCATCTTGAAGTCATTGTTTGTTTACATGCTGTTGAGGCAGCTGTCTCTTCCTGCATCAGCTGCTCCTTCTCCTTTATAAGTTCTTCCACCTGTTTCTCGTGCTGCTGCTGCAGCTCTGCTATCAACCTCCCGCGCATTTCCTCCATGCCACTGAAAGGTTCACCGCAGAAGACCTGAGAAGAATAGAACACATGATGGGGGGAGGTTGAAGAATAAACATTTACTTGCTTGATGCTTTTTGGGAGAATTCTAAAGCAACTTTCGCCTTTTCACCCAAGTTGAAAAATGTGAACGTGAAATATTTTTTGTATATGTAGCATTAGAACAGTCTGTGATGACAAAGATTTTACATTAACGTTTGCACTAGTATACAGTTATTGGAACTAAATAAAATATGGGATATGTATGAGGTGTGTCAGAAAAGAAATATTTCATACATAAACTATGACTTTTCTCCTTTAGTGTGGGCCAGACAGTCTCGCATGTCTATTAGGGGTGGGAATTTTTGAATGTCTCACGATTCGATTCCAATTTTTGGGTCTGCGATTCGATTTTCAATTGAGAATGATTGCTTATTCAAAATGATTTGATTGATAATGATTTTTGCTTCAATCTACAAATGCGCAAGCAATTGTAATGATCTACTCCAGTCGGACTCGCTAATGCGCTACTCAAAAGAACGGCTCCACACTTTTATTGGAATAACTTGATCGTGACTTTTTCCTTCTACTCTCTAATGTGGCTACAACTTAACAGTGTATCAGACCGCGTGGAACCACACTGCCCCTAAGTGGCCAAATCGGGTACAACATGAACAGCGCTCCAATTAAAAGGCACACACAGACAAAGGGAAGAAAGACAGCATAAAATAATTTAAATAAAATTGATTTGGGGACATTTAAAATCGATTCTGAATCGTACTAAATGAGAATCGCGATTCTTATGAGAATCGATTTTTGGGCACACCCCTAATGTCGTTACGTCCTGCGTCATTTGCCCAATTCAGTGTGTGAGAAGAGGCTAGACTTGTGGAAGGACAACTTTGGATTTAAAAATATCTGTATATGTTTTATGGTACTAGTCCTGGAACCTTTCTGACATATTGAGAATTCAGTCCAATTGCATTACAGTACATAAATGAGGGAGTCAAAATATTAGGAACAGCTTGTAAGTTGTTCAGCATGTTAGACATGATCATTACCTGATGATTTTCAAAGTCATTCTGGCAGGATTCTCGCTGCTCTGTTGGGGGTGAGTTGCCTTTAAGCAAAGGAGGCTTGTCTTTAAAGTTTTCAGTGTGTTTTTCTTTAGAAACAAAATATTTCATGTGGCGTTCATGCAAATGTTTCATCTCCTCTCTGTGTATCTGCTGCTGTTCATTTATCTCCATTTGAAACTCCGCTTCTAGTTTTTGCATTCTTTCCTTATGGTATTCCTCAATTATCTGTTTGTTTTCTTGAAGTCTCCGGTTTCCGGTCTCCATGGATATTATCTTGCCTTCAGCATGCTCCAGTTCCTCTCTCAGTGCTCTGTTGTCCTCCTGGAGTTCACTTAAGGTGTGATTAAAAGCCTTCCGCTCATCCGTTAATGAGGCGTCCTGCTGTTTGCACAAAGCCTGAAGTTTGTCCTGCAACATTACGCGTCGCTGCTGCTCCTGCTCCACGTCTAAGTAGAGCCTGTCTGACAGATAAACCAGCTTTGCTTGCTCCTGCATCCAGTTCAGGTCCACCACAGACGCGGGGTCACGGTTTTCCTCACAAGTGACCTCCTGGCTGAGCTGCCGTACGACCTTAGCTCTTCTTTGCAGCCTGGATATGAGTCGCTCTAACCAGGGTGGCCTTTTCTCATCTGTGATGTCTTCAGATTGAAGACATGTTGCTGTTTTGTCCAATACCACATCCTGCTCTTCATAGGAAATCCACTTTGGAGCGTTGGTATGTGCATGATCTTTGCCATTGTGCCCTTGGGAGTTTTTCTGATATTGTTGTTGGATTTTAAAGGCAGTGTAGATTAACTCTGCTTCAGCGCAGGCTCTCGCGATGATTGTGTGGTCCTCTCGAGCTCCTTCCTCTAATTGAGTCTTTTTTAAGGTCAGTATTTGGGAGATGATGAGTTTGTACCTGTGTGCTACAGTCACACCGTCTTCTCTTGGCACTGACTTGAGTTGCTCATTTGGACCCTTTAGGGCTGCCAACATTTTTTCAACTACAACTAATTCTCTCGTTAAGCACTCGCCAACACTTATGATGTCCTCTGAATGTACTACGGGAGTGAGTTCCACCTCTGCATCAATGCTGCTCTCAATTCCCGCCAATACATCACTGGGGATTTCCCCCTCCACTTTGTAGGCATTAATGGATGCAAGTTGTTGTTTTTCCGTATCGTTCCGTCCTTGCTGAAGACATGTCTCAACAGCTGATAGTCTCCCCTCAAAGTCCGTCAACTCAATAGTGGTGCTGGTTTGAAGTTTCTCCCGGCAGCTTCGTATGATGCTTAGCGCAAGCTGGAAGCGACCGGCCGACCGCCTGCAAAGGTTCTCCGTCTCCTCAGCGAAACGCTGGCTCTGCCTGGCCCGGCTGTCAAGCAGCAGAGCGAGATGCCGGGCCCAGGCTCGGCTGCGGGTGAGCTGGGAGTTAAGATGGGGGTCCTGATGCTGGTGTTCCTCCAGTCGCTCGGTGATTTCCCTTAGTTTCTCCTCTGTTACGAAAAGTTTGGTTTCAAGTAACTGGATGACCGACGTAAAGCGTTCCGGGTCGTCTCCTGAAGTGGTGATGTACTGGTGCGACGGGCCGAGTGAACGGGAGCGGACTCTTGAGTGATGGTGGTTGTTCTGATCTGAGAATGTGTCTCTTTCCTCTGGTTTGCTGTCACTTAAACGGGGCTCCAGTTTCTCGTTCGCCTCCAGAGACTCATCCTTCACATGAGAAGAGGCACAGGTGCAAACCTTGAGGATTTCATCGAGTCGTGCTTCCGTCTCCTCCAGACTATTACCTAAGACTTCCATCTTCAGCAAAACCTCCTTCAGCTCTTGCTCCTTCGTGTCGAGGAGCCTCTCAAAGCCATCCTGCATTTCCTGAGCTTCAGCCTCCCTTTGTTGCGCCTTCTCCAAAACTGCCAGCAGTTCCTCTGAGATGCTCTCATATGACTGCTTGAGGTCCTGATAGTGCGTCTCTTCTGTTTTCAAGCAACTCTGCAGCCTGCTCATTTCCTCGTGCGCCCCCGACAGGTGATTGCCAAGCTCTTGACATTGTTGCTCGATCTGCTCTTTTTCATCGCGATACTTTTGAACGGCAGCCACTGAAGAAGCGAACGCCTCTTGGAGTTGTTGTTGGGTGTCTTCAATGTCTCTGCTCCACATATGCGCTGTAGTCAAGCTCTCCACTTGCTGCTCAGCCTGATCCAATTTCTCCTGAAGTTCTTGCGAGTGTTGCTCTGCAGTTGCCAAGCTGGATGCCAAACTCTTCCGTTCTCGGTCCTGGCTTGCTTGAAGGAGCACGAGATGCTTCTGCAGGAGAGTCTCTTTTTGAGCCTGTGCATCCTCGTTGGTGCGCAGTTGTGTTGTGGCCTCTTGAAGAGCCTTCCTCAGCGCCTCGGCCTCCTCCCGGAGAGCCCGGTGACTGTACGATTCTTCTTCCTGGAGCCGTGTCGTGCGCAGCTCTGATTCTTTCCTCTGTTCTTCGCTGAAGTTCAGCTGGGTCTTCAAAGAGGTGACGGAACGCTCCCACTCCACCCGCTGCTCGTGGAACCATTTGCGTTCTTGCTCCAGATGGGCCTGAGCAAGCGCTGTCGCATCCCCCGTCACAAGCAGCTGCGCTTGTTGGGCTAAGAGATCGACTCTTTGACGGAGTTCGCTTTCCCTGGTTTCCTCCTGGATTCTCTTTTGTGCCTCCAACTCAGCACGGAGTTCGTGGTTCAACTTTTGGAGTCGGCGCAGCGTCGAAACTGGCTCCGATGCGGAGTTAGAATTGAATGGAAGATCATTCTACAATGCAAAGAAAAAATGATTAATATCGACAATAGACGGCGCTGTTCTGTCTCAAGTTAAGCGTAAATCATCTTCGATAATGTGCATATTTACGTGAAGAGATGCAAGGATGAAGACAAAATATAAGAAAAACTGTATATCCCATACATGAACTTGAATAACCTTTTCTCTTAAATGACTCTCCCTCTCTTGTTGTAGTTCATGTTGCAGTTTTTGGTTTAACCGTTGAAGCTGAGATAGTTCCGTCTGCGTTCTTTCCAGCTGTAGATGGAAACAAGCACTCAAACTCATTCGAATATAGACTTTTCAATAAATGTGCACGTCTGTCCGACCTCATTGACAAGTTGCCCTCTTTCGCCGTCAGAAGGACGACGCTCTTGGTCAGAACTGTCTTCGTTTGACTGCATCACACACGATGGTGAAAATGTACAGCCGACTACATGGAAAGTCATACACACAATTAGATTCATCCTGGCATCAAACACAAGTCTGCCTTTGCAGTTTAAGTTTAGCCAAAGATTAGACAAAAAAATACAAGTGGAAAACGGATAATGGTTGTGGTATTCGCCATTCAGGTGAATATACAAATCTTGACTGTAAGTAATGGAAAATATATCAAGATAGATCTTCAAGAGAATCAATTACAGATCGTAGCAGAACCTGAATATAGTATTCCCTTAGTTGCAGAAAAAATTTTAAAGTACATTTTAAAGCTTGTACCTTATTAATCCTACAAGAGCAGCCAACATTCAGGTTAAAAATATCATCCAATGCAACTTCATTTGATGACACAGCATCAAATTTGGATTGAACAAAATATTAATTTGATAAATTTACATTAAAATCAATGTGAAGTCATCGACACAGGAATAATTACAGCATTATAAAAGTTGAAGGGAGATGCAGCAAAGGAAGTTTCCATAAACAAAATCAGATAAAAACTCATTGGGAAGAGTCGATAATAAAATCCCATTGATTGTTGACGCTCAGCGTACCTTTGCCTTCTTCCACCTGCTGTGTAGGACTGAAAGGAGATGACGAGTCAGTGCAGGGTGAGGAGGTGGGCGACAGGCTGGGAGACGACACGGAGCTTATGTCAGCTGATGTTTCCTCCATCTTTTGCTGCACTTTGATCTCATCTTCTTTTGGTTTATTTGAGTCTTCTGCACCTTGGCGACACGTGTTAGCTTGAAAGCGCACGGCCTGATGCTCCACTTCAGAATCATCCTTAGTGGTTAGTTCCAATTGGGTGCGGTGAAACAAATATCCCCCCAAAAAATGTTGGGACATAAAATAAGGAAAAAAAATTAGTATGAGTTAAGAGGTCCGAATCTATACTCAACAAAATTATAAACACAAAACTTTTGTTTTTGCTCCCTTTTTTTTATGAGATTAACTCAAAGATCTAAAACTTCTTCCAAACACACAATATCAACATTTCTCTCAAATATTGTTCACAAACCAGTCTAAATCTGTGATAGTGAGCACTTTTCCTTTGCCGAGATAATCCATCCCACCTCACAGGTGTGGCATATCAAGATGCTGTTTAGACACCATGATTAGTGCACAGGTGTGCTGTAGATTGCCCACAGTAAAAGGCCACTCTGAAAGGTGCAGTTTTGTTTTATTGGGGGCGGGGGATTCTGGGGACTCAGAAAACCGGTCAGCACTGACTGGTTTTCTGGATCCCCAGATCCAGTAGGCTACCCTCCATCTTTGAAGAAACATCTATTTCTCATAGAGAAATGAAAAAACATGTTGGCACCATTTATATTACACTCTAAGAACAGTTGGGTAAAAAAAAAAGTGTTAAAAAGGGACTGACTCAACTTTTTGGATTGTTCAATTTACCCCAAAGTAATAACCCACAAAACAACCTAAAAATTGTTGATTTGTGGGTTATTAATTTAGTTTTGTCTTAAATAACTCAAAGTTGGGTCAGTTCATTTTTGACCCAGGTCAATTGGGTTATTCGATAAACCAATAAGTTGGGTCAAATTAATCACCCCACAAAATTTGTAAATGAGAATTAGTTCTCATACATTTTTACCTGGTGAAATGAAGGTTAAATAAATACAACAACCCCCCAAATTGGGTTGTTTAATTGACTCAACTTTTGGAGTTAAATAAATATTTTTGTTATCTAACTTTGTTGGTCGAGCAGTTATTTTTACCCAATTCATTTAGGTTATTCAATTAACCCCAAAAGTTGGGTCAAATGAATAACCCACAAAGCAACCCATTTTATGGGGTTGTTTTTTGCTTTGTGGGTCATTAATTTAATTTTCACCCAAATTTTTAGATCAAATAACTGAAAAAGTTAGATCGGTCCATTCTTGACCAAGTTGATCCAAGTTGGGTATTTTTGACTCAACTGTTTTTAGAGTGTACATGAGATTCTCCTCATCAGCGTCCCCCCCCCCCTTTTTTTTATATATTTATTTATTTTAAATGTTTACTCGATTATTACTACATAACAATTCAGGCCAATTTGCTAACGTGGAAATCATCTGGAACTACTCAAATAAAAGTCAACAATTCAACAAATAGTAGCGAATCGACAGGATTTCCCATTCTGTTGCTGTCTGTTGGTCATTGTTTTTCGATAAAGATCCATAAAGATCCAATCCAACAGACAACCATTCTCATGAAAAAACGAAAGAAAATGTACAGTTACATGTACAGTAAATTGTTTATACTAGTTTTTAATGGACACTAAAGCAATTAACCAAGTATTTCGTTAGATCCAATACAAAATGTTACATGTGTCGTGTTCTGGGTTGGGTTTTGGTTGATTTTGTTTTCTTTCCTTTTGTTTTTGTCGCGATCTGTTTTGTTAGCTTTTCCTTGTGTCTTCCTTTGTCTCGTCAAGTGTAATCAAGTCCACCTGTGCATGTCCTCCTCTTGTATAGCCAATCATTCCCCTCAGCCATGCGTGCCTTGTCCAGGTGTGTCTTCGTGTTTAATTAGTGAGTGTGTTCCTGTTTTTCATTCGATCCTTGTCGGTGCATTGTTGTTTACCCACGTCCTGCTGTCGCTATGTCTCCTGCCTAGTTTATCACTTTGGTTATGGACTTTGTTGTTTTTGCTTTGCATGCCACTGCCACCTTTTGTTTAATTAAAAACCCCTTTGGACTTCATAGCTGCCTTTGCTTCCTTTCATTCAGGTCTACCTTCCCCAAACCCCCCACGCAAACAGGACTCTTGATATGTAAATACCCAGTGCCCGGTTAAACGGAGCGGGCCATACTTTTCCCGTGCCATAGAATGTGCATGTTGTGAGCTTTTAGGGTGTATTTGTCCATTACCTCTTGTTTGCCTTTGTCCCCATGTTGGAGGCATACAGTTCTAGAAAGTTCCGAAGAAGATTCCAGTGTCTCACATGAGCTGCTCAATGCCTTCTTTTTATCATTGTCACCATGACCCAGCTCTCTGTTATTCCTTCAATGATGAAAAACATGAATTAATGGGCAAAGACAATGCATATCACTTGCATCACGAGCAATTGACCACATATTGTTAAACAAACAACAAACCTGATTTGCGCTTTATGAGACAATTTTCCACTTCCAGAGGATGTTTCTTTCCTTACATTGGTGTCCAGATCAGAGTCTGTTTAAGAAATATCACCTGGCTCAGTTCTATTGGTGTATTGCCAATAAAAAATAAAAAATAAAGTATATTTTCTGTACGTTACCGTCTCCAGCAGCCCTCTGGTCAAGTCTGTTGAGAGAGCGGCTGCTCCTCATAAACGGAGCAGCAGTGAGTGAGGTGGTGTGCAGTGACGAAAAGCTCCGGCTGCTACAGAGCCGCAGAGCCGGTCTGGATGGACGAGACGATGGCCTGGTGGAAGCCCAGTGACCACCGCGACCTTGGTGGCTGCTTCTTTTCAAAGTGACAGCAGACTTACTGTCTCTGTCGCTGCCGCTGCTGACGCTGTTACGCCTTGCGCCATTTAAAGTGGCTTTCGCTCCACCGCTGCCAGCCTGTTTACCTCTACTAGATACGGGCACTGTTAATGACGATGCCTCCTTTGAGAGAGACAGAGAGACAGATACAAGCTTCAAACATTTTATTGATATTTTGTTTTTCTTGGTGAAAGAAAGGCATCGGATATTAGCATAAACGCTGTGATGCTGCGTATTTGAGATTTGTCTTAAAATTGTCTATGTTGTAGAGTGTGTCCCTATTCAAATGAAATTAAATGAAATCAAGTGGAGGGGGGAGGGGGGGTAAAAATCAACACTCATCTCCAACTGAAGTTAGCAATTTAACAGTCATCAAACGCAATAGTCCATCAGAGAGAGAGCGGGAGACCTTTGCTTTATTAATAATACGGAGAAAGAAAAGAAACATACTAACCTAACAATTGGGATAAAACTCAACAATATAAGCACAGAGAGAAGTATACTGCTTTCTGCTATTGCTGTTGTACTAGAAATGTCAGCCATTGCATGTGCTCACCCACATGCCAATTTGGACTCTTGACTTGTTCAATCCGATGACCAGTGTGGCAAACTGTTAAATCCCAACAAGATCTCTTAATTTGCTTAAGTACCATCTGACTAACTCAGTGATCATAGACACACACACACATACACACATAATTGAAAATATAGAGACGGTCTATCACTCAGCCTCACCTACAGAGGCAATCAAGTCTGGACACATGACCTACTAACAAATAAAATCTTCTTTGAAATTGAGTTGAGCCATTAACTCATTCACTGCCATTGACGGCTATAGACGTCAAAAAATAATTTGAACTATTTCTATTAGTTTAACATTTTTTTCCAACTTTTGTTAACACGAGTATGGAAACCTAGATTTTTTTTATTGTACATTTAGAACAGATGTGGCTACACAAATGTGTGCACTGTACCCACTCACAGAACTGTGCTTCATTCCTAACAGCCACATACATTTCAGTGGTAAAATTAGAAGTGTGCTTGCACATGATGTCTTCATACAATAAAACAAGGCTGAATCATGGCAACCAACCTTCCCTCCTTTCTTTTGTGTAGGTTTATGAAGCTTTGTGTTAAGCAGGACCTCAGGCCACCTGAAATTCAAACAAAGTGGATCGACAACCTTTTAAAGTACAGATAAAGGCAGAGAATATTAAATCTATTAAATCACAGTTTCACATCAATTAATTGCCATGACAAATTGCTTTTCCTTACAAATATTCTAGATGAAAAGACTTTCACCCATAGTAAATTAATACATCATTCTTGTAGGTCACAAACCACTTTTATCCACCTAAGAATTGAAACAAATAAAAGCCAGCACAATTTGTCATTTACACGACATTTTTCCCCATTTTGTATTTATTTATTTATTTACCCAAAAAAAAGTGATGCCAAATTGTTCCTTACCTTGGAGTCTTGGACATCATTTTCAATGAAGATATGAAGAATGTAGTGAATAAAAATCCAACCTTTTACATCAGAGTGGGGGAAAAAGGGGGAAAAAACCTGAAAGCACTCATACATAAAAATGTTAAGGCAAAATGGAGGCCTGGCAAAATGATTCGTCCAACTACAAAAAAATCCCTTGTCCTATTGCTTCCAAAATGAGCGAACAAATCACACACAGCAGTGCGGAGAAGTGTGTTGGACATGCGTAATCCTCGACAGAGTTGACAAACTCCATTAGTTTTGAGGAATGAGGTCAAAAGATTAACAGGATTACCACGCCGTCACTTGGAACATCTTCCTTTAAATCCTCCAAATGTCTGCAAAGTTTATTATATTTTAGCCAATATCTGTTTGACTTGACCTATCTAACATGTTAAATGAAACACTAAGAGGGAGCCATGGAGCCTTGATTTAATCGTTTCAAGTTACATTCATCATCCAATGCCTCCTCTTTTTTTTTCTTCCATAAATGCATTAATACAATATAATTCCAATAAGATGAATCGCAACAATGTCTGCACCCAACTTGGAGTCACTGTCAGAGAAAAACATTTGTACAAACACGTTCAAAAGATTCTGTCAAAAACTTCTCACTACCGTTTAAAAACAGCCATACATGTTATAACAGTATATCCATGTTAATTGTACTAAACATACTTTAAAATTCATTAAGCATAGCTACAAATAATCAATACAATTAAGTATTTTACAAGATGGTGGCAAATAAATACTTTTTTCTGAATGGAATTCCTCAACTTGGGCAATTATCGTAAACCTAACCTAGAAGACCAAAGAAGACAAAACATTTACATACAATAAATCTGATACTGCTTATTATCTTACAGACAGTTGCACCAAGATGCCACCAGATGGCGCCAGTAAATAAGTGTACTCGTCAGTAAAGGCACATCACTAATTTTGTGACATTTTGTTTGGTGATGTGCTGTGATTTATTTCATTTTATTTAAGTAAAATACAGCATGTGCCTCGGTTCAATAAAAGTTGGGGAGAACTAGCTAGTGCTGTATGTCCACGGACTTACATATGAAGTCCGTGAGTATGTCACACAAATAGGTAACGACGGAGCAATGATGTCATGGTGTTATCACAGCAACGACTCGGCGTTTACTCGTCGGAGAGCTATGACGTCATCATCACCATGGCTCAGTGAAAAACTATGAAATGTTGTGAAGTAATAACCAGCAATTCCTCATCGCTTCTCGTTTCGCCATTTCCGAGACAAAACAAATATAATAATAAAATGCTAGACATGTGTCATTTTTAGTCCCCGCCCACAAACCAGGTGCTGATTGGTCGAGTGTCACGTGATCCTCCAGCTGATTTCGTTGCCTGAAGTGTTTTGCTTCCCATGTAGTCTGGAGCCATTTCTGCTTGGCATCGTTGCACAGACGCGTTCATATCATCGTCGTCGCGTTTTTTAAAAGCCCTTCGCTATGGCTCACACAGCACAAGCAAATGCCTTCGATGCCAACAACCCTCAAATCCAGGTGGAACACGACAAAAAGCGTCGACAATTTGTCATAAGACTCAACGGTATGTTCAACGTGATGTTCATGGTGGTAGCTTTTGGCTAATGTTAGCTCACAGCTTGTTGTTAAGTTAGCTTCTTTTTGCGTAGGAAGCGCAATATTTCATCAACAAGAAATCATTGTACGGTACACATATAGTATCCACTCATACATTACTTGCTGTGTTGCAGTATGGGGAAACACGTATGAGACCGATACAAAGGATAAAAGGAATTGTTAGCAAAAAAAAAAAAAACCTTACATAGAACTAACTCATATTTTTTTATTTAGTTAACAAAAATGAAATAGCATATTATGGGAAAATGTGTTAATACAACAAATAGAAGAAATAAGACTAAATGTTCTTGCTGGTTCTATAACCCCGATTAATCGATACTTGGTTAATAACACACATTAAATCTATAGATTCAGCTTGCACACTTAAACTTTATTTTAAATATTGTATTCTTTTGGGCTTTGTTTAGGGGGAAAAATATGAACAGAACGAACTCTCAAATCAATGGAATAATAATTTTATTTTATTAGTATAATGCAATTAATTACAGTGCAAATATTTAATCAAACATGATTTAGGAAAGACAACAGATAATAAAAAGTTGCTACTTGCTGCTATTAAAAACACCCTTTCAATAATTACATTGTGTTTGTTTGCATTACCAACATATACCATCTTCCAAGATAAACAGTCTTGTTCATCTCTGAGAATACTCAATAAGTGAACTGTATGTGTTGACATTTTCCCCAATTCTCATTTTGATTCAAATTATTTGGGGTATCCTGATACATGTTCACTACAGATATTGCAGTCTAGAATACTCTCTATCATACTATCAATCTGATACAATATTTTTTTTAGCAGTGTATATGTACCCCGTATATATATATATACTGCTAATATTGGAGATTTTGGATTTGGTCTGATATAATCCAGTACTGTTTTTGTTTGTCCTTTTTGTCAAATTCTCATGTTAATAAATCTACTGTTATCATCAATCTGTTGATGACCAAATTGCCGGTTTAATGTTAGTCCTTATTCTCACCTGTGTTGTTTGCCAGTGAGCCGAGGAAGGGCAACTTATGTAAACTAGTGAAATAAGTGGCTAGAAACTAGTAACAGTATTGACTTTGACGTCCCTCAGGGTCTCACGATCGTGCAGTTCTTCTGTATGAATACGTTGGGAAGAAGACGGTGGACCTGCAGCATACTGAAGTTCCAGATGCTTACAGAGGGAGAGGAATTGCCAAACACCTGGCCAAGGTAAAGTCCACCAACATATGTAGAAGGCCCACCTCATTACTGCAGAGTTTCAAAGAGTAATACAAATATGTTTCTGTGAACACAGGCGGCCATGGACTTTGTGGTGGAAGAAGATCTGAAAGCTCATCTGACCTGTTGGTACATCCAGAAATACGTCAAAGAAAATCCTCAACCTCATTACTTGGAACATATTTACCAATGACCTCACACGGTGCCAAAAGACAGCAAAGAGAGACAGAGAGAGACTCTCATAAGTGAGGTATGGTTTGGATTTTAAAGGCTTGCATACAACAACGGACCTTCCAGGCAATTTTAGAAGGAGGCAGACTATCTCCTTGCAAGAAACTTTAATGCTGACTTGACTTGGTCACATCTGTTCACAACAGTGGGAAAGCTCCTTCAGCTGAAAACAGGACACCAGTCAGCTGACACCTGAGTCCATTGTCTCTATCAGATGGAAAAGATTCAGGATGCAAATTCTTCACCCTTGTGTAACAAAAGAAATGGGAGTCACATTTGATTTGCTTACAGGTAGAAGACGGAGCTTATGTGTCTGCAGCTTTGTTTTTCTGTTGACAGAATTCAACTTTTCAAAAAATATATATTTTTTTTTCGTTTGACCTTTCCGCTGCCACCATGTTCAAGACGGTTTTTACTTACATTGTGTAATAATGCAAATTGGCAGAGACGTTGAATTGAAGCAAGACAGCCTTGCACTAGTTTAAAAGGTCAGATAAATCCATGCTTAAAAGCGTATCAAACCTAATATCCGAACATCATTTTAGTGGTGGTGGTGGGGGGTCTGACATATTGTTGCAAATGCATAGATTGGGGTATTTGGTTGTTCTAATTAAAACAATATACAGCATATAGCCATGTGATTCCTCTATATTTACCCAACTCTTTCATTTCCCCCCCCGTTTTTTTCCCCGTTACACTGAAGTGATCTGGTCTTCCCAGAAATGTCACCATTTTAACAAAGAGGGTCGGCCATACATTGGCTTGAAAAGAATACAGGACACAACCCTTTTTATTTACGACACCCACATGATAGATAACCTTGTCACTGTGAAGTGTGCAAATGGACAAACCAGCATTTTTTTTTAAAAACTGCTCAACTGCATTCAGGGCATTTCTATTCAAGTCAAACCGCATCCTTTGTTGATTCTAGAACTTGAAACTGGATGGCTGAAGTTTACTCACTACGTTCCTATTGTGTGTCATTTTCTTTCTTCTGCACCACAAAGAATCGTGCTTTTGGATTTCACAATGATAGGTATCATTGTGTTGTAAAATCAAAATCCCTCAAATGTTTCATTGTGGTTTTCCCCTAGTTTGGCTCCCTTTGCTGTTGACAATCTAGGTGTTGAGGAGCAGCAAACCTCAGGAAATTCCTTACACTCTGGCAGAACTACATTCAAATGTAGGGCCTACAGACTGCTTGAAATGCAGAAAATACTACTTTACTAGGTGGCAATCACCTATTAATAGGCAATATTTTATTTCTTGTTTATATGTATGTGTGCATTTTCTTGAACGCTAAATGACTTAACCCTTTCAAATGTTCACTTGACTGAAATTGTTTTGTGCTTGACACTATTGTCTGAAAAAAGTAATAAAAAATACAAACATGAGCAATGTCATCATTTATTTTGTATGATTGTGCAGTATAATTAACACACAAACTGGTGGTAGAGTGATGTCACAAATGAGACCAGACTTTCTAGGGAGAGTCATCACCTGTGATGAGAAGGATGAACCAGAGAACAAACGTGAGTGCCCCCAGTAGAAAACCCCAAAAGTCGTCAAGTCTGAGAAAAGCAATACAGTCTAAAGTTAAAATTTACAGTCATGTTGATGGAGTTCTTCACAGGTGAGGGGCATCATCCACTGGGAGTTCTTGCCACCGGGCCAGATGGTCAACCAGAACGATTTTCTTCAGTATGCGAGAAGCAGCGAGAGTTTTGGCACGACAGTTTGTGGCTGTTCACAATGCCCTGAGCATCTGACATTTCCTAGCTGAGAATAACAAAGCTATGGTGAAGCAACCTTGCTTGTTTTTTTTGGCGGGGTGGGGTAAGACTGGTCTTGGAACTTTTCTGACACTTAATATGCAGAGGGTAGTAAACTACAATTTGGAGAGAAGGGATGGGATTTAATTAAAATAAAATTAAAAAAAGTCTTATTTATTTTCAAATGTCTAAGACTCAGGTGTCAAACTCAATGTACGGGATCCACATCCAGCCCGGTACTCATTTTATTTGGCCTGCAAAACCAAATCATGCCAACTTCCATGAAGCTTGCTAAAATCTGAACCAAAATTTCAAATTGTCATGTCGTAAATCACAACTTGAACAATAGTTGAA
The DNA here is from genome assembly GCF_054856555.1 of Leptonotus elevatus. Lineage (NCBI taxonomy): Eukaryota > Metazoa > Chordata > Actinopteri > Syngnathiformes > Syngnathidae > Leptonotus > Leptonotus elevatus. The sequence continues at coordinate 48,282,424 of NC_141239.1, read as the reverse complement.
CAATTATTTTTGTCTGAATTCAAAACCAGTTATCCATCAATTTGTTGTGTGCTAATAAACAATATGATGTAATAGTAAATAAATACAATGTCGTCCATGGGCTATACTGTGTATTTTGTTGATTTACTCTGTCATTGTACTGCGTAGATGCAACAGTCAGTAGCACATATAGCACATATAGCACATTGTGGCAGCTGTTGTCACATCCAAAATGTTGGAGTCAGGTTACAGCACGTACACAGCCTAGAGCGCAGGAACGGAACGGTGAGGTAGCACGCGAGGAACAGCATGGGTGAGTATCTGGCACTTAATATATTGCAACAAACCCTTCCTAGTCTCAGTGTACCTCAGTTTACTTGTATGCTGCCACCACCTTTCACCGGTCAGGTCCGGAATCAGAGACGGAAAACACCATGCATACCGACTAGCCAATCACAGCAACAACAAACATAAACATCAACTCCCCAGCCCCCCTAAAACTTAATTTTCTACTTAACTGACCCGTTGACCAAGACCCTTCCCCCAGATCTCGGCTTATGCTTGACAGGACTGGCAACAAAAAAAAAAAATGCCATTTTAACTTAGGCCCGCCAGCCCGACCTGACTCTTGCCTAACATGTAGTTCTACCACTGATGTTTATTGATGATGCGTCAGTTTGCTATCTATATTCTAATGGAATGGTCGTTCAAAATTGTGAGCCCGTCTCTTGTGGCAAAATGTAGGAAATAAAATAACAATTAAAAAACACTGCATCAGCCCCAAAAGAGGCCAACCCACCGGGAATCTGCCCTGTATGCCAAATGGCCAGTCTAGCCCTGGCTCTTGACAGGAGGCCGTCGCAAGGAAACACCAGCAAACCACTGAGCGGCTAACGACGTGGCTCATTGTCAGATCTAGAATGTGATTCGTGAAGGGCGCACCAGGGCCAGCTGCGCAGCCAGGTAGGGCAGAGGCTCAACTCCAGGTAGGTCAACCAGTGGGCCAGCACTCCTCCTTCCCGGCCCTAACTACCACTCGCCCCTCTGCACGGGCCCCTAACGCTGGAACCACTAAACTTACGCTTCCCTATCTTCACCGCCAGCAGCCTTACTGACTACGAATGGCACCCACCCCATGCTGTGAGTGTGCGACTGTCGCCTGCCTCCTTCTGCACTCGTTTTCTTTGCCCGCCAGGTGCTCCACTGCCCTTCACGCCACTCCCCAGACACAGTCCCTCCAGTCTTCTATCTTCTTCTTTTCCTTTCGGCTTTTCCCTTCAGGGGTCGCCACAGCGAATCAGTTGCCGCCATCTAACCCTGTTCTCTGCCTCCTCTGCTCTCACACCAACTACCTTGATGTCCTCTTTAACTACATCCATGTACCTCCTCTTTGGTCTCCCTCTAGACCTCCTGCCTGGCATTTGGAATCTCAGCATTCTTCTGCCAATATACTCACTATCTCTCCTCTGGACATGTCCAAACCATCTCGGTCTGTCCTTTCTGACTTTATCTCCAAAGCCTCTAACATGTGCTGTCCCTCTGATGTACTCATTCCTGATTCTATCCATCCTGGTCACTCCCAAAGAACACCTCAGCATCTTCATCTCTGCCACCTCCAGCTCTGCCTCCTGTCTTTTCCTCAGTGGCACTGTCTCCAGACCAAAGAACATCGATGATCTCGCCACAGTTTTATAAACCTTTCCTTTCATTTGAGCTGAGACTCTTCTATTACACATCACACCTGACACTTTTCTCCACCCGTTCCAGCCTGCCTGCACACGCTTCTTCACTTCTTTTCCACACTCTCAATTGCTCTGGACTGTTAACCCTAAATACTCCTCCACCTTCTTGGTCTCTTCTCCCTGTAACCTCACTCTTCCACTTGGGTCCCTCCCATTCACACACAGATACTACATCTTGCTATGGCTAACCTTCATTCCCCTTCTTTCCACGGCAAACCTCCATGCCTCTAGCTTCCCCTCCACCTGTTCCCTGCTCTCACTACAGATCACAATGTCATCTGCAAACATCATAATCCATGGAGATTCCTGTCTAACCTCGTCTGTCATCCTCTCCATTACCATAGCGAACAAGAAGGGGCTCAGAGCTTATCCTTGATGTAGTCCCACCTCCACTTTGAACTCCTCCGTCACACCTACAGCACACCTCACCACTGTCTTACAGTCCTTATATATGTCCTGCACCAATTGAACATACTTCTCTGCCACTCCAGACGTCCTCATACAAAACCACAGTTCCTCTCTGGGCACCCTGTCATAAGCTTTCTCCAGATCTACAAAGACACAATGCAGCTCCTTCTGACCTTCTCTGTAATTCTCTATCAACATCCTCAAAGCAAATACTGCATCTGTGGTACTCTTTTTTGGCATGAAACCACACTGCTGCTCACTAATGTTCACCTCTACTCTCAGTCTAAGCTTCAACTATTCTTTCCCATAGCTTCATTGTGTGGCTCATCGGCTTTATTCCTCTGTAGTTGCCACAACTCTGCAAGACTCCCATGTTCTTAAAAATGGGCACCAGCATACTTTTCCTCCATTCCTCAGGCATTTTCTCACTATCTAAGATCCTGTTGAACAACCCAGTCAGAAATTATACTGCTACCTCTCCTAGACACTTCCATACCTCCACAGGTATATCATCAGGACCAAGTGCCTTTCCACTCTTCATCCTCTTCAATGCCCTTCTCACTTCATCCTTACTAATCTTTGCTACTTCCTGGTCCACAACAGTCACCTCTTCCACGCTTCGTTCTCTCCCATTTTCCTCATTCATCGACTCTTCAAAGTACTCTTTCCATCTTCCCATCACACTACTGGCATCTGTCAACACACTTCCATCCCTATCCTTTATTACCTTAACCTGTTGCACGTCCTTCCCATCTGTCTCTTTGCCTTGCCAACCTGTATAGATCAGTATCTCCCTCCTTACTGTCCAACCTAGCATACAAGTCATCGTAAGCCCCTTGTTTGGCCTTTGCCACTTCTACTTACACCTTACACTGCATTTCCCTGTACTCCTTTCTACTTTCTTCAGTCCTCTCAGTGTCCCACTTCTTCTTAGCTAACCTCTTTCTCTGGATCCACTTCTGCACCTCCTCATTCCACCACCAAGTCTCCTTATCCCCTTTCCTTCCAGATGACACACCAAGGACTGTCCTACCTGTCTCCCTGATCACATTTGCTGTAGTTGTTCAGTCATCTGGAAGCACCTCCTGACCATCCAGAGCCTGTCTCAACTCTTTCCATAAAGTCATACAACACTCTTCCTTTTTCAGCTTCCACCATTTTGTCCTCTGCTCTACCTTTGCCGTCTTTGTCTTCCTCACCACCAGAGTCATCCTACACACTACCATCCTATGCTGTCTGGCTACAATCTCACCTACCACTACTTTGCAGTCGCTGATCTCGATGTAGTTCATCAAGGTCCAACCAAAAGTTCTCCTTCTCCTCCAGCTCACATCCTACCTGTGGCGCATACCCACTAACTACATTGATCATCACACCTTCAATTCCTAGCTTCAGGCTCATCACTCTATCTGACACTCTTTTTACCTCCAGGACGTTCCTAACAAACTCCTCCTTCACGATAACTCCTACTCCATTTCTCTTACTATCTACACCATGATAGAATAACTTGAACCCTGCTCCTAAACTTCTTGCTTAACTCCCTTTCCTCCTGGTCTCCTGAACACATAGTATGTCCGCCTTCCTCCTCTGTATCATGTCAAACAGCTCTCTACCTTTTCCTGTCATCGTGCCAACATTCAAAGTCCCTACTCTCTGTCCTAGACTCTTGGTGTTCCTCTTCTCTTTCTTCCTATGAACACACCTTCCTCCTCTCCTTCTTCGACCAACAGTAGTCCAGTTTCCACCGACACCTTGTAGGTCAACAGCACAGAGGGTGGTCGTTGTTAACCCGGGCCTCGACTGATCCGGTATGGAAGTCATATATTTGATTCGCATATTTGATTTGGCCAACATTTTTACGTCGGATGCCCTTCCTGACACAACCCTCTGTATTTATCCACGCTTGGGACCAGCACAAGAAGACACTGGCTTGTGCCACCTTGCGGCTACAGTCTTCTATACCCCTCTATTTACTAGCGTCCCAATCACCTGCGGGCTCACTCCAAGCCACAGGTGAAACCTATTAGGCTAAGCCGCTCCCATCCCCATAGCAACCAACCCGGAGTCCACTACCCTCTCCCCCACTTAAACGGAGAGGACTTGCCCCCGAGTCACTTAGAGCCCATTTCACAGTCCAGAGTGAACACCAGCGGCCTTCGACAGCGTACCGGCTGCAACCGAGAAGATGCTGCGGTAACTTCTCCTTCTCGGATGGGAGGCAAACGGAAACCCCTCTTGCCTCATAGCAACAGCTTGCAAGGACTGTGGCTGTGTGTCCCATCCGACTGTCCTCTCATCGGTCCCTGATGTCCCCCGCCTCCACAGGATTGAGCTGTTATTGCGAAGGCCCCGGGACGGATGATCCTGTCTCGCTTCTCTCCACTTCCATTGGCTCCCTCGTCTGAAATCTCTGCCCCTGCAGAGTGATGCCGCTCCAGCAACGTCCTCAAAGCTGATGGTCCTGCTCCCTTCCCTCTGCTTCCATCGGGGTCGCCGGTGAAGGACGATGTCAGACCCAGGATGGGTCTGCAAAAATAAAGAAGATAACCCTAGTGGCCAAGTCCAAGCTTGTGATGGCCAAGATTTTTGGTCCCAGCACTGCCAAGCAAGCTCACCCAATCCAGGGTCCCAGGAAATCTCCCAGCATACACAGGCATGCAATGCTGTGAGCTATGCAGTCAATGTCAGGACTGGGGTGCAAGTCTGGAATGGTTGGACAAAATTGTTAACAGATCCTCCTATGAGTCTGCCTCAAATCAACCAGTGCTTGGCAAAGTTGGAGAAGCAAGAAAGTGGTGACCAAATGCATTTGCACATTTCAACGGGTGGAAGTCTGAGCAAGGAAGAGCATTGTCTGCACAAAAGCGGGAGCATGTGCGCTTGGGGATCCTGATGCCTGCACATGAAAAGATGTTGGAGGACTTCCCGCGCTTCAGGTTGGGAAAACGAACAGGCAAGAAGGACCAACAAAATGAACGGCAATCGAACAGCCATAACTTACGATTGATTATGTAACTTAATGGCCTACGGGCTGAATGCAAAGCGCTTATTGGACTTGCGCTTTCTCACAGATGCGAAGAGGCTACGACGGTATCCTGCCCACCTGACTGCCAAGGATTATGCACCCACAACTATCAAAAACATGTTATTCAGTTGTGTTGGATTCATGAAGCATGTTAGCAACTGTTTCTTCAACCAGAGTAAGATTAAGTGCGGGAGTTTGATGAGTATTTTTACAAAATGAAACGTTTGCTGTCTGATGTGCAACGCCGTACTCAGCCTCATTGCTAGCGTGCCCTCCAAGCCAAAAGTCACATGCAGCTAATCACACTCCAGGTCTCCTCTTTTATGGATGCTGCCAAGAAGGTCCCCAAGCTAATACGGAGGCTGGCCGATCTCTGTAACACCTCCGTGGGTGGCACACATTGCCTGCTCCTGGGATATATTCTGGGCGACCTGGCAATGTTGACCGGCCACCGTTTCGTGGTTTTCTGCAGTATCACTGTAAAGAATATCATGTTGTTCCAGTGGTGGTATCGTGCTGGTCCTGGTGGACGAACACAAAACAGTGAGGACTTTAGGCCAGGCTGAACTGAGATTGAATGCTGAGGAGTTTCACTGGCTGTGTCCTCAGTGAGGGAAAGTGTTCCCTCAACGGACCAGTGAAACACTATGTCTTCCATAACCTTTTAGGAGGCCATGTAATGAAATCTATTGTTCCACGACAGGAAAACACCACACATATCCACTACCATCTACCGACGTGGCAGACGCTCGTTGTCCGGTCTGGGACGCGATCCGTGAAGGGCGCACCAGGGCCAGCGGCGCAGCTGGGTAGGGCAGGGGCTTGGCTCTATGCAGGTCAACCAGTGGTCCAGCACTCTTACTTCTCCCGACTACCACTCGCCCTCTGCACGGATCACTAACGCTGAAACCACTAAACCTACACTTCCTTATCTTCATTGACAGCAGCCCTACTGGGTACGAACGGCAACCACACCTGGCTGTTAGTGCACTACCGTCACCTGCCTCCTGCTGCTCTTGCCTCGCCTCGTTACATCTCGCTTCGCCAGGTGCTCCACTGCCCTTCACTCCGCTCCCCAGACACAATCCCTCCAGTCTTATCTACCCTCCAGTCTTATCTACCACTCTATTTACTATAGCGTCTCAATCACCGGCAGCTGCGGGCTCACTTCCAGCCACAGGTGAAAGTTAACCCACTACGCCAGGGTTCACCAATTCCGGTCCTCAAGATCTGGAGTCCTGCAGGTTTTAGATGTTTCCGCCCACTAGCACATCTGATTCATATAATCAGCTCATCGGCATGCCTGATAACTATCCTGATCTTTAGTATAGGGTGTGTTGGTAGGCGGAAACATGATGGAATTGGTGAACCCTGCATTACGCTAAGGCCGCTCCCATCCCCATGGCAACTACCCCAGAGTCCACCACAATATCATTGTACAAAAATAACAGAATATGATACATATGTTTTCAACTGATATACAGGTGCTCGTCAAATTTTTTTAATATCCTTGAATTTTTTTTATAATTTCCAAAATTCCTTTCAAAAGTCAAACTTTCATATACTACAGATTCAGGGCCCATAATTTAAGCAATTTGAAGTATTTATTTGTTTATCTTTACATTATTTGGGCTTCCAGCTCATAAAACCCACAAAACAGGATTTCAAAAAATTTGAATACTGTGAAGACATCAGTCACATCACCATGCATACTTCCCAGTGTTTTGCATGGGGGGGGAGGATGAATAGATGGATGGATGGATGGATGGATGGGTAGATGGATGGGTAGATGGATGGAGTTTTCATAACGATATGTCAATCTTCAGCAGTTGGTAGTTGGTCCCTTTGCCAATCACTGCCTCGATGCGCCGTGGCATTGCCTGGTGGTCCTGGAAAAGCCCTTAACCATGCTTGCTGTCAGCCGTGTCAGGTCTTTGTTTTTGGATCTGGTGGCCCCCATTTTCTCTTGATAATATACTGTATTACAAGAGGAAAACGAAGGCCACAAACTACGTTAAATGCGTCATAGGTATGTATTCTTCAGAGTTCTGACCTCGCGATACGTAACGTCAACACGCTCGTGTAAAATACGTAACGTAGACGCGCGTCTCATATGCATTGTGGGAATTGTAGTTTAATTTTGCGCACAAGTTCGTGCAAGTCACTTTCTGAACACTTCATTACCCAGGAAGCCTTGTACCGCCGTGCGTCACTTGCCATCACGGCTCTATCTCCAACATGGCGTCGCTGGGAAGGAGGCGCGGTGTCCCAGTAAGCAGGGAGAGGTCAGTTACTTTACATCTTGCCCATTCAACGCAAATGTTTCGCTCTCATTGAAACGTTTGTCCGTGTCTCCTATCGCCAAACAAATAACTTAGTTATCTTTCAAGTATAAAACGAAAAGCCCGCACGGAGAATCTGAATTTAATCTAATGCTTAGCTAACATTAGCATGCTAAGTTGCTAACGTGTCTGCTAGCTAAGTGTTAGCAGAGGAAGCAATGTTAGGTGCTCATGTGATTTGTGTTTTGGTTATTTCACATCAGCCGTTCGGCGACATGGAGAATTGTTTACGCTGGCTGGAATGTTCGCAATAGCCTTTCATTGATCCGCTAAATGATGTGTTTTGCCCCGAATATGCTACGTTTATCCACTAATGACATGGATCCTTCCTAACTTAGCTGGCCAATCACCACAAGTTTGTTGCATGCAAGCCAGTTAGCCTCGCTTGGGTACACTGTGCCCTGTGTGTGTTACAAACCCTACCTGTTTCCTATTCTATCGCAGCAACCTTGAGCTTTCTATTGTCGTTTCAGTTGATTCATGAATACTTTCAAGCTGTTGCACTGTATATCCGCGCATCAGCAGCTTCAGATCATTGACTGCTGTAAAAGTATACTTCACAAACTGATCATTATGGTTCATGTGCTGAACAGTAATATGCGGTTTTCTGACTTTGTTTCTGTTATATTAAGTTCAACATTTCGCAGTTATAGCTCTCATTCCCTCCCCTTAATATGTATCTGAGCACAAGTACTATGGAGCAACAGTCATGAAAAATCCAACATGTATAAATACTAATATTTGCATTAATCATGTCTTTCGTGTACAATGGTACTTTTTAATTTACATGCTTATTTCACTTAGTGACCATGCCTGTAACTTAAAACACTTGTGTCTCCAATCTAGCCCCACGAAACACCAACAAAAAATGTTGTTGCATATTTTTGAGTAAGAAAAATAGCGCTGGACAGGATACTAGTGTTGTACTTTGAATAACATACAGTGATAACATCATTTAAAAGAATGTACAGAAGAAATCGTTTGGAACTTTGAACATCTTGATAATTCAGTGGGCATTGTGCTACTTGGTCTGGTGTTTGTGCCTTAGCCACCAGGGGGCAAAACAACAATAATAATAATAATAATCATGATAATAATCAGATGAAATCAGTTGACGGGATTCCTGGATGGCTCAAGACGCTGGCATCAAATTCTGCTGCTCGTATCAACTTTTAAATGAAACTTGAAGCAAAGTGCTGACTCGTGTATATTTAATATAAAACGTCATACATTAAGGAACACATTTGAGAAGAGATGCTAATAATTTATAAATACAGTGGAATCTCGTTTTTCATGATTCGACCATGCCAGAAAGACTGACTGAAACGGAATCAAATAAAAACCCAAAGCAATATTTACCCTTTTTTTTTTGTCCTCAATGTTCTCTGCCTGTCGCCCTGTGTGCAGGGGAGTGATGGCGGCGACCGACTGCTACATTGTCCACGAGATCTACAACGGGGAGAACGCGCAGGACCAGTTTGAGTATGAGTTGGAGCAAGCACTGGAGGCCCAGTATAAATACATTGTTATCGAGCCCACGCGCATCGGCGATGAGACGGCGCGCTGGATTGCGGTGGGCAACTGCCTGCACAAGACGGCCGTGCTGTCGGGCGCCGCTTGCCTCCTGACGCCGCTTTCGCTGCCTCCAGAATACTCGCGCTACGTGGCGCTGCCCGCCGGCGCCCTCAGCGTGGCCTGCTCCGCCCTCTACGGGATTTCCTGGCAGTTTGACCCCTGCTGCAAGTACCAGGTGGAATATGACAGCCAAAAACTGTCGCGGCTGCCCCTGCACACGCTCACTTCCTCCACGCCCGTGGTCTTGGTGCGCAGGGATGACATCCACAGAAAGAGACTCCACAACACGATAGCACTGGCCGCGCTGGCGTACTGCGCCAAGAAGATCTACGAACTCTATGCTGTATGAGTGCACTCGGAAGACCATTTAAGAACCAACAGAAAAATAAAAATGAAAAAAATAAACAAAACAAAAATACTGCAGCAAACCTATCCACAGTCTGATGTAAGAAAAGTGGAAGGTCACAATGGGGCCCACAGCACTTGTGGTGGCTGCTCCCATGTTGAACTTTGATCAGAGGGATATAGTTAAAAACGCAAAGGAAGTCTCACCCCCCACCCCCCTTTTTTTTTCTTTAAGTGACAACCACAGCACACGCAATCTCTGTAGTACATTTGCGCCTCCTTCCCTGCATTCTGACACATGAATTTCATGTAAAGGCTCTGGTTGAGATGGACACGTGTGATTTGAGCTTTACCCTTCCCCTCGTAGTTTTACTGTACTCCCTTACTTGCTGATCAGTAATTCACCTTTCATTAAACATTAGGCTATTTCAAACGCGTGCTTCTGTATATCTAACTTTCTCCCAAGCAAACAGATGTCCAGTAATAGCCTTCTTGACTTGACTTATTTGATACAGTGGACCATGATATAGCCGGGTTCGCTGCATTGGTGGTGACGAATGCTGTTTCTGAATGTCCTTTCGTTTTTTTCCGCATTAACACAATACAACGTAAGATAATGAATGACATTCGAGCACCCCTGCCCCCCTCTTCCTCCCCAAAAAAGGCCTATTTTTCTCTAAAAAATTATTGTAAAACATACAAGTGTTCTGCCTGTAATTTATATCTTTATTGCTGTAAGATGGGGACAAAAAAGTTGATTCATTAAATATATTTTTAAATTAATTGATGTTGGAATCAGCACCAGTCTCGGAGAAAAAAAAATCCAGATTGGTTGGGTTTTCTGTGCATCTTGGGTAGTATGGTAAGCGGTAAACGGTGCCTGTGTCTTAACAGTATTCTTCGGCGAAAGGATGGGAAACCTTAAGCCCAATGGTTCTTTCACAATTGTGATGAAACCAACTGTCCATTTCTGGTTTGTTGCGGCAATAACCTGATTTAATTCTTAATGAAAGGCAGAGGTGAGTAAAATGCCTGTTTTATCAGATTATCATTTTGACAACAGGAAGATTTTAACCAATTTAAGTATGAAGATTTTTTTTGTCTCTATAGTTTGAAATACCCTCAATGCGTTTGAGCAAATGGTACATAGAGTACAGTATTTCATAAATTTCAATTTCTTCAAAATCCGAAGGAATATTCCATATGCATATTACAACCTGATAGGTATAGAATATAATATAAAATCTGTTACAGAGCTAAACCCAGTGTTTTCTAAACATGCTAAAATATTTTTTCCACTTCCAAATGTGATCACATCCTACTTCTGACCCTCTAATCATACAGAAAATTCCACTCAAAAACAAATAAGCTTTGTCTGATTATTGGAATGGCTGAAACCCTCAAAAACTAGGTAACATTAAGAAAACATCTCTGATGAGCTTTGATGACAACTTTAAAAATAATTATTAAAGACTTAACTATGTTGATGGAAATCATGTTCACCTTATGGAGCTGGCAATATCTTTCACTTTAAAATATAATTCTCAACAACTTTCATTGTTGGTTTTCTTTAGTTTTAAGATAGATAGTTAGATAGTTCATTTTCAAAAAGCGGGAGCTGCTCAAGCAACAAACAATTCAAATGATAAGTTCCCCTGTTAACAGATGTAGCTAGAGAAAATGTAAAGTCCAGGAATAGTGGAATACTCTAAATGTGTAATTAGGGTTATTTGAACACATCTTTCAGAAGCACTAAAATTAAAAAATCAGAACATCCACCTTTAAAAAAATAAAATTAAAAAATTAAATCAACATTTTTGTAAAATTAAACCGCACACAAAATGAACGCGTTTTATACAAACAACTGTTATTGAGCTGCCAGTGGCAGGCCGAACAAAACTTCAATTCCCATGAGCCTATGTGAGACAACCCGGAAGTAAATTGTGTGGTCCTTGGGCGTCTTGTGCGAGATTTCTGGTTAAGAGAGCGATTTAAATTATAGGCACCAGCCCCCCGGCGACCCTTGTGAGTAATAATAATATAAATTATATAGTAATATTAATAACACTAATAATGGCAGCTGAGTAAGCCACATTTAAAATTTATTGTCCTTCACATATTGGATGAGACAAGGAATTATAAACCCGCCTAATTTATTAACAGCATGAGAACATTATGGAATCAAAATATTTAGTTTTAGTCTTGCATATGTTTGAGTAAAATTTATCAAAATGTTGGTTTAGAATTGTTTAAAAGGAAAGGCAGGACATCTAAATGAACACGCGCGCGTGTATTTCTCCTATGATCTCCAGCAGCTTGTCAAGGTCCTAGACAGTAGGTGGCGGTATGCACTGAAAGTATGTAATCCAGCAGTACGTTATAGAAAACGAAGAAGAATATCACAGTTGTATGTGAGAAAACTAGATACAGTCTCAAGTAAATCGAGGTGAGAACTGGATTGTTATTAAACCCCTTTCTGTTGCACTGGTGGAGGTGGCTCAGGTCAGCAATAACCGGACGATGCTAATTGACGTTTTCTGTCTTCGCGATACTGTAGCACAGTAAACAGCGTCGTAACTTTACGATTACATTTCGTAGTTACGAACGGCGCTAGACGAAATGAGGCAAACCCATGTACCGCTTTCCAGTGGTGGCAAAGGTACTCCTACAGTGATAAGTCACATTCCTTACTTTAGTAAGATTGTAGGTCTTTGTACGTCGCTGCATAGAGGCACGAGCAGCATTATCAGACGATTCCGGTCATGCAAGGATCGTATTCCTGACTGACAAATATTAAAGTTATGACTCTTTATAAGCAATGAAAATGCACACATTTCCGGGCATTTTTATAATGGTGCCAACTGCTATGTATGAAAAAGACAAATTAACAAGCATTTATTTATTTATTTATATATACACACACATACTGTACCTACACTATATGATATTGCTGTGTGTGTGTGTGTGTGTGGGGGGGGGGGGGGTGTAGGTGATGGTGATGGTGATGGTGATGGAGCGTGTCACCGGAGGAGGAACACTACCAGCGCTGATCCTAGCAAGCGTGGGGGTTTTACTTCTCTATCGCCTACTTGGCCGCCTCCGAACCGGAGCTGCTCTCCAGGATGCAGTGGTGGTCATCACGGGCGCCAGCTCCGGCTTGGGCAAAGGTCAGCTCCGTTTCCTTCTCACCCCGACCGATAATGAGTTTGCTCGATTGTGATTTTTGCCTTTGCAGAATGCGCACGCGTGTTCCACAGCGCAGGGGCTCGATTGGTACTGTGTGGTCGGGATGCAGGTCGACTGCAGCAGGTGGTTGAGGAGCTGAACGCGAGTGCAAGGGACAGAAAGCAAAAGGTATATGCTCGTCGGAGTCTCCCGGATAAAGACCTAATTTTGACCTTTATGGATTAACCGCACTTCTGTGTTCAAGACGTATGTTCCTAGCACCGTCGTCTTCGACCTGAGCGACACACATTCGATGGACAAAGTGGCGGAGGACATCTTGAAGTGTTACGGACGAGTGGACGTCCTCATCAATAATGCCGGAATCAGTTACCGTGGCAACATACTGGACACTCACCTATCGGTTCAGAGGGATGTCATGGAAACAAATTACTTCGGGCCAGTCGCTCTTACGCAAGGTCAGTGTGTAACATGAAGCTAGCTCGGTTGGTTCATGGCTAGCACGTCCGCTATTGGTCCATTCAGATGCAACTTTTTACATTGAACAGCTGGACAAGTACACTCAGAAGCTTACACAAATTGAACAAAGATTTTCTGAGTAGTTTTAAACTTTCTGTAATTCTTCCTTTTCCTTTCCTCAGCTCTCCTGCCCTCCATGGTTCGCCAGCGCAGTGGCCATATTGTTGTGATAAGCAGCGTTCAAGGCAAGATGGCGATTCCCTACAGATCAGCCTGTGAGTTTTCTTTATTTGCCAAAGCAAAAATATTTACCCCATATTGAATTGAAATGAAACAAGATTGGGATTTGTATCCTTAGATGCAGCGTCCAAACACGCCACCCAGGCCTACTTTGATTGTTTACGGGCAGAGGTGGAGCGTTACGGGATTCCAGTGACCGTCATTAGTCCGGGATACATCAGGACAAACCTTTCCGTCAATGCCGTCACGGGAGACGGCTCCAAGTATGGCGGTAAGGCTAATATTCGTACCGTCGGCAAATTTCAATTCAATTTTTGAATTGCTATCAACTAAAAATCAAATAGCAAAAATGTGTGAACAGTTGTAACACTTATCACACTTATGTCTTAAAGCATAGAGCTAACAGTCTTTTTCCACAAAAAAATCCGCCAACATTCACTTCCAGTCGCACTTACGTCACCATTTTGGGCTTAACTGGAATATCAGCTGCCAGTGTTGCATCAGCTATGCACAAATGGGACCAAACTTCATTTTACATGACAGGAAAAAAAAAAAAAGCAATTGCATGATAGCCTGAGGCAAAATTCTCGCAGTGAGAGGTTTTGACTCATCTTTTGTTTCTTGTCGCTTCTTTTCAGTTGTGGACGCGACCACGGCGACGGGTCGGGATCCCACGCATGTGGCGCAGGCAGTTCTGAAAGCTGTGCGTCACAAGAGCAAAGATGTTGTTTTGGCAGGACCTTTGCCCACGCTGGCCATTTATCTCCGCACACTGTGGCCCGCCCTCTTCTTTAAACTAATGTCCTCTCGTGCTCGCAAGGAGCACAAACCCAAAAATAATTGAGCCCACAAAAGACAAAAATGGACACGGGCTGTTGATTGTGAAATAAAGTTGTTGCTTTGTATTGTAACTATCTCCTCATTCACATTTTCAGCATCAATGTTTAAAAAAAAAAAAGAAGCCTACACATGTAATTTTTGGGTCACTTTGTTTCTGAACTCTACATTTTGGGTACCTAAAACAATGAAATATATTTCTGAAGTATAAATAGAAAAAATTGTGGGTTCATTTTCAGTAATTGGGGTCCAGAAAAGTTTACAAACATGGCAGTAGTCCTTTGTGTATTTAATGATTCATGCTAAATCTGTACCAAAAAACAAAAAAAAAATTGTCACCACTGGTCTAAATTGTAGAGATAGACCGATATGTTTTCTTTCAAGGTCAATACCGATTATTAGGAGTGAAGGAGGCCGTTGACCGATATTTGGAGCCGATATTCATTTTCAGTAAAAGGGAAACAAATATTGGCATGAAAATTCAATTTCCTAACTTTTTAGATTTGCAAAATGATCAAGTTTTTTTTTTTAAACTAGACAATACATATTTGTTTTAAAATTCTAGTTCCCAGGGTCATCAGCATCTTTAAAAGCTTAAATAAAATTAAGTAAATAGCTCTATTATTTTCTCCAGTAAATAAAGTTTTCCAAAAATATCAAAATATCACATTTTTACTTATTGTTATAATTTGAAACAATCACAAAAGCTGTAGAGCGTTCCCAGGGTCAGCAGCATCTATTATAAAGTGAGTTTTTGATAATTTAGCTCCCTTGAGGTTAAAAGTTTTAAATGGATCTTTTATTGGCCGTCAAATGTTTTAAAAAGGTATATTCTACTAAATTGCGCACCGAAATACCCTGGAGCCTGTTTTAGCAGAGAAGAAGAAAATTCATATTTAATATTCACATATCCGAGTTGATTGTCACAAGATTAAAAAAAATCTAGCTCACTTTATTGTTTATCAAAAGAATTGACACACAAATACAAAAGAAAAAGCTTTTTATAGCGAACTTTATACACATAATAAAAACACCTTTAACCAATGGAAATTTTTTAACAGGTTCTTCCATTTTTAGATATTGTCTTAAGTTAAAGAGAACAATTAAAAAAAATAAAAGAAATGTTAACAATAAATATTCCAAATAATTTACATTATGTTACAAAAGCGCAGTGAATACTGGAACCATCGTACAAATACGTTTTTCAAAGAATGAAACAGACATTTAAAAAAACCCATACCAGATTAGTTTAAAAGCTTGTTCTTTTTTTGAAGTAAAAAAAAAAAAAAACATCTGAAATTTAAATGTTATAAATAGCTTGATGCCTTCTCATATTCCTATTTCCCCACATTTCCCGCAAGCGGGATATTTCAAATCCAATCAACTTGAACTACAAATTCACACCGGGATGATGCTGGTTGGAGAAAACCACTCGATGCAATGACGGTGGACTTTTCAGATGCATTTGCAGTAAAAGACTGAGCACCAAAATGGGGAAAGTGTCGGTTCACCTCACAACGTCACCATATGAAGAGCAGCCTGACGTTAAAACTGTGGTAGCTGTTTGTAGTGACTTTGGCACAAGCGTTCACTTCAGTCAACATTTCATTCAACACAACCAGTCCAACGTTATGTCATAAAAGGTAAGTTGATTAAACTCATTTTTTTGTCACGTTAAATGGAGTGTTACGGATCCATTTTAAAACCAAAAAACATTTATGTATGGAGTAAAATGAGTGTGTGTGTACTTGGTTAAATTAAAATGAAAAGATTTTCATAGTTATAAGTTATAGAATGTTCGTTCAGTCCATGCAACCTGAAGTACTTCCTCATCACAGATACAATTCGTTCAACAAGCATCCGGATATTTACACGGATTTCAAATATCAGCACCCAATTGAAATTAAGTCACCGACGTGTTGATTCTAAACTGCCAACTAAAAGCAGCCATTTTTGCAAACTGCCTGAATAGCTGAATGCGTGCCGCAAACGTTCAGTAAATTGATCCAACGGAACTGACGGAGATGAAATGAATGCGAGCGACGAGGCGACTTCAACGAGAGCATGATGGAGATTCTAGTGTTGCGTTCGTTATCAACCACCTTTCGTCGGGATGTATGTATATACTACTCACAAAAAAACGGAATGGATACTGAGCTCTCAGGTGAACTTTCACAACGAACCGAAAATGCGCTACAACCTTCGGATGCCGAATCCTGCGAATAACATACACACATGTATAAAACGCATTGAAACATAATTGGACATGTGCATTCAAAAGATCAAATCAAGGTACTGGTAAGAAAGCACTTTTGGTTCATCCTAGAATCTCACCCAAAAGCCAAACATCCTTAAACTTTGTGAGCCGTATAACTGCACATTTTAGGGGCTAACTTTACACGTTAAAGACAAACATAAAAATAAAAATAAAGCACGAAAAGAAAGGATCAGTGACATATTTTTTGTTCAGATATGGCAAGATCATTTTCCTGTACATGAGGTTGTGTTTTGTAAATGCAAGCGTCTTTAAAGGGCGTTATATCTCATTGCAAAAAGTTCGGTGAAGCTGACGTTGTCTGAACAATCTGGCTGTCACAAGATAATTATTGCACTTGAACAAAAACAGGGCAGGGATGGCTTTTGGTACTGGTCCGTTTCCACAGTCGTCTTTGCACCTTGGTAGCAGGTCAAACGCGCTCTTGTGTTCAGTCCAGATGGCGTCAGCTCACCCCCCCCCCCCCCTCCCCTCTCAGGGTGGCGAAATGCAGGGCTCGGCCACGGCAAGCTCCTGAGCCAGGTCATTGAAGCGAGCGATGTAGTCCACGCTGCTCTCGCTCATCATGCAAGCGAGCTGAGAGTCCACCTGCAGGCGCAACACAGAATATGTTACATGCTTAATTAGACTTTCAGTCCGCTAGCTTCATGCTAATGCTAAAAACGCATCGACGTTGGAGGTGCTATAACACAGGTAGAAAGACAATGAATCAGTACACAGTCATAGATTCTTTATCCTCTGAGAAGAATGACTAATAATTAGTGACAAGACGTTGTGTGTGAGGCTTCTTCAATTCATACAATGTTGAATCCTTATTTAAAAGATCTTTGTGCAGTTTGTCACTTTTTTTGTTTTTTGTTTTATTGGATTTTGACTGATTTTGCAGGGCCCACAGAATATTGTGTTTTATTGCTATAAAAACATGGAATCTTCCAAAAGAAATATTAGAGTCTCTTCTTTCATCAGGAAAAAAAAAGTTTCTAACTGTTTCCGTTTTGCAGCAATAAGTATTAGAATATAGCGAAGTTTCATTATTATTCACAAATCTATTTAGAACTGTGGGTAAATGAGCTTTTTTCAACGTGGCCCTTTTTTTCCCCAATCGTTCTTTGCAGTTGAGAAGCTGCATCAAAGCCTTCTGTATGCTCTAGCATAAAAAAAAAAAACATAAAAACGTATAAATACGTCTTTGGCACACTTAAAACATATTTATACGTTTTGGGGAGCAAATGAGTTAATTGCCAACCTCTTGTGAACTGTTATCACTAAAATGAAATATCTGTTATACACACATTATTTTGTTTTATTGGCTTTCCTTGTGCAAAGTTTGTGATGGTTTTTAATAATAAACGCAGGTTCACGTGACTGGTGTCAGGTAAAAGCTCTCAGATATTTGGGAAATATGTTTCTATTTGCTACATAGGCTGACATAGCCATTATTTAGTAGACGTTGACAATATTGCTAAATTTCCAGGATGACTTCAGGTTTTCAGAGTGATTCTAAAGCTTCCCATAGGTTTTAGAGGCGTGTTTTGCCAAGCGCTTTAAGTCGAAATGGGTTAAGTAGATTGATAAGGTTCAAGCTCTAATATTAAAACCGCTGCCTAATTTTTGCTGAACATTTTGTTATTGTATTTTAACTAGAGCTGTCAAACGATCATTTTTTAAAAAATCAGATTAATCACATCTTAGAATTGTGATTAATCATGATTAATCGCTTAATAATAAATTGCTTTTTTATCTACATTACACAAATTTGAAGAGCACCGGTTATGTGTTAATTCTTTTGACATTTAATGTTATAAGGACGTCTTGCACATGCTCATCCTCCTCTGTTTCTAATCAGTTAATTACTTGCATAATTTAAAATGGGAAAAAAATGACCCCGATATTTTGACATGAACAATTCTATTCTAAATGTAATACGCAAACATTCATTAAATGCTTTACTTGAATGCATGAATTGACATGACAATGACAGCACTCATTTTAATGTTGGTCAAGATGGCGAGAGCAAGTCATTTTTTGAGGTGCTACTCGTAAAAAGTTTGAGAACCACTGATGGCAAAGAGAGGAAATTAAATGATGACCAACACATTTGAACTTTGTCGACAATTATGAACGACGAGTGCACAAGCAGGAATCTCTTACTGCAGGTCTGTCCCCGTGTCACATCAACAAAGTTAAGGTCGAGTTTGCAAAACACTTCATCTGTTTACTCTTGTAAGACAGGAAATGATGTAAGGCAAAACATACCTCGGCCACATCAGGAAGCCCGCGTGACTGAAAGGAATCATGGGAGTTGCAGTCCAGCAGGCTGGGACCCAGCAAAGCGGTGCCACTGGAGGGGCCGGAGGGGATGAGGGTGCTCCGCCTGCCCTTATCAGAAGACACCATGCTGGCTGCAATGACATGACATCAGGCCACAACATTACAAGACAAGATTTTCTTTTATCAAAGTCGATGTTCTTATTAGCTCAAGTTGATCAAAACCAGAATGAGCAAAGAAAATGGTGGTGGTTTTTTTTACACAGTGGTTCTCAAATGTTGTCATCCTGGGACCGGGCATTTTCCTCTTCATATTGTTCAAAAATAGCCTTTAGAAAAATGTCATAAAATGGAGACTCAGTGAAGCCAGACTCACAGAGAAGGCATCCCAAAGTGGAGTCGGATGAGTCACTGGGATACCACTGCGGGTCGTGGCTGGGCGAAGGAATCCAGCCGCGGGACGGGCTGACGGAGGGGGACGAGGCCAGCAGTTTGGAGCCGTCGCTGCCGCCCAGTTTAGCCGGAGAGAGCGCCGCCTCCTCGCCTGCATCACGACAGCAATCACATTATTTACGCAACGCTTCCATTATTGCCGTGCTCTTTATTCAAGGCTACTTCTCCATGCTAACGCACCGTAGTGGGCAGAATTGATGGCGAGCTCGATGATGGAGTCGCTGATGTGTGTTTGATTCTCTCCCGGGGTCATAGCTTCCTCGGGGGGGCCCGGCAGAGAGATGTCCAGTAATGAAGCTACGCTGGGCGGAGAAAGGAGCGAGTCTCCGCCCCCTGTTGCTCCAGGAGATGGTGGAGGCAGACCATTCTGTGGAAAGAATAACCAGCACAATGAACTCACATTTACAACCTCAGTTGTAATTTTTGATCGATGAAATGGCATTCATTTTTTTTCCAACTGTATATTCTCTTCATTTTGTAGCATCCAATCAGATTTCAGCCATGCCAATTAATTTGCCAAGGGCCATCAGAAGTAGTAGTGCACACTGTGTGCCATGTGACTCTTTCCTTAACCAATGAGATTACAAACTTGTCTCACAGGGCCAGAGCAATTTCCTGTCCTCTGATTGGTAGGTCAAAACCAATTTTGACTAGCAGATTATGTGCGTGGCACAGTTTCATGTTGTTATGTGTATTTTGCATGTTATACAATTATCATATATTAGCAAAATCTTTCATCATGGCAAATTATGATCTCTCTCAACAACATCAGTCAAAATCAAACAAGTTTATCTTTGTAAAAATCTCTTTTCTATTTGATGGAATTACTTTGCAACACAACTGTCTATTTATTTAAAAAAAAAAAAGAAGAACAAAAACAGGACAGGTGTGTGTTTTTTTCCCCTCCCCTGACCTCTGAGACATTGTGCCGAAGGAGCTGAGGTTCTGGATCAGCATCAACAATGGGTGCAGGGGTGACCAGCGCAGGAGACTCCGGCTCCCGACAAGGACTTCCTGGAATGATGCCTGCAGTCTTAGCTGCAAAGTCAATTGCACCTGGGGGGGAAAAAAGAGAGCAAATCAGTCGGCAACTCGCAGGAGGAAATGGCTATTTGGATAAAACACACGGACTTGAGAGGACTTTATTAATATAGTGTAGGGCTAAGAAATAGGGCCTTTTCCTGATTTTGACAAGATTTTCCCCTTAGCTCATAAAAAAGGCAACTCAAGATTCGCTCAGTTTTTCCAAAAATAATAGAAATATTGTACATCTTTTTACTTCACAGATGAGTGATTCTTCTCTGTAAAACATTTCTTTCAATATGCCAGTATTACATTGTTTATGCAAACCTGACAAATGGCACTTTACACTATGACATAATAAAAACAAAATAGTACACACTGGAGAGCTGGCTGGCTACGGCAGAGCCGGCGGAAGCAGCCGAGGAAGAGGCTTTGGACAGTAGAGGGAGGGAGGCAGGGGCAAGCCGGGTTTGAATTGGCCGGAAAGATCCAGTTCCTGGGGCGAAAAACAGGAAGTGAGATAGACGAACAATAATTGGACAATTGTGATCCAGTCAGTTTGTGTTTAATCATTTCAAAGTGGAAACTATCTATCACTTCCACCCCCTTGATGCACCATAGCAAGTATTACCTGTGGCAGCGGAGTTGGAGAGAATGGACAAGGAGCAGACGTGCTGCGACGTGTCCCCTGTAGTTCGCGGTAGAAGAGTTCGCTATGGACGAGAAACAAGCGGCTCAGCTGATAGCTTTAACATCGGGAACACAAAGAAACTCACCTGGACCACGAGCGGTTTCCGGAGTTTGTTTCGAGGTTTTCTTGGTCGTGAGAAGAAAAGATCCGACTGCATCTATGAATACGAGCGATTTGCGATCAATGTGACTGCATAAGAATGTGGGCTTGGAATTTGGTGGTGCCGAATGCACGCGCGTGTCTTACACTGATGGAGTCCAGCTGCTGCCTCAGGGCCAGCTCGGCCTCCTTGTTGGGCGAGAACATTCGGCTGTGGCGGGAACTGTTCGGGGGGAGTGTGGTGGGGACTGCAAACACGCTGCCTTCGGAGTCGCTGGCTGCTGCACCCGATGAGCTGAGAAGAGAGCGGGGAAAGTTGCGTGCACCTGAGGAGGGTAAGACATGACGATTAGGGGTATGCCCAAAAAACGAGATTTTCATAAGAATCGCGATTCTCATTTACTACGACTCAGAATCGATATAAAATGTCCCAAAATCGATTTTATTTAAATTATTTTATACTGTCTGTGTTCATGTTGTACACAATTTGGCCACTAAGGGGCAGTGTTTCTGCACGTTCTGATACACTGCTAAATTGTAGCCACATTAGAGAGTAGAAGAGAAAAGTTGCAATCGTGTAAAAAAACAACATTTTTTGCATGTTTTTCTGTATACAATCCTGGAGCGTTTTTGTATGAATAGACTAATTAATGTTGTTGAGTCAATAGCGCTTTCCATTGTGTGTTAGCCTTGAGCTAGCTATTATGCGGGAAATAAGCTTAACAAAGTGTGTACTGTGTGTAATTTTCTTCTTTTTGTGTGTTTAGATTTGACCTCAACTGGAGTGTGATAAACGGCTTGATACTGTAACGATAGAATTGTTCGTTTAAGTTCATATTGCTTGGGGGACTGATTAGAGTGAGGGAACACACTACAGGAAGTGAGGTAGACCAAGCATGTTCTATGAGTCAGTAATAAAGCACTTTACTTACAATTCAAAGCTTAATACATGTAATGAATGTTAATAAATGTTTTTTTTTAATCAATTTGTCATTCTGTCTTGCAAACCAGACTGGAGTAAATCATGACGATTCTTTGCACATCAATAGACTGATGCAGAAATCATTGTCAATCAAAAATCGTTTCTGAATTGAATCGTGAGAGTCAAAGTTTCCCACCCCTAAAAGACGATTACTTCATTTCATGCTGTTATGTGATATTTTACACTTGAATTATTCAATTCCACACAATCTATAAAGTAGCCATTGGTTGTGTTTGGAATCATTCACCAACTTGGGTGCCTGGCTCAATAAAAGTTGGGAATTACTAATATAGTAGATAAGGAGTGATTCCAAGTACAATCCACTGAGTCTATCTGGTCTGCTGATACCTGAGCCTCCGACATTTGGCAGGTGTAACTTGGCTCCTCGGACAGAGGCCGGCTGCCGGCCAAAACTTGGACTACGGACCCCTGCAATGGGACCTTTTGCTGGAGGCGTGAGGGCCTGATTTTGATCCTCCTGAGGAGTCTTGAGGGGTGACGTGGCTGTGGAACAAAGCTCTGGCGCCTGGAAGAGAATGACACGGCAAGAAGCATCACACATGCTGCACTTTGAGGCAGATGACAACATCGAGTAGACTCAACAAATGCCTACCAAAGGTTTGGGGTTGACCTCTGTGGTGACCAGTCTTAGCAGACAACGTAGTACTCGTTGTTTCCCGTAGGGTCTGTGCTGCGATGGCGCTTGGCCTTTCTCGTGATGACGCGAGATGGCCTGCCATTCGTACTCCAGCTGCAGCTTGCCGGGCTTCCCGAACATCAAGTACAACTCTGCCAGCGTGACGTTCTCTGCGTCGCGGATGTTCCAGCCTTCCCCTCTGATCTGCTCAACGGTTCGCTCTTTGGCCGCGGGGGGCGAGCTCTGCGCTACTCCCTCCTCTGGGCCGACCACGGCGGGCTTGGCTGGAGCAGTCTGGATGGCGTCTGAGGAGGAGGAGCTCACGCTCTGCTCCTCCTTGCACTGTTCTGGTGAGTCCTCGGCACCGCCACATGATGCATCTGTCGTTTTGGTCCCTGCTTGAGCGCCTCTGGACTCCACACTAGCAGTGCAATTTTTGCCCCCCTCGCCAAGTCCTCCCTCATTTGTATCCTCTTGAGGAATGACAGTTTGCTGAGGGAGTGCAGGGAGAGACGACGGCCGCTTCTCCTCTATCTTGGCAGAAGCATCGGGTGAAGTCTCATGGCTGGGGGGCTCTGTTTGACAAGGGTCACTCTGTGGGGTCACGAAAACAGCCGAAGCCGCGTTCCCTCGCCCAGACTTGGTGCTTATCCGTGGAGGTGGAGCTGTGTGAATACCCAAGATCTGGGCGGCGGGTAGTTCTTTGGCGTTGGGCCGGGCCTTGCCACTTTCTTGCCAGTGGACAGTGCAAGAGGCCTTGGAGTGGACCACGCGAGCCACGCCGGGCAGCGTGGTCAGCGAGCTGCTCTCGGCCGGGAAAAGAAAGAGCTCCTCAGGCGGGGCTTTGTTTGGAGAAGTGGCACTGGACTGAGTCCCCTCTAAAGCTTCCCTTTCCATCAGACTTTTGATCTAAAAAGAGCAGAGTCAAGGAAATGTCTTGTGTACAACAACACTGCGGTTGCTGTTGATTAATAGACTGATTAGACTGTGAGATGCGTATCAGGTTCCTGAAACAAGGTCTGGTATTGTGCAGAAAATCCAAATGTGTTTATAACCAAATAGAAGTAGTGACGGATACAATTCTCTGGTCGTGATAGGCCCACTTCTGTTTCAGGTAATCGATGAGGCTGGAAACTTTTCTGTGAAGCTCCACCACCATCCTGGTGCAAATAAAAACAGTTATCAATTTATAAACAGAACGTTGGCTCCTGGATATTAACAGCATTTGCTCAAATATTGATCAGAATGTCTACATTTTAGATTCCCTTGTTGGACACTATTGTATATACTGTTTTGGGTGAATTTAACGCATTTTTAAAGAGCTTTGAGCACCATACGGTGTAGAAAACGCAACATAAGCTCAGTCTATTTACCAGCCTATAAATATGATTCCAGTTTTCTTTTATGTTGTGGTGAACAAAGAAATGTTTTTGGGTTGACTTCCCCTTTAACTTAAAATTTCAGGGAATGATCCTTAATGAAAATGGGGGGGGGGGGGGGGGGTTGTTAGTTTTCTAACAACTTATATGACAATCAACTATTGATAAACATTACTGTAACTTTCCCTGTATTTAAATGTTTTTCCATTATTTCTCATATAGAAAAAGTAAATAAAATACAAACAAATCGATGGTCAAACAGTCACTTGTGTTATTTGCAGTGACGTACTGCATATGTGGACTTCTGTCTTATTTAACCAGGATTACTGACCTGAGGCGAGGGTTGTGCGCTAGACTCTGAACGCGGGCCCAGGAATAGTTGCTGCGTGGTTGAAGCTCCACCGCCACCTTCAGGGGTAAACGCACCGGCTTCTGGTCCTCCTCATCACTTACCCCTGCAGGGACATCAAGAGCAGAGTCAAGCAGAGGGGAAATGAAAGTCAAAAAGGATTCTGTGACAGTGACGCCACGTAAAATGCCTGAGGCGCTTTCACATTTTAGAACTAGAAGACTAAACATACTAGTAGAGCAAAATCTGAATTCCCTGACCTGAAACTCAACACCAACCAGGTGATTCAAATACAGATTCGAGAGTTGCGACACATTTACTCCAACATTAGTGGGTGCGATTGATCATCTAACAATTCATCGGTACAATCACCTACCTACACCGTCTCCCTGCACAGCCTCTTCCTCATGCAATGTTACCATGGAAACACCAACAGCCCCCTCATTGCTATTGTTATTGCTTAAAACCCGCCCCAACAAAACCCTCATGATTGACACACTTTGCATTTGTGCACACTCACCATCCGGATCGCAAAGTTTCTTCAGTGCGCGGCACATGGGTGCTTTAATTCGCAAGTTCCTCCCTTTGGAGCGCACAGTGGTGGCCCTGATCAAACAGATGGAATAGTGGTGAGAGTCTGAGTGAATTGGTTACCTGTGACATCTGTAGCGTGACTGTCTGAAACTTTTTCAACAATTTTAACAAACAGGACTTACTGGAATGCCTTTGCAAACATATAGACCAAGAGTCGGCAACTGTCTAGGTCTTTAAAGTTGTTCAACCAAACAATCAGGTTACAATAATACGATAAAATGTCATCTACCTAACATTATTAATCACAGATTTTTTTGGGGACAACAATAGAGTGTAAATCTAACCATTTGTGTATTTGTAGTGTATATAAAGATTACATTGTTTGAGCTATTTAACCTTATGCTGCAACTTACCCTTGTTGGATGAGTTCGTTCAGCTTTGCCACATTCTTATCATCCATGACTGTATGAGACAAAATGCAAAGTCAAAGAATTGTTTAGAACAGCGTTCTGAGGAGCAACTTTCCCAAAAGACCAAAAGGTGTGCGTTTGTGTGTAGGGGGTTGGGTGGAGCAGGTTGTTTGCATGCTGCACTTAATTGCATCCCCCATGGCCCTAACCCCACAGGCTCAAAACATGTTTCAGGAATTGTGTCAGAACTTTACTTACGCCCTCCAACTTTTTTGCGGAGCTCGGCATAGCAGATGAGACCGTACAGCTCCTGAGAGGATTTTTTCAGCACTCGGGTGTACACTGAAGAGGACAAGTCACAAGTCACTACATGGATGCTACGTGCAACACACAAAGCCTTCGTATGACAGTAATAATGAGAAACCTTTGCAGTGAACGCGAGTGGAAAATACGGATTATTTTTGAACGAGGAAGTCTGCTAAACATTAAGTGATGCGTATGTCACCACATGAGACACATGGGCAAAATGTCTTCCCAAATAGGGTACCCCATGCCAAAGCAGCAGGTGGTTCTATAATCCCACCCATTTAAGACAATTATAAATGCGTATGAACAAAACAAAAGTGTGTTTGGCATAATATTCACCCTGACCGCAGGTTTTCAAAACGGCAACCCACAAAATAATGCATATAATAATATTTATTGTTGTGCAGATGCGGTTCATAGATCCATCGTGCAAAAGACATGAAAATCATGCGCCCGATTAGTGTAGCACCTGTCAACGTACCATTGGCAAAGTCAATGTGCTTGGAGATCTTGTGCCATGTGCGGTAGTAAAAGTGGCGGACCTGTTCCTTGTTTTTCACCATGTTAGCTGGTTTGCCTCTCTTCTTGTACTTCATGGCAATGTTGTTCTGGATGGCCTCGAAATCCTTGCCATTCTGTGGTGGAGATTGCATGAATATGAGACAGTCCATTTCATGTAAAACGACAGCTCAACCTCCTACCTCATATAGCCCTTCGAAAAAGCTGTTTTTATCCTCGGCACTCCAAGACTCCCACTGCCGACGGGCCCGCTTTTGGTTACCAGCTTGCTCCTCCTTCTCAGCCGATCCTTGGCCCTTGGTGGTCTTGGAGACTCCTCCCGAAGAGCCAGCCACGGGCCCAGACTGTCCCGCTGCGCCTTGGGAAGAGGAACCGTTCTCTGCCCCTGTGATGCACACACATTATGGAACATTCAAGGTTGAACCAAACTTATAACTGACTACAACAAAAATGGTGGGTTTGTGTGAGGTAGTTAAAACACAGAACCTGCAGAGATTTTTTTTTAACTGGTGTTGAGTTCTGGCAGAGAAGCAAGAAAAGCAAACCAGTCTCTTTGGCCAAGACTCCGGCTCACAGGACCAAAAACAACTCTGGGTGGGTTACACTGACCAATGGTTCCAAAGCTTTAAGCACAACGGTGCCAGAAGGCATCAAAACAAACACAGAGGGAGTTGCTTGCTCATTGTACACCTCAGAAACACTAACCTTGATGCGTCGCTCTCAAAATAGAGGAGCACGAATATAGCATCAATGCACATGCCTTGGTCAATTAATGACGCCTGAGCAGTCAACAATTATTATTTTTTTACCAACAGCTCAAGAGATAAGACAATATACTGTTAAGCTTTAAATGCATTATCTGACTTAACAAATTCATTATTATTGAGAAAATTGTTATCCTAATCTGGCTACCCCCTAAGTAAAATATGAAGCACAACAAAGCTACAGTTACAAAGATAATAACAATTACCTTCAATTGACACTGTCAGAGAGGCTTTTAACAATATTGTTGAGCAGTTTAGTTACTACTTTTTGTGACATGAGAGTTAATAAATTACTCAACACTTAGTTTTCATTTCTACAGCAGTGCAAACTACAACCACAGTCGTGTAACTGTTGTTACATTAACACCACTCTGACAATCAACAGCATATTTTCATTGTAGACATATTTTTGGTATCGAATCTCATTCATTGAGCTACTGGTCCAAATGTTGGAGTTACACTATTCATATTTTGGCATTACAATACAAACACGTGGCTGTAAAATTATTCTTGGAATCTATAAAAGTGTGGTAGGAAATGGCAGCATAGTTGCATATTTTTTCCAAGATATTTTTTGTTTGCATTTGCTAGCAAATTTTGCCAACACCGTAAGGACAAAGACGCTGCCTTTCTACCTTTCTCTTTCTGTTGATCTTTTGCTTTAATGAAAATTATCGTGTCAAATATTTTGATAAAAATGACTGCCTTTCCTACACAGAGGCAGCCCCC
The DNA here is from genome assembly GCF_054856555.1 of Leptonotus elevatus. Lineage (NCBI taxonomy): Eukaryota > Metazoa > Chordata > Actinopteri > Syngnathiformes > Syngnathidae > Leptonotus > Leptonotus elevatus. The sequence continues at coordinate 48,254,871 of NC_141239.1, read as the reverse complement.
CCTTTAACTTGTAGACTCAAACTAGTGTGGTGACAATGCAAGTTTTGGATTAGTGACTTGTCACAGATAGTGCCGAAACAGATAACCTGTTCAGAACCAGTGCAAGTGGACGGGATTAACAGATAATAAACACTTGAGCCACGGTCCTGTTTATGTTACCTTTCGATTTGGCCCCGCCATGGCCGTTGACGGTCGAGCCGATGGAATCCTTCCGGATCCTTTTGCTTGGAGGTCGAACGCTCGATCGGAGAAAATGATGTTGGTCGTGACACGGGGTGCTACTGGGCTCCACCGAGGGCTGGGTCTGCTGGCTCGAACCCGGTCCGGGTTGAGCCGAACCGGGGCTGAGAGTAGCGGGTGCTGGATTAAGAATTTCCACTCGCTCGTCTCCCTTTGTACTGCGCTCCTCGCTCGCCTGCTCTCCGCTCTCCTCCTCGTCGCAACCGTCGGCTTTTCTAGACGGATTCGTCGTCCCATCGACACCGATACCCTCCCTGGAGCCCGGTGTCATGCTGCCACAACACACAGAGTCCAGAAAGACACATGAGAAGCAAGGCGATGAGCAAAATTAACTTCTAAACACGACGTTTGCTGTCTCTCAACATGGCCGCCGCTGTTTGTTTCAAATCCCCTCTCCAGTCCCGACAAAACAACACCAAATATATCCATTTACAGCTTTCAAATAAATTGTACTTAACCACCGATACATTACGAGGACTGGCTAAAGTGTTAACTAGCATTTCTAGCGTTCAAATTCGCCAACATTAAGGTTGAATATGAACTAAATTCAAATGAGAGCGCTTTTCAGTTTAGCGCCCTGCAGAAACGACAACGAGAACCCGTCGGTGCATTCGACCTCTATTTAAAGTGTTTATTTCGAACGCAATTTTACCAAATTTCATGCTCTTCGGAAGTGGGCGACGTTTTCTTTCTCTTCACCATGGGTCCGACCGGTTCGACTGTCAATAAATCATCAAATTGGGCATAATAAATCCACCACGGTCTCGTCGCTCTCTGCTGCCCTGTCGGTGTCCAGCTTCGAATGAGGCGAACTCTGCGCAGTTCCACTGTTCTCTATCAGTAATATTACTCAATGCTTCGACAATACAACTCATCAAACTTTTTGACCCACCACTAGAATGTCATATTTGCCCAATGCCGCAGACAATATTCCTCACTTGTGCGGCCACTTGAGCTCATTTACCACGATAATACTTTAATAAACCTTAGTACACTTCGCGAGTGACGTATCACACACTGTTTGAAGACGTGCAGTCTACAAATCACATTTCATTCATATACATCCTGCAATTATTGTTACCTTGTTACAAAGTTATCATAGTGCAATTTGTTCTCGAATACAGTTTCATTCAAGCTTTTACTAAATATGCTATTTAACTGAGATGTGGAAGTTCTGATGATTAAGTATTACATATTAATGTTGACAAGAACGTATAACAGATCAAGGCAGATATGGCCATGCATGGCTATGTTTGGGTTCGAAAATGATCAGAAATAGCCCCCTATTAGACAGGTTTTTACATTCCTGTTATCATCTAAAAGATAACCGAGTTTTAAAAAAATCACATCGCTCCCAAAACACCTACTATTTAGTGCATCTTACACAACTCTTTCCACTCGAGTAATTGTGTAATAAACAGGAAAAACGTGCAAACACTTGCACTTTTGTTTAACGTTCACAATATCTGCTCTTTGTAACTCCAGATGACTTTAAATCTGGCATTCTTACGTTAACGTACTCGCTGTATCCACAGTAATACTAATTTGTGAATCCAAATTACCTCGTAGTTTAATGGCAAACGATAGTTAATAATAGGGTAAACAATACTTTACAAACGAGACGGTGTTTTAAGGGAAACAGACTATCAGTTGACGTGCCCATTGGCATAAATACACATTTGTGTTAGTATGCTACAGTAATCTCAATTCAGAAAATGAGTCCTAGCAGAACTGCTAACATTGCCAGCTAGCGTTAACATCGTAACTATAAGAAGTCATGCCGCCACAGAATCCATTACTGTAAAGCATTTCATTAAGGAAGTACACCCCGTCGCGTCCCACAGGTTAATGTTTAGGAATTACCTGCAGCAAAGGCCCAAATGTGATGTTTCCATTCGAGGTCCAAGCTAGCCTTTCGAGCAAGAAGCTTGCCTTCAACTTGGCTGCATATGATGACAGTTCATGTGGCTTGCTCTCCACGCGCTTTAGCACGCCCACTACAACTCAAAAACAAACCCTGTGATTGGTTTGGAAATCCACGAGGCGTGCGGTTAAAACTTGATTGACGTAAAGCTCTACCAATTGGCAATCAGAAATGCCAGGGGACTGACCAATTGTAGTTTTTTTCCGGTCACGTGTTTTCAAGTTTCCTAATCGTACCAAAACGAACTAATGGTAAAATGTTTGTCATATAATTTTATTTGACCACAACTTTCGTGATATAGTGGTGACATTTGCACCTATGATGAAGAGCCACGCCTCAAAATGATTGATGTAACAGCCACGAATCAACGTGATTCGATATTGTGTTATAAACAGCAACATTTAAGAAAATTACACAACTATCAAATATATTCGGTTAATCACAAGTCTAGTTGTTTTTGCCCTGGCCTCTGCTTCTAGTGTTGTTGAGAAGCAGTGGTGGGAAGTGCAAATAGTATTATTTATTTTTCTGACGACTTTTTAATTTCATTTACAACATTTAAAACCAATATCTAGACTTTATAAACCTTACTTTTTCGCTCAATAAAATAAAATAAAATAAAATAAAATAAAATAAAATAAAATAAAATAAAATAAAATAAAATAAAATAAAATAAAATAAAATAAAATAAAATAAAATAAAATAAAATAAAATCGTAGGTCGTCTGCGGGCTATCCCGTTATGCAAAACAAGTAATATCTTGCGGTGTCACTCTTGCTCCGACTGACACTCTTTGCAAAGGAGTTTGGGTGGGAGCAAACGAGACGAAGGAGGAACCTACAAGTCGTCCAGTTGGCAGAGTGACTAAGTTGTCTTCGCAAACTTGAACACCCAACAAAATCCACGATGACTTCGACCAACGTGTTTCAAGGGCTGGATACTGGGTCAAAACCGAGCTCCAGGTGAATAATAAACATTATGTTGAAGATTGTTTTAAGCCTAGGTAAATGCTCGGCGATCTCGTCATGCGAATTAAACATACGTGGTAGCTTTTGGTGTCGTTTTTCATCTTCAGTTATGACAGTTGTAGCCTCTTTGTACATGATCTCTTGTTTGGTTCATCTTGAGCTGCCGTGTTACAAGTTGTCTTGGCGAATAAATTGAGAATTAGCTTTTGTGCTAAGCGAGCAGGCGTTGTCTGCTGCGCCTGCGGAAGTGTGAAGCTTCTTTCTCGTCTTTGTGCTAGCTCCTATGCTACACGACTAAATTGTTCCCTTTCAATGAAATGCGAATTCATCCAACTGATGCTTAAGATCCATTTAAGTTGACCCGCTTTGTTGTCTACTGTAGAATAGTCCGATTAAAATAGTTACTTAGTGTGTAGTAAGTCTCGTAAATTTTGTTGCGATATGGCGCCCTTTCCGACCATATGATCATGTTGTCTGTCAGCGTGGACTGTCTGCAGTGTTAACTTTCATTAGCATTACGACGTAGCATACGGCAGTGTTTCACACAACCTTTAAATCAAGGCGCACATTTCACTCTAGAATAATCTAACCACAAACCACCAAACAAATATGTAAGGAAAAATGTATAGTTTATGTACTGAAATTAAATTGATGAATGAGAGCCGCCTCGACCGTGAATTGCAAAAATCCATGAATAATTGACACAAAATGGTGGCAAAGCATAGCTTGTGTCAAACTGAAATTCAACTCACTTCAATTTACTATATAGGTCCTTGGCACCAAGATGGCAGCAAACAACCATCCATCCATACCTTTTGACTAAATGAAGCACCTCAACTCCCTTCTCCTTAGGTTATTGGTACCAAGATGGGACCAAAGTAATACTTTAAGCGCTTATAGATATGATTACAAGAAACTACGAGTAGGTTAATTTTTTTTTAGTGAATAATGGAAGATTGGTGCCAAAATAAATGAAATAGCTGAATTTATGATGACCAAACTGCTCTAAAAAAATATTCCCATTGTACTGTAACTCATAATCCTCTCGTCAGCCAAAATAAATGGCTCGCTGAGGCTTAGATAGTCCTCATTTGTATCTAGATTCCACATTATAAAGAGGTTAGACTTCATATAATTGGATTGCAAATCTAATTCCTATTAAAATTGAGCAAAGTTCATCTGTCCTCTGCAGGGTGCTGCGGCCTCCCGGCGGTGGCTCCAGTAATCTGTTTGGTGGCTACGAAGAGGAAGCCCCCCAATCTAGAAGACCAAATAAAATGGCATCTAACGTGTTTGGCTCACCAGAGGAGCCCCAGACTGCACCCAGGCGCTCCAACCCTCCAGGTGAGACAAGCGTGTAATGGATGTGGGGGAAAAGAGGGTGTGTGAAAACTGTTACTTTCATGTGATAATCTCTTCATAGACATCTCCACTGTTCTCCTCTCGAATGCAAGCCCCCCCTTTGCTAAGCATTTTCCAAGTTAAGCATGCTATCTTTGAGTCATGCGTCATCAATATGACACTTTGTGCAAGATGTGACTTAATATGACGGATGTTTAAGAAGTCATATTAGTCATATCAAATATGAGATGTACAAATGCGGGCTGTAAAAAAAATAAATCATTTGCATTTACTATTTTAACATGTTTTAAGAATATTAGAGACATATTTTTAATGCCAAAAATGCAATTCAGGTTTAGCATTGGGTTATTAGGGGTGGGAATCTTTGAATGTCTCACGATTGGATTCCGATTTTTGTGTGTGCGATTCGATTCAGAATCGATTTTCGATTGAGAAAGATTTTTGATTCAAAATGATTTGATTGACAATGAGTTTTGCTTCAATTTATAGATGTTCAAGGAATCGTAATAATCTATTCCAGTCTGACTTGCTAATGCTAAGTAGTGCGCTACTCGCTGCACTTTTATTACTCAAAAGAACGGCTCCACGCTGCAAAAAAACAACAACCTTTTATTGGAATAACTTGATCGTGACTTTTTCCTTCTACTCTCTAATGTGGCTACAACTTAAGTGTATTAGACCGCGTGGAACCACACTGCCCCTCAGTGGCCAAACCAGGTATAACATGAACAGCGCTCCTAATAAAGGCACACACAAACAAAGGGAAGACAGTATAAAATAATTTAAATAAAATCGATTTTGGGACATCTAAAAATCGATTCTGAATCGTACTAAATGAAAATTTATTTTTTTGGGGGGGGCACACCCCTACAGTTCGTGCACCATGGGCCCTCTATTTACGAGGGAGTTCCCTTCCTACTGCAGTGATGCAACCTGTATTTGTATGTTAAAATGGGCCATTGTCTGTACTAGGTAACGTACGTTAATGTAGTAGTAAAGTCTTACTGCAGTAAATACTTGAATGAAAAAAAGATAGGACTAGGCAATATATTAAAAACATAAATGAAAAAAGAAAGTATGCTAACTCGTGTGCTCTCTTGTCGTGGGACGCCGTATGTCGCGACCGTAATAAACCAAGGACTCAGTCGTGATATTGACATGGTCGTGTATGATATGGACAAAACATTTAGAAGAGAAAAAAAAGAATTAATACATTAATACTCTGTGATATGGTGTCATGTAGGAGGTAAGAGCAGTGGGATATTTGGGGAACCTGCACCTCCAGTCCAACCACAGAGACCCCTTCCTCCAGGTGGACCAACCAGTGACATATTTGGTTCAGGGGACAGTGCAGATGTCCACAGCCAAAGCACAAGTCACCCCAATAAGCCAAAGGTGAAGTGTACTCCATTTTAATTTCATTCTCTGCTGACTCGGCACAACAAGCTTGTGCAGCCATGGTCTGCATTGATACACTATTGAAAGTGGATTGGAAATATGCTGAGTGTCCAAGTGCAGTGCTGCAGGCTTCCTTAGTCAATAGTTTGATCTTGCAAAATGAAATGGCCATGATTGTGTGTTTTTATTATTATTATTTTTACAGGACAATCTAACCGTAGGACCTGAACCCCCATCACCAGGTGAGCATCTTACTCAGAGATAAGATATATATATACTTTTTTACATTTTAAAACCTCGATGAGGTTCGTCACTATGTTCTTGCCAGTGTCTGGAAATTACAAAAGTAAATAATATTCACAATGAATGCAGATTAGGTAGTTCAGTGGAGGTGGGGGTGGAGCTTTTTAGAAATTTCGACACACTTTGATTGACTGCTTACTCTCTCTCGATTCTCCATTTGGCATAAGAATGTCAAAACGTGGGATGCAAACAAGGATGAAGGTTTAGTGTTGTACTCATTTAATCAAATGATTTTATTTTTTTTACTCTATAGTAGTGCCTTGCATCAATTGTGCCCACATTGGCCAACTGGGGGCAGCATAAGAGACAGACAGAGTTTTTTTTTTTCTAGGGCGGGGTATTTATTCTAATTTCCTCAATCGATTCCATTTCGAGTTCAGTTCAATTTTATTTTGAAATCAATTATAGCGATTTATTCAATAAAAAAAATTGCTTAGTTTTTTCATAATATTTATTGTCGCGTTATTATTAATCCTATCCTACTGTACGTCATTTTTGTTTTATGACTGATAGTAAACTTGGAGTGGCATTTAACAGCTTTAAGCCTTGTTTTTAGATGAATTGTTGTCACTGTGTGCCCAATGGTTGTGTATTATTAAGTGTCTAGATTGGAATTCACAGCTCTCATCTCAAGTATGCATTTGCAAGTCAAAGCAATTGCAAAAATTACATTTGTCCAGTAAGAAGAATTTTGATTTCGACAAGTTGAAAAATGATTATTGTGCTAGCAAAAATCTTGAAAAAGCCAAACTTTAGATTAAAAATAAAATAATAATAGTACTTTCGTTTATAGCATTCTACAAGGATGGCTTTAGACTAATTTTCCACTTTCTGGCATTTTCATAATGGATTTCTTTCTTGTTAAAAGGAACCCCGACTGTAATATCGAGTTCGCTCTGTATTATTTTTTGGGTTGTTACTAACATAACTATGTGATTCATTTTTCAAAAAGCATTTCCAGTTTAATACATTTTGTAGAAACTTAAATAGTTATTTACGTCGCAACGCATTCAGTGCGCAGTGATGTAGAATTGCGGCAGGCTCTCTGCCTGAAACTCCTATAAAAAAAGCAATGTAAGTCTTGTAGCGTTCCTAAAGAAACATGTGATCGGGAGAGTCACCCTCCCCCACGCCATGCTCTCGTCATTTACCAGACGCATTCAAGAGTTTTGATCGTCCCTTTAGGAACGCTCCGGAGATTTAACTTGCTTTCTTTATAGACATTTCACATTGCTAGGTAGATAGCCCGCCGCCATTCTACGTCACTACGCACTGAATGCTTTGGGATGTAAATAACAATGGCGGCGTATGTCCAAATAAAGTTTCTACAAAATGTATTAAACTGGAAATGCTTTTTGAAAAATGAATCACATAGTTATGTTAGTAACAACCAAATGAATAATATAGAGCAAACATGTCATTACAGTCAGGGTTCCTGTTAAAGCATTAGAGGTCAAAGTCAGCCAGCCTGAAGTCAACGTCGGCCAGCCCGAAGTCAACCTCAGCCAGCCTGAGGTCAACGTCAGCCAGCCCGAAGTCAACCTCAGCCAGCCTGAGGTCAAAGAGCAAATTGCCACACCAGCCGTTGTGCCAGCTAAGGAGGAGCCTACTGCTACTCCGCCTACCCCAGAGCCTGCCCCCTCCTCCTGCCCCTCGTCCACCCCACCCACTGATGACCTGAAGAAACACGAGCCTCACCTGGGACCCAAGCCTCGCTCTCACAACAGGGTCCTTAACCCCCCGGGAGGAAAGTCCAGCGTGGTGTTCTACTGAGCCGCTGACCCCACCCCTTTTCCTCATGTGGGGTCTACCCTCCACATGTTTTGTCTGCTCCCCCATGCATCGCCTTTCATTCCAACACCCACCACCCCTCATGGTTGTCTCGCATGTACATGAGAAGATCTGTTGTTCTCGATAGCAAACGCGGACTGATCTGTTGTTCTCAATTTGTTGCACTTTCAGCCTGATTTCCAGCCGCCCCCTCTCCTCACCCCCCCGACCATCCCTCTTTGACCCTTCAACCTGCATAATACAATCGCCGCCTTTTCAATCAATTATCACTACCAATGTGAAATGGTTTCATCTCAATACTGTATAGGTGCATAAGCCCTCTAGTTTGCCCCCACCCCCTTCCCTTTTCTTTTATGTAACATGGTGGCCTTTAAAATCACCTTTGTTTTCACCATTGGCTTACTTCAGACCACCAGTTAGAGCAGTTCTGTCATCTGTGATCTTTCGCCTTCCTCTTCCCATCATCCAAATGTGCCTGTCACAACTGATTCTTCAGGGAAGAAAATACCCCCTGCAAAATTGCCATTGAATCAAAGATGAATGTGGTTGTTTACCCCCAAAATTTTTCTGCGGCCCCTAAAGAAATTCCATTTTGATTTTACGCGAATGTGTGTTTTCTGCTTTGCCCTCATTGCTTGCTTTATCTGAGAACATGCTGTTTGTTTTTCCTCCTCGGGGTTGGCCTCTGTTTATGTTTTAAATTAAAACAGTTGGAGACGGGGGAGAACTCTGGACAAGTTGTGGCTCACCCGAGTCCAGGTGAGCTTTTTCGGTATCACCTCTTCACATATTTCATGATGCACATTGAAAGTATTCTGGCACCGGCCTGTCCCCCCTGTCTGTTGATGTGCCTGGCAGCAATGAGTGCAGCAGAATTCAATCCTGTGTAATGCAATAAAATGTTTTTTTTGCAGTTGGATGACTGACTGAGCATCATTCAGTGGATAGTTGAGCTTCACTGCTAGCTAATAAAATGGTGACATACTTTCTAAACAAACACAGCGCGTGCCCTGAATGTTTGCAGCAGTGTAAATTTAGCATACAAAGCCGGACTTGTTTTCTACTGCTGTTGACAATTCTTGCCCTCGCAGAATTGCCACCCTCTATCCCTGGCCAAAATCTAGCTTGTTTAACTGCAGTCAGAAAAACAAAAATGTTTTAGGCATTGTTGCAGCACTCTTAATTTGATTAATGGATACTGCCACCTTGAGGTAACTATTTGTATTGCACAAAATGCTACACCATTGTTCCCCTGTCTCAAATCTAAATAAGGGTCACAAGTGTTAACGATTAGCATTGCCATCGTCTTTCACGTTTAAAATAATAACATGAATATTTATTGTGGGTTTTACCTTGTCACCAAGGAAATTTGTTTACGTCTTCAGTACAATATTGCACAGTTGACAATCCATTAGTTTGCCTCAATGCAAACTATTGTTACACAACACTGAAATTACATGTTCCAAACAACTTAAGTAAACAAAGAAAAGGGGGGGGGGGGCAGAACCATGTTGTTTTCCGTTTTATTTAAATTATTAGCATATGATGCTGTTTGACAATCTGTCCGCTGTTAGATCAATTTTCCCTGGCAACCGGCTGTCACTTTTGATGTCCTTGCACTGAGCTATATAAGCTATTACTTAGTGTTCCTGTTACTTCTTGACCCTTGCTCAATGAAAATTGCCGTGAATTAAATGATGGGATGGGCCTCCTCCCCAGTGTTGTGCACAATACAGGTCAGACTAGCTGTGTGCAAAGGGAGTGGTCACTGAGCACTAAAGATTCACACAGTGATGAGATAAACATTTTTTTAATTACGGGAGGAGGGGGGGGCTTTTTTTTCTGCTTCACTGTCCTTTAATATGTATATAATTTACTCCATATCACACAGTTGACTAAGCTTCACTCAATGCGCTTCAGTGTGTGAGGTCTTCTGACTCTCATCAGTTCAAATCATTTTCTGTGAAATTGATGTTACATCACATCTTCAATATTGTCTCTGTTGCACTGTCCCGTTTCTTTTTTTAACATCGACATATTTTATATGTTAGTTTTAGACACATCAAAGTACAACCACTGTAGCCACATTTTGAATTATTTTGGTTAAATGGACACTGGCAGGAGTGAAACTTATTTTATTGATTGTATTGGTGTAAAGGAAAACAGTATTTTTATTAGACTCAGCCTCATGAAACATTTTGATACCATTATCACATTTTATTTTGCTGAATTGTGAATTAACCAGATATGATTGTTAAAATTGATCCAAACAATAGGCATAGGTCTATATAATGAAGTTCTACGTAAGTGATTCACTAAACCCTTCTGTCAATGACTGCAGGTTACTTTTCCATACTTTACAATTCTGAACAACGTGGCTTATCATTGAGCCTTTTTAGCTGTGTATCATCGGCTGTCTTTGTCTCTCACCAGTGAAGCATCAGTTTCAGAGTGCATCGTCATTATTATTATAATGTATCACCAGGCACTTTTCAGGCCAATGTGCTTTGGTATGTAGTCGACTTCCGGTTTTAGCCTGCAAAATTAAAACACAGTTTTCAGGTAATTTTATCTCACCAACAATTTTACTTTTAAATACATTTATATGCGAGTAATATGTGTACTTATGTGTACTCTTATGACATTTGCTTTTGTAATTGGTGCAGCATTAACAAAAAAACTAGCTTATTTTTTCACGTTACAAAATCAAATCAAAATTGCAAATCTCAGTGGCGCTAATTCATGAAGTACCAAAGTTACATTCTTACTTCGCAGGTGATGACACGGTGTAAATATAACAAATAGAGAGGTCAAGTCAACACTCAATACTTCTACGTCGCCACAAGTCGATGTTATTGCTAAGATTTATGTACAGTATTTTAACTCATAGCTTTCAACCGGATTTCCGGTGCCTTGTGCTAACTTGATGCAGCCGGTGTGACGTCATCCCCAGTGGGTCAGCTGGCTCCTCCATCTGACGATTGCGAGAACCTCTCCCATTGGGAGACATCACCATCACCTCCCGACCCGAAGAGGGGAAAAATGTCACAAACCTCTTCATAGCGGCATCAATCGACGTTGGTTATCTTATTTATTATTCTATTTATTATTTAAAGTATTTATTTTCCCACCCAGCAATGTCTGGGCTCGGGGGCTGCGGCTGCTGAGAGGCAGGTGCGGCATTATCGACGGAGGCATCTCTCTCCCCATTCGGCATGGCTCCGGAGAGGCCACATCCACTAGAGAGACAGCCTCACGGGTTCCACCGTCGCTGAGGTCGTTGTATTGTGCTATTCGGGGGGACTCATCTAGCTGGGCCGTGACACGACGAGCTGGCGGAGGAGAAAGAGGAGGAGGAGGAGTGGCCCTCGGTATATCCATACGATTATATTTCCTTCACCGAGGTGACTGTTATGCGGAATTACACCTTTCTCCTGCGCTGACTTGATCCAAAAACACCTCGACAGTCGACAAGGCCTTTGGAATTCCTCATCTGGTTTACGCAGCCAGCTGCAGCCGCCAAGATGATGGAGCTACAGATAGACGAGGTGGTCTACCAGGTAGGTAGGGTTGCAAATGAGAGTCGGGAGTTTGAGGAACGACCAAAATTGGAAATTTTGTTATGGGAACGTGTTTTTTGAATGTTGGATGAAGCCCAAATACCTGGAGAAAACCCATGGAAACATGGGGAGAACAAGCACACTCCACACAGGCATGCCATTAGCACATCTGCCTCACAGTTCTGAAGTTTTGGGTTCAAAACCGGGCTTTAGTAATTTTTGCCCATTCCTCCTTGCAAAACAGCGTCTGCTCAGTTAGGTTAGATGAAGAGCGTTTGTGAAAGCAGGTTCTCTTCCAAGATTGACCTGTATTTGGTGCCATCCATCTTCCCTGTCCCTGCAGAATAAAAGCACCCCCAGAGCACGATGCTCCCACCACCATGTTTGACAGTGGGGATGGTGTATTGAGACTGATGAGCAGTGTTGTTCTTACACCAAACATCGTGTTTGTCATGTAGACCACAAAGTTCCATTTTGGTCTCGTCTTACCAGAGCACTTTCTTCCACTTGTCAGCGGTGTCTCCTACATGGCTGTGACTGGTGACTTCTTGTGGCTCCCTTTTAGAAATGGCTTTTATCTTGCCCTTCTATGCAGGCCAGATTTGTGCAGTACTTTGCTGATTGTTCTATGGACAGATTCTACTCTGTGATGTTTAAAGCTTTCGAAATCCTTTTGTTTCCTTGTCCTGCTTTAAATCTGTCCACAAATTTGTCCCGGACCAACCTAGTGTGCTCTTTAGTTATCATAATGCTGTTTTCTGTGCTGTGTGCTCTTAACAGGCCTCTCCATCTAACCTAGCTGAGCTGGAGCTGTTTTGCAAGGAGGAATGGACAAAAATTTCAGTCCCAAGAAGTGCAAAACTGATAGAGACATACCCCAAAAGACTTGAAGCTGCAATTGCTGTAATTGCAGCAAAAGGGGGTCGACAAAGTATTAATTGAATACTTTTGTACACAGTGCTTTTGAGTTTTTTAGTTGTAAAACAAGTTTGAAATAAGATATCCACCTTTTTTCCACGTCACGATTGTGTGCTACTTTGTGTTTAACTTTCACATGAAATTCTAATGAAATATATTTGTTTGTGATCGTGCCGTACCAAAATGTTGAAAAACTGAAGGGGGTCAATACTTTTGCAAGGTGCTGTATGTATATATATATATATATATATATATATATATATATATATATATATATAAAACATTTCTGTTTTTGTCATAAACAATCATTCAAAATAGACCATATTGACCACAAGCTGAATTCTTAAAAATAAATAAATCCAATCACAATTTTTAGATGAAACAAAAAAAACTTGTAAAACAGTGTAGCACGGTTCTTAAATTAAATGTGTCTGTTTTTGACAGGATTACACTAAGATATAAGATATATACAACCTTCAGTTTTGTAACTTCCTGGTTTATTCCCATAAATTCCTAAGAGAGTTTCCAAACAGGACTGCACAGATTATTATTAATCAATATTAATCAATCAGACAAAAAAAAAATTAATACCTTTGGTTAAAATTTTTAATTTATTTAACTGACAGTGCGGAAAATGCTAAATTGATTGTGATTTAGTTACTGGTTTGGTCTGTAATGTGACAAAATAGGCAACAATTTTGATAATTGTTTTCCAAAGTAAAAGCAGATGTTTGCAAATGTCTTCTTTTTTTTTTTTATCCCCACATACATACATACAACTCGTCCACTTTCATGGAGGACTACAGCAATTTGAGAATATTTACTATTGAAAGGCTGAAATGCCGAGGATGTGCACAAAACAATCAATTATCAAAATAATGATGAATTTCCTTATTGCCAGGACGACTACGGCTCTTGTACCGTCATGTCGGAGCGCGTGTCGGGCCTGGCCAACAGCATCTACCGGGAGTTCGAGAGGCTGATCCGCAGTTACGACGAGGAGGTGGTGAAGGAGCTGATGCCGCTGGTGGTGAACGTCCTGGAGAACCTGGACGCGGTGCTATTAGAGAACCAGGAACACGAAGTGGAGCTGGAGCTCCTGAAGGAGGACAACGAGCAGCTCATCACCCAGTACGAGAGGGAGAAGGCGCTGCGCAAGCAGGCGGAGGAGGTGAGTCACCGTCAGCAAAACCACCAGAACCTCCACCTTGTGTCGAAAGTCTGGCTCCATCTGTTGTGTTAAACTCTTTTTTTGTCGTGGGCCACATGGCATATAGTTTGCATCAGAAGGCCAGGATGATTGTGAAAATCATATAAATGTACTGTGCACATTTGAACCTATCTTTTACTAGCGCCAAAGCTTAGCAACTGTTTGTTGTGTGACATTTGAGAACTACAATTCCCATAATGCCGCAGCACTTTGCTGGAAGAAAGACAAAAACACAGGAGGAGGAGGGGAGGACATGATCATGTGAAATCAATACCATAAATAGTGGGGTCTGGCACTGTAACCTGATTTGTGCTTGCAAGGAGTAGAAACAAAGCAACAAAAGCTGAGAAAACGAAGAAAAAACAGATTTAGAAAGCCACGCAGTTCATAGAATTTCACAGAAAAATGTGTTGTGTATGAAGAAGGGGTCCGAGAAAAACAATGGCTCGCACTGGGAGGAAAAGCAACAAAGAGCGGCTCAGATTACAAGGTTATTAGACTCAAGCTAATGCTTAAAAGAAGACAACAACTCACCGTCTTCTGCTTGACACCAAGTTTCCAAGATATGCACAAGGATTACTCACGTTTGTCACAGGCTGGAAGATTAACCGATTTTATCAGTTATTTTCAGTTTGACAGGACAAGTAGATTTTTTTTCATCCACAATATAGAAAATGCATGCAGTGTTGGCAACTTAGCATTTTTTTTGCTATTTTTAGTAACTTTGCCGACACATTAGTGACATTGGCATAAACGGAATCAGTTCAACATTATTTCCATATTACAACAAATGACAAAGTCAATCGGGACGTCAGTTGCTCTGAACATTGCCAAAGACATGGCTCCCATTTTTAAGTTGCAAAAGCAGTGGTTTATTGACTTTAGAAACTTTTGACCGGAGGGAGGTATGTGCTTCTGAACGGCAAATATTTTGATGTTTGACATCTGCACCAAACAAGTTATGCAGTTCGTTGTCTCATCTGAATGTTTTTAAATGGTTGAACTTGAATACTTAAAATTATCATTTAATAAGGGTCCTTGTTTACATTTTTGGCTAAGAAAAAATTCCCAAGAGCTTATTTATTTTCTGTACAGGAAGAAAAAAAGCCATTTTATTTCTATTATTTTTGCAGTAAGTTGCTTGTGGGGAAAAATTGTTTGAAAGCTTGTTTAGTAGCACGAGAATAAATCAAATTCTAGTGAGATGGGCGCAATCAAATCAAAACCTGCTTTGAATAATAGACATGGGCCGATAACCAGTTTTACGATTTACCGTGGTGTTAAAAAGTCAGGAGGAGGTAAGAAGGGAGAGGGCTGCGGGGTTGGGGATAGGGGGAGATGCGTATTTTCTTTCAAATATGAATACATTAATAAATAAGTATACATGTGTAGGTGGAAGTGTGTCCCCAAGGACAACATGTGTAACTGGGGTCTGTTCTAAAAATAGCTCAACAGTTATGGCACACTGTGACTTGCTAAGAAGAATTAAAACAAGAAAGAATGTCAACGTTTATTTATTTAAACATAGCATGGTACACATTTTATTATATAAATAGTCAATATTTTGTTTAAAAATGAAATAGAATGTGTTGAATAAAAAAAATCAGTTTTTATGTAATCACATATTTTTTGAAAAGGACATTTTAGAGCAAATTTTTAGGGATGCACCAAAATTAACATTTTTGTCCGAAACCGTTAACTGAAACGCAGAAAAAAATAAAATAAAAAATAATGATAATATTTAAAATAAATACATAAAAAAAAAAACAATGTTTAGTATCACTCAGATTCACCTTTTGTAATGATTGAGAAATAAATGTAGAGGATGAATGAAAATAACCACTAGCATACGATAAGCACACAGTCAGAGTGTCATGTCGTTGGGTTTGTTATTCTATGATAAATAAAGTTGTTGTTAGCACACAGACACAGTGCTTTTCTGCACATTGTTCTGGAGATGAAGCTTTACTTTTGTGAACTCTTTTGAGTGTCGTCACTCATTAACTGCCTGGGAATACCAGGTGCTGTAAGCTTTTGCACCTCCATCGCAAAAGTAAACTTTCACAAAAGACCTCAAATTTGCTAGCGGACAGCTGCACGCTAAACTCAACATACAGTCAACATGTCTTTTTCGTCCCAATTTGGGACGAGTGTAACCTTCAAAAGAGTCAACTGTGCACTTTTCTTCGGCTTACGGCCATACTACCCTGAACACGCCCGATCTCGTCCGATCTCGGAAGCTAAGCAGGGTCGGGCCTGGTTAGTACTTGGATGGGAGACCGCCTGGGAATACCAGGTGCTGTAAGCTTTTTTTTTTTTTTTGCACCTCCGTCGCAAAAGTAAACTTTCACAAAATAATTCCAGTTTGCTAGCTACTTGCTAGCAGACAGCCACACGCTAAACTGACAGGATGAGAGCTGAAAATGCTGTCAAAATGCTTTTTCCACCCCAAGTTGGGACGAGTGTAATCTTTAAAAGAGTCAACTGTGGGCTTTTTCTCGGCTTACGGCCATACTACCCTGAGAACGCCCGATCTCGTCCGATCTCGGAAGCTAAGCAGGGTCGGGCCTGGTTAGTACTTGGATGGGAGACCGCCTGGGAATACCAGGTGCTGTAAGCTTTTTTTTTTTTTTTGCACCTCCGTCGCAAAAGTAAACTTTCACAAAAGACCTCAAGTTTGCTAGCGGACAGCTGCACGCTAAACTCAACATACAGTCAACATGTCTTTTTCGTCCCAATTTGGGACGAGTGTAACCTTTAAAAGAGTCAACTGTGCGCTTTTTCTCGGCTTACGGCCATACTACCCTGAACACGCCCGATCTCGTCCGATCTCGGAAGCTAAGCAGGGTCGGGCCTGGTTAGTACTTGGATGGGAGACCGCCTGGGAATACCAGGTGCTGTAAGCTTTTTTTTTTTTTTTTTTGCACCTCCATCGCAAAAGTAAACTTTCACAAAATACCTCAAGTTTGCTAGTGGACAGCTGCACGCTAAACTCAACATACAGTCAACATGTCTTTTTCGTCCCAATTTGGGACGAGTGTAACCTTTAAAAGAGTCAACTGTGCGCTTTTTCTCGGCTTACGGCCATACTACCCTGAGAACGCCCGATCTCGTCCGATCTCGGAAGCTAAGCAGGGTCGGGCCTGGTTAGTACTTGGATGGGAGACCGCCTGGGAATACCAGGTGCTGTAAGCTTTTTTTTTTTTTTTTTTGCACCTCCATCGCAAAAGTAAACTTTCACAAAAGACCTCAAGTACACTAGGTACTTGCTAGCAGACAGACGAACATGCAGCCAAAATATTTTTCCGTCCCAATTTTGGACGAGTGTAACCTTTAAAAGAGTCAACTGTGCGCTTTTTCTCGGCTTACGGCCATACTACCCTGAACACGCCCGATCTCGTCCGATCTCGGAAGCTAAGCAGGGTCGGGCCTGGTTAGTACTTGGATGGGAGACCGCCTGGGAATACCAGGTGCTGTAAGCTTTTTTTTTTTTTTGCACCTCCGTCGCAAAAGTAAACTTTCACAAAAGACCTGTAAGCTTTTTTTTTTTTTTTTTGCACCTCCATCGCAAAAGTAAACTTTCACAAAAGATCTCAAGTTTGCTAGCGGACAGCTGCACGCTAAACTCAACATACAGTCAACATGTCTTTTTCGTCCCAATTTGGGACGAGTGTAACCTTTAAAAGAGTCAACTGTGCGCTTTTTCTAGGCTTACGGCCATACTACCCTGAGAACGCCCGATCTCGTCCGATCTCGGAAGCTAAGCAGGGTCGGGCCTGGTTAGTACTTGGATGGGAGACCGCCTGGGAATACCAGGTGCTGTAAGCTTTTTTTATTTTTTTGAACCTCCGTCGCAAAAGTAAACTTTCACAAAAGACCTCAAGTTTGCTAGCGGACAGCTGCACGCTAAACTCAACATACAGTCAACATGTCTTTTTCGTCCCAATTTGGGACGAGTGTAACCTTCAAAAGAGTCAACTGTGCACTTTTCTTCGGCTTACGGCCATACTACCCTGAACACGCCCGATCTCGTCCGATCTCGGAAGCTAAGCAGGGTCGGGCCTGGTTAGTACTTGGATGGGAGACCGCCTGGGAATACCAGGTGCTGTAAGCTTTTTTTTTTTTTTTGCACCTCCGTCGCAAAAGTAAACTTTCACAAAATAATTCCAGTTTGCTAGCTACTTGCTAGCAGACAGCCACACGCTAAACTGACAGGATGAGAGCTGAAAATGCTGTCAAAATGCTTTTTCCACCCCAAGTTGGGACGAGTGTAATCTTTAAAAGAGTCAACTGTGGGCTTTTTCTCGGCTTACGGCCATACTACCCTGAGAACGCCCGATCTCGTCCGATCTCGGAAGCTAAGCAGGGTCGGGCCTGGTTAGTACTTGGATGGGAGACCGCCTGGGAATACCAGGTGCTGTAAGCTTTTTTTTTTTTTTTGCACCTCCGTCGCAAAAGTAAACTTTCACAAAAGACCTCAAGTTTGCTAGCGGACAGCTGCACGCTAAACTCAACATACAGTCAACATGTCTTTTTCGTCCCAATTTGGGACGAGTGTAACCTTTAAAAGAGTCAACTGTGCGCTTTTTCTCGGCTTACGGCCATACTACCCTGAACACGCCCGATCTCGTCCGATCTCGGAAGCTAAGCAGGGTCGGGCCTGGTTAGTACTTGGATGGGAGACCGCCTGGGAATACCAGGTGCTGTAAGCTTTTTTTTTTTTTTTTTTGCACCTCCATCGCAAAAGTAAACTTTCACAAAATACCTCAAGTTTGCTAGTGGACAGCTGCACGCTAAACTCAACATACAGTCAACATGTCTTTTTCGTCCCAATTTGGGACGAGTGTAACCTTTAAAAGAGTCAACTGTGCGCTTTTTCTCGGCTTACGGCCATACTACCCTGAGAACGCCCGATCTCGTCCGATCTCGGAAGCTAAGCAGGGTCGGGCCTGGTTAGTACTTGGATGGGAGACCGCCTGGGAATACCAGGTGCTGTAAGCTTTTTTTATTTTTTTGAACCTCCGTCGCAAAAGTAAACTTTCACAAAAGACCTCAAGTTTGCTAGCGGACAGCTGCACGCTTACCTCAACATACAGTCAACATGTCTTTTTCGTCCCAATTTGGGACGAGTGTAACCTTTAAAAGAGTCAACTGTGCGCTTTTTCTCGGCTTACGGCCATACTACCCTGAACACGCCCGATCTCGTCCGATCTCGGAAGCTAAGCAGGGTCGGGCCTGGTTAGTACTTGGATGGGAGACCGCCTGGGAATACCAGGTGCTGTAAGCTTTTTTTTTTTTTTTTTTTGCACCTCCATCGCAAAAGTAAACTTTCACAAAAGACCTCAAGTACACTAGGTACTTGCTAGCAGACAGACGAACATGCAGCCAAAATATTTTTCCGTCCCAATTTTGGACGAGTGTAACCTTTAAAAGAGTCAACTGTGCGCTTTTTCTCGGCTTACGGCCATACTACCCTGAACACGCCCGATCTCGTCCGATCTCGGAAGCTAAGCAGGGTCGGGCCTGGTTAGTACTTGGATGGGAGACCGCCTGGGAATACCAGGTGCTGTAAGCTTTTTTTTTTTTTTGCACCTCCGTCGCAAAAGTAAACTTTCACAAAAGACCTGTAAGCTTTTTTTTTTTTTTTTTGCACCTCCATCGCAAAAGTAAACTTTCACAAAAGATCTCAAGTTTGCTAGCGGACAGCTGCACGCTAAACTCAACATACAGTCAACATGTCTTTTTCGTCCCAATTTGGGACGAGTGTAACCTTTAAAAGAGTCAACTGTGCGCTTTTCCTAGGCTTACGGCCATACTACCCTGAGAACGCCCGATCTCGTCCGATCTCGGAAGCTAAGCAGGGTCGGGCCTGGTTAGTACTTGGATGGGAGACCGCCTGGGAATACCAGGTGCTGTAAGCTTTTTTTATTTTTTTGAACCTCCGTCGCAAAAGTAAACTTTCACAAAAGACCTCAAGTTTGCTAGCGGACAGCTGCACGCTTACCTCAACATACAGTCAACATGTCTTTTTCGTCCCAATTTGGGACGAGTGTAACCTTTAAAAGAGTCAACTGTGCGCTTTTTCTCGGCTTACGGCCATACTACCCTGAACACGCCCGATCTCGTCCGATCTCGGAAGCTAAGCAGGGTCGGGCCTGGTTAGTACTTGGATGGGAGACCGCCTGGGAATACCAGGTGCTGTAAGCTTTTTTTTTTTTTTGCACCTCCGTCGCAAAAGTAAACTTTCACAAAAGACCTGTAAGCTTTTTTTTTTTTTTTTTGCACCTCCATCGCAAAAGTAAACTTTCACAAAAGATCTCAAGTTTGCTAGCGGACAGCTGCACGCTAAACTCAACATACAGTCAACATGTCTTTTTCGTCCCAATTTGGGACGAGTGTAACCTTTAAAAGAGTCAACTGTGCGCTTTTTCTCGGCTTACGGCCATACTACCCTGAGAACGCCCGATCTCGTCCGATCTCGGAAGCTAAGCAGGGTCGGGCCTGGTTAGTACTTGGATGGGAGACCGCCTGGGAATACCAGGTGCTGTAAGCTTTTTTTATTTTTTTGAACCTCCGTCGCAAAAGTAAACTTTCACAAAAGACCTCAAGTTTGCTAGCGGACAGCTGCACGCTTACCTCAACATACAGTCAACATGTCTTTTTCGTCCCAATTTGGGACGAGTGTAACCTTTAAAAGAGTCAACTGTGCGCTTTTTCTCGGCTTACGGCCATACTACCCTGAGAACGCCCGATCTCGTCCGATCTCGGAAGCTAAGCAGGGTCGGGCCTGGTTAGTACTTGGATGGGAGACCGCCTGGGAATACCAGGTGCTGTAAGCTTTTTTTTTTTTTTGCACCTCCGTCGCAAAAGTAAACTTTCACAAAAGACCAGTAAGCTTTTTTTTTTTTTTTTTGCACCTCCATCGCAAAAGTAAACTTTCACAAAAGATCTCAAGTTTGCTAGCGGACAGCTGCACGCTAAACTCAACATACAGTCAACATGTCTTTTTCCGTCCCAATTTTGGACGAGTGTAACCTTTAAAAGAGTCAACTGTGCGCTTTTTCTCGGCTTACGGCCATACTACCCTGAACACGCCCGATCTCGTCCGATCTCGGAAGCTAAGCAGGGTCGGGCCTGGTTAGTACTTGGATGGGAGACCGCCTGGGAATACCAGGTGCTGTAAGCTTTTTTTTTTTTTTTTTTTGCACCTCCATCGCAAAAGTAAACTTTCACAAAAGACCTCAAGTACACTAGGTACTTGCTAGCAGACAGACGAACATGCAGCCAAAATATTTTTCCGTCCCAATTTTGGACGAGTGTAACCTTTAAAAGAGTCAACTGTGCGCTTTTTCTCGGCTTATGGCCATACTACCCTGAACACGCCCGATCTCGTCCGATCTCGGAAGCTAAGCAGGGTCGGGCCTGGTTAGTACTTGGATGGGAGACCGCCTGGGAATACCAGGTGCTGTAAGCTTTTTTTTTTTTTTGCACCTCCGTCGCAAAAGTAAACTTTCACAAAAGACCTGTAAGCTTTTTTTTTTTTTTTTGCACCTCCATCGCAAAAGTAAACTTTCACAAAAGATCTCAAGTTTGCTAGCGGACAGCTGCACGCTAAACTCAACATACAGTCAACATGTCTTTTTCCGTCCCAATTTTGGACGAGTGTAACCTTTAAAAGAGTCAACTGTGCGCTTTTTCTCGGCTTACGGCCATACTACCCTGAACACGCCCGATCTCGTCCGATCTCGGAAGCTAAGCAGGGTCGGGCCTGGTTAGTACTTGGATGGGAGACCGCCTGGGAATACCAGGTGCTGTAAGCTTTTTTTTTTTTTTTTTTTGCACCTCCATCGCAAAAGTAAACTTTCACAAAAGACCTCAAGTACACTAGGTACTTGCTAGCAGACAGACGAACATGCAGCCAAAATATTTTTCCGTCCCAATTTTGGACGAGTGTAACCTTTAAAAGAGTCAACTGTGCGCTTTTTCTCGGCTTACGGCCATACTACCCTGAACACGCCCGATCTCGTCCGATCTCGGAAGCTAAGCAGGGTCGGGCCTGGTTAGTACTTGGATGGGAGACCGCCTGGGAATACCAGGTGCTGTAAGCTTTTTTTTTTTTTTGCACCTCCGTCGCAAAAGTAAACTTTCACAAAAGACCTGTAAGCTTTTTTTTTTTTTTTTTGCACCTCCATCGCAAAAGTAAACTTTCACAAAAGATCTCAAGTTTGCTAGCGGACAGCTGCACGCTAAACTCAACATACAGTCAACATGTCTTTTTCGTCCCAATTTGGGACGAGTGTAACCTTTAAAAGAGTCAACTGTGCGCTTTTTCTCGGCTTACGGCCATACTACCCTGAGAACGCCCGATCTCGTCCGATCTCGGAAGCTAAGCAGGGTCGGGCCTGGTTAGTACTTGGATGGGAGACCGCCTGGGAATACCAGGTGCTGTAAGCTTTTTTTTTTTTTTGCACCTCCGTCGCAAAAGTAAACTTTCACAAAAGACCTGTAAGCTTTTTTTTTTTTTTTTTTTGCACCTCCATCGCAAAAGTAAACTTTCACAAAAGATCTCAAGTTTGCTAGCGGACAGCTGCACGCTAAACTCAACATACAGTCAACATGTCTTTTTCGTCCCAATTTGGGACGAGTGTAACCTTTAAAAGAGTCAACTGTGCGCTTTTTCTCGGCTTACGGCCATACTACCCTGAACACGCCCGCTCTCGTCCGATCTCGGAAGCTAAGCAGGGTCGGGCCTGGTTAGTACTTGGATGGGAGACCGCCTGGGAATACCAGGTGCTGTAAGCTTTTTTTCTTTTTTTTTTTGCACCTCCATCGCAAAAGTAAACTTTCACAAAAGACCTCAAGTACACTAGGTACTTGCTAGCAGACAGACGAACATGCAGCCAAAATATTTTTCCGTCCCAATTTTGGACGAGTGTAACCTTTAAAAGAGTCAACTGTGTGCTTTTTCTCGTCTTACGGCCATACTACCCTGAGAACACAAACAATTTGCTACGACATTTCAGTTGCAGAATAAGAAGTTCGATCGTCGTAAGCTAGCGCGTAGCTGCTACACGCAGCTAGGTATATATAAAAAACATCTTCTTTGCTAACTGGATTAGTATTACACCTCCCATAGCATGCTCATCCTCCTCACCTTCGTCTTGTTTAACAAGATTGGTAGATGATACGATAATATGTGCAAATAGAATATAAAATGGTTAAGGTACAAATAAGGAATGGTTGAAGTTGAAAATGTGCCATGATGCAGGGTTGTATATACAGTTAGCAGGCTTGTTTGATGAGTGAAGGGATGAATTGGAATTAGACCATTTAGCAGACAGTGTGACTGGCTTTAGAATGTGAAACTGTACAATTGTCTTATTTCCATACTCCAGTCTTTGATAGTGTCAATAAAAACAGCTTTTGTTATATTTACAAAGGTAGGATTTTGAGAGCAGGTAGTTTCCAGTTTCCATTGCTTGTGAATTTCCCTAAAGCATCCATATTTTCATCTCTGTCGAGGTCAATTAATTTATTAGTGACCTCTTGATTTCTGAAACCAATTCCCTATATAACAATCCCCCTGCAGTCAAAGGATTACTGCATTAGAGCAGGAGAAGCACACCTACTGTCCTGCTGCTTTCCCAGTACAATTACATTTACTGGCCATTGCTGTGTTCATCATATTAGATTGTGTTCATGTGCTAATAAATGATATTATTTATTTTATTTGTCATTTCTGGCGTTTGTACCTTTGTGCACATTTTGATCAAAAGCTCTTGTTGTGTTCATTTGTCATTTCCACTAGAAATTCATTGAGTTTGAGGATGAGTTAGAGGAAGACAAGAAGGACCTGCAGGTCCAGGTGGAGTTTTTGGAGCTGCAGGGGAAACAACTGGAGCTCAAGTCAAAGAACTATGCGGACCAAAGTGAGTTGAATAAAAAGCTCACTCCAAGCTTGTAGCCACGTTGATAACAAAAACAAACACAATCCTAATTCAACTGATTTCTGCTTTGGTTCATGATTATAAGTGATTTAGTTCACTTTTTTAAATCTACAATAGACAGCAATACTAAAGATTGAAAACATCAAGAAAGGGCGAAACAGTTCAACAGTATTTTTAGATGATGCTTGTCAAGTTGTCACCATAGTTTTCCATTTTAATACTTATGTCTTTTTTTTAACATTGAAAAACAAATATGCCCAAAAAGAATTAGTCACTTGTCATGTAATCGTGATGACTTAGATATAACGTGCAACAAATGATTTGTCTGTTTTTAAAGTCACACGGTTGGAGGAAAGAGAGGCTGAAATGAAGAAAGAATACAACGCCCTGCATCAGCGCCACACTGAGGTGAGTGCAAACAGAAAGCGTGACGATGCCCAAATCCACTTGACTGTACGCATCATAAAGGTCATAGAACAAGTGTTTCAATAAAACGTTAGTAGACACCTCAATGAAATGCTAACGTGCAAACGTGCTAACACTAGTAGTGAGCAAGATTATACCTCAGAAAAACTCTTAATGTTTTTCCTGAATCTCAAAAGGCTAAGGAGGATGTTATCTTTGTGTCTTGAAGGACGCTTTCGCACGAATTTATATATTGTCCTATCAAGGTTATAACTACAACTTTTCAACTTTTTCTTCTCTTTGATCCCACACTTTGGTATTCAAGATGATCCAGACATACGTCGAGCATATCGAGCGCTCCAAATTGCAGCAGACTGGAAGCAGCCAATCAGATGGCAGTGGACGAACGTGAGTAGCTCGTTTGGGTGTGAAGATTTCAAATGTGACTTCCACAACGATTTTTCGATTTTTTTAATGTTTCATCGTGTCATCATCATCCTCATCATCATATGTTTCATGTATCATGCCTCTTATTTCTTCACTGCACTGCTGCTGCCATTTGTTTGTCAGAGTCCATCGCCCAGGGCTTAGTTAGGACACTCCCCAAATCCTTAAAAAAAAAAAAAAAAAATTAACCTTGCTCTCGCAAGATGTATTCTCGCGGGATTTGTGAGTTCACGAACTCCAGAGAATCCATCTTGACTGTGATTGGTCCGAACCACCAGTTCGGACCAATCACAGAGCAACATTGTATTTGGGGGCGGGATATGCAGCTGTGACGAAAACAAGAAGCGCCGAAGCCGTGGGAAGAAACCAACCAAACATGGCGACACCGGTGGACGAATGCATGGACGCTGCAATTAATTCTGTTCTCGCTGAATTAGTCTCTTGTATCCACAAATCAACATTGCAAAACCGACAACATAAAACTCAACGCCATGATATCAGTTAGTCGCAACAGTCGCATGTCGGTGACGACATTTTCATCCTTTGCCGTGATTGGTCGGAACAAAAGTTAGGTAGACGTGCACACGATTCTGCTTCGTCCAATCAGCTCAAAGTGTTGTACAGCATGCCCCGCCTTTCCTGAGCAAATCAACGCGGAGCAGTCCCAGACTGATATTGTGGAGAACTCCCTTGAGAGAAAGACAAATCAATCTGGCTATTGCCAGACTAAAACAAATAAGAAAGAAAAGAAAATCAAAATAAACATTATTATTTGCCTCCTTGAAGTCTCTAGCAAATGAGCTGCGAATACTTTTAAGCATGAGACAATCTGATGCAGTTTGTGTTGCACAACTACAGATTAATCACGTCCTGACCGCTGCCTAAAACCTCTTCAAGTACAGATTGTCTAACCAATCCTAATCCTTGTAACATGCAGCAACAGAGAGAAATTGAGCGCTGACCCGTGATTGTGATGATGTTTTTTTCCCTTAGAGTTGCATCATAAACAATGGATAGAGCAGACATTGATTATGTTAAGGAAAAGAATAACAGGCAGATAGTTATCTTTTTAAAGTTCAGGGGATTTTATAACAAGAACTGCATGAACAACTAAACGTTACTTGTCATTTTAGAGTGTGGTTTCATGTGTCTTCTCATTTTCCAAACTTGTGTCTCTTGCTAATCTGAGACTGTGTGTCCTATGTGTCTTGCTGACTTGCTGTCTGTGCTACAGTCATCGTCACACATGGAGGAAAAGGTAAATTCAACATGGTCATGTAACTGCCCTCCCCGCCTTTTCTCTCAACTCCTAAACCTGCCTGCTTGGATTTGACTTTCCGGACCCCCCCCCCCCCCCCCTGTTAAATTCTCAGCATGTTGTTTAAAGGACAGAATGTCCAATGCTGATAATGAGTTCAAAGTATTGTAACTTCTTGGTTATGTTGCATTCTGATAGCAAACATTTGCAACAATGTGTTCAGGTTTATCACGTTCCTCCATTGACTTTGCCTCATCATGTGGTTGTGTCCATCCATCGATGTGCATTTTCTTCTTGCCTCCTTGGTCTCATGGTTATACATTTATTTTAAATGAAGCTAAAAAAAAAAGAATTTTGCAAGTGGCGTGTGGATTCATGATGAGTGTTCCTTTAATTGGTCTGTCTTTTTAGTATGTTACCTTGTATGTGATTATTTTTTACCGAGATAGAGGTAGACGTGTCTAATATTATGTTGAACTGCTTAAACATCCTCTAATTAGCATTAATTATGCTAATAATGTAAGGATAATAATTAGAGCTGACAAACGATTACATTTTTTAATCGGATTAATCACATGTTAGAATTTTGATTAATCACGATTAATCACCTAATAAAAACGTTTTTTTAATCAATATTTTTCGCCAAATTTGAAGAGCACCATTTATGTGTTAATTCTTTTGACATTTAATGTTATGAAGACGTCTTTTATATTAAAAATTGTGATCCACTGCACATGCTCATTCATCCTCCTCTTTTTCTAATCAATGAATTACTTACATAATTTAAAGTGACCCCGATGTTTTGACATGAACAAATATTCTAAATGTCATACGCAAACATTTATTCAATGCTTTACTTTAATGCATGTAATTATGTTTATTGCCCAAACAACCTGTGCTACCTTAAACGTAGCCATCCGCTGTCACGCTAAAGGATAATCTATAGTCAAAACTAATAGTGTGATTAATCTGCGTTAATTCATGATTAAAGCAATATTTTATTGTGATTAATTAATCAGTTAATGCTCTAACTTTGACAGCACTAATAATAATACTATGAGCATGGCGCACTAGTGGCTAGAATACCAGTCTCCCAGTTGCGAGGTTCTGGGTTTGAATCTCTGAGTGGATTCACATTCCAAAAACATGCAAGTTAGGGAATCGATGACTAAATTAAATTGTCCATAGGTGTGCGTGAGTGTGAATGCTTGTTTGGTAGATACTACAAATATTAGACGTTTATGTTTTATTCACACATAAAAATAGAGAAAGACAAGAATATGCTTGACATAAATTTAGCATTTCCTGTAGTAGAACTGAAGTGTTTATGGCAGCTTCAAATATTGTTAGACAAATGAAGTTCACTAAGATCAACATTGAGCAAGTGAAGCTTCTTAAAGAAGAAGTCAACCCCCAAATTTTCCTTATAATAATATGTTCTATGAAGCGTTTATGGAGAAGTATGATATAAGCAGCAAAATCCATCCAGTTTTTATCCATCTCAGGGGGCGGCCATTTTGCTACTGTAGAGTGAAAATTACAACACAGTCGCTCAGGGCTCAGGTAACGACTAATCACAGCTCAGTTTACCAATGTCACATGACCAAACTCAGCCGTGATTGGTTGTTACCTGAGCTCTGAGCAACTGTGATGTCATTTTCTGTTGACAGTCAGTGGCAAAATGGCCGCCCCTGACATGTATAAACATCTATTTTGCTGCATAATTCAAATTGCACAAATGCAATACTAATCAGTTCAGACTAAAACATAATGTTAAGAAAACTTTTGAATGGACAACTAATGTTAGTTTTTTTTGTCTGTGTGCATGTGTTTCCTGCCAACAGCAAAGCAGAGCGGCCGCCATCGTTGAGCCTGTACCCCAGCGGCGAGGGCATGGTACGTGGGGGTCTCGGGGGGGCTAGGATGATGCCCGGGAAAGACATCTGGCAGGTCAGCGAGCTCGGCCAGTCCACCCTCAGTTTGGCCTATCAGGTGGGACAGACAGCGGCCATCACTTTCCTCCACAACCGCAACCGCCAGAGGTGGGGGACTTGAGTCACATGGCTTGACTCGAGTGTAACTCGAGTCGCCAATTTCAGAACTTGGGACTTATAAAAGCCTCAGCTTTGACTTGAACAAAACTACAATTTCTTAATTCACCTTTAATATACAACTCACAAAGACATGTACGCTATGTTGACTTCACTATTTAGCTCACCGGTAGCTAGCTGGTCAAACATGAGCTAAGCTTCATGTTGGTTATGTGTTCATCTTTTAATTGTGAAAACAATAAAGTAACGGACAATGCTGAGGCTGGTTTGTGAGCATTACTAAAACTTGATCGTGAATGTGTTAGTACAGCTAAGTCGAGCTAACTAATACAAGTACAGATACTGATTGAAAGCGGCTAATGTGCAGTAAGTACACTGAATGTCGTAAAGTGGATGACTTGACTCATGACTGGTTTAACCGAAGTAATGACTTGACTCAACTTGCTCAAATTTAGCTTGGTCCCAACTTGACGTGCTTGATTTTTGCCTCAATAAACTTGCTTGGTTAATACTTGAAACTTATGACTTGCAAATACTGTAGGTGACTTACTCCCACCTCTGGCAACCGCTGCCTGGGGAGTGGTTGCGGGGCGTGGCCAGCTATCCGGAAAGCCACACCTCCAAGGACCACCCATCATGCCTGCTTGTGTCACTTTTGATGCAATAATATCATTCTCATTTAAATGGAAAATACAATTTGAGATGTTTGTGTGCCAACTCAAGCAAGCTGGGGTCCTTTTTGATGGCTTTCCTTTTAACTTTGTGATCATTTGTGATCATGGAGCTTCAGCCTCGTGTGCTCGTCTTTTTAGTTTTGTCGAGGCTTATGCTTTTAAATGTGTTTGGTTTATATGAATATGTAGATTGCAGAGGTGTAATACTAATCGATGTTGGAAATAATCCATATAGAACGGCTGACATTACTCACTCTTTGACTGCCTATTACTCATGTACCGTATGTTTTTGTTTTGTTGTTAAGATTTACACCACATTACCAGTGGCATGCGAATAACTGTAAGATGAAAATGCAAGGCTTCCTTTTGAAATGTTCTGCAGTGTTATTAAATAAATAAAAATGTAGTTTAAGCTTTCGAAAACATGCAGAAATAAACAAACTAGACTAGGAGGGAGAAAAGTAATGCTTATTTATGGCTATGTTTTTTTTTTAATTGAATGTTCTTTTCTTTAACTGAGCTCATTAGACTTGTATCTACAAAGTATGTCAATAAGCACTTAAAACAAAATATGTGGAATGGCCAGTCAAAGAGTGAGCACATTTTTTTAAGGTGGGGGAGGGGTGTGTCTTTTTCAGGTCATACCACATGATATCCAAATATGACCACTACATACCAGTTGCTATAATAGGGTATTTAAATTATTATTTCTTTTTTACATATTTGTGAGCCAGTACAAGCTGCTCCCATGGGTTCTTGACCAGCGATGCCAATTGGTGACTTTCTCCCTAAATCTGGCAACTTTCCAAAGCCTCTTGGCGACTTTTTTGTTGTCAAAAGAGACAAGCGACAAATCTAGCAATTTTTTTCTGGTGTTCTGGAGACTTTGCATATAAATTTGATATACTAGCATTTAACAATACAGGGCAAGATTCAGTTCTAAACATATATAGGTTTGTTTGTTTTTCACTTTTTGCCTCTCCCATGCCGTTATTCCTCTCTCCTTACAGCATTCATTACAATTACATGCAAATTGGCAATTATGCAAATTAGGTTAGCAATGTCGTCATTTTGCGACTTTTAGGACAACCAATAGCTATGTTTTTTACTAGGACGTTTGCAACACTTTTCTTGATTGTCTTGTGGATAATACTAAAACTCCTGTCTTTTAAATGTATTTCAAAATACATGTCCCAAATTGGTTATTTATTTTTGGTCGCACCACATGATAATTCATCAAATGAGCATCATTGGACAAACGTATCTGCCAATGACCCAAATATAGATAGTTATTGTTGATAATATCTGTTAAAACTCCAGTTGTTAAGATAATATGGCTGACCGTCTTTGACGCTATCACCTGCAGCCTGTGATGCTCATACTGTACGTACTTGTCTCCTCTCATGCCACTGGCACACACACAAAAGGAGGATGGATCGGAGTCTGACTCTGTGGCGGCCACCCCCAGCAGCGCAGGAAGCAAGTCCAACACACCCACCTCCTCCGTACCCTCTGCCACCGTCACCCCTATCAACGAGGGCTACCTCCCTCCCTCGGAGTTTGACGTGATGCGGGCAGGCAGCCGGGGCAGGAAAAGCGCCAAGCGGCTCAGCCGCAATATGGAAGTCCAGGTTTCACAGGAAACCCGGAACGTGAGCATCGGTAAGGTCACTGACGCTAACTAGAACCAGCCTACCCCGCCTGCTTTGTGCATCTGTAATGTCATTCATTTGCAGGTATGGGAAGCAGCGATGAGTGGTCCGAGTTTCAGGAGATCATTGATTCGACTCCTGAGTTGGACATGTGCGTGGACCCTCGAGTGTATGGAGGAGGAAACAGGTTCTACTTTACTGGCTCCATAGCATGCACATAGCATACTGAAAAATATTACACTGCAAGTCCCAAAAGTCACTTTACACTTTATTATTATTATTATTATTATTATTATTATTATGTTTGAGGTATCATTCCAGCAGACGTGAGGCCATCACAGTTGACACAAAGTTCTAGCAATGCTTCGATAGTGAGATCCAATATAGAGCTGTATTAAAAAGTGTTCCTCTACAAAGATAATAAAGATTTTTTTATTTTACACAGTGTTATAAGAGGTATTAATTTAAAGGGATATTTGGCTCACTGAGACATTTTCAGCAGCAAAAAGTTGGTAGGTAACTTCATTATTTTTCATTATTAGCGGAATGCAGCTTCGGCGGTCGCTGAGGCAAAAACTCGGACATAGGAGTAGTTCGGTGAGGCCATGGAAAACGACTTCCAGACGGCTTTGAAGAAATTCTGGTCCACCATCCGTTGTCTCAGGAGAGGAAAGCGGTGCGCCATTAACACTGTGTATAGTGGAGATGGGTTGCTGCTGACCTTGACTCGGGACATCGCGAATCGGTTGGGAGAATACTTCGAAGACCTCCTCAATTCCACCGACACGTCTTCCTTTGAGGAAGCAGGGTCTGGGGATTCTGAGGTGGGCTCCCCTATCTCTGGGGTCAAAGTCACTGAGGTGGTTGGAAAGCTCCTTGGTGGCAAGGCCCCGGGGATGGATGAGATCCGCCCGGAGTTCCTACAGGCTCTGGATGTTGTGGGGCTGTCGTGGTTGACACCTCTGGATTGGCAGACCGGGGTGGTGGTCCACCTTTTTAAGAAGGGGGACCGGAGGGTGTGTTCCAACTATAGAGGGATCACACTCCTCAGCCTCCCAGGTAAGGTCTATTCGGGGGTGCTGCAGGATCCGTCGGGAAGTTGAATCTCGGATTCAGGAGGAGCAGTGTGGTTTTCGTCCCGGCCGTGGAACAGTGGACCAGCTGTACACCCTCGGCAGGGTCCTCGAGGGTGCGTGGGAGTTCACCCAACCAGTCCACATGTGCTTTGTGGACTTGGAAAAGGCGTTTGACCGTGTCCCTCGGGGAGTCCTGTGGGGGGTGCTTCGGGAGTACGGGGTACCGAGCCCCCTGATACGGGCTGTTCGGTCCCTGTACGACCGATGTCAGAGTTTGTACTGCATTACGGCAGTAAGTAGAATTCGTTTCCAGTGAGGGTTGGACTCCGCCAAGGTTGCCCTTTGTCACGGATTCTGTTCATAACTTTTATGGACAGAATTTCTAGGCGCAGCCAAAGCGTTGAGGGGGTCCGGTTTGATGGCCTCAAAATTGCATCTCTGCTTTTTGCAGATGATTTGGTGCTGTTGGCTTCTTCAAGCCGTGATCTCCAACTCTCGCTGGAGCGGTTCGCAGCCGAGTGTGAAGCGGTTGGAATGAAAATCAGCACCTCCAAATCCAAGACCAAGGTTCTCAGCCTGAAAAGGCTGGAGTGCCCTCTCCGGGTCGGGGATGAGATCTTGCCCCAAGTGGAAGAGTTCAAGTCTCTTGGGGTCTTGTTCACGAGTGAGGGTAGGTTGGAGCGGGAGATCGACAGGTGGATCGGCGCAGCGTCTGCAGTGATGCAGACTCTGTATCGGTCCGTTGTGGTAAAGAAGGAGCTGAGTCGAAAGGCAAAGCTTTCGATTTATCGGTCGATCTACGTTCCTACCCTCACCTATGGTCATGAGCTGTGGGTCGTGACCGAAAGAACAAGATCCCAGATACAAGCGGCTGAAATGAGTTTCATCCGCAGGGTAGCCGGGCTCTACCTTAGAGATAGGGTGATAAGCTCGGTCATCCGGGAGGGACTCAGTGTCGAGCTGCTACTCCTCCGCGTTGAGAGGAACCAGTTGAGGTGGCTCGGGCATCTGGTTCGGATGCCTCCTGGACGCCTCCCTGGAGAGGTGTTCCGGGCATGTCCCACCAACAGGAGGCTCCGGGGACGACCCAGGACACGCTGGAGAGACTATGTCTCTCGGCTGGCCTGGGAACGCGTTGGGATCCCGTCGGAGGAGCTGGTTGAAGTGGCTGGGGAGAGGGAAGTCTGGGCTTCCCTGCTAAAGCTGCTGCCCCCGCGACCCGATCTCGGATAAGCGGTAGATGATGGATGGATGGCAATAATTTTTTCATTTAAGATTAATACCGTAAAATAAAATTTTTTTCACTTGCTGTCGACTCAAGATAACATAACCAAGGCTCATTTTGCTGACCAAACTCGTAAAACAGGTGAGCCATGATTGGTCGTTACTCAGCACAGGTGATGTAATCTTCAATGTATTTATTGATTTTATTTTAGATTTTAATTTAAAAAAAAATAGTTTGCATGCATGTAGCTTCTGACAAAACTAGTTCATTATTTTTAGGGATGTGCAAGTGCGGATACCAGGTATCGGGTCTATTTCAAGGTATCGGCACTCACGACGCCCTCTTGTGGCTGTTTTACGATCGGGAACTTGAAATTACAATATCAAATACTAGAAAATAGCCATTAATTTCATAAAATTTGTAGGAAAAACCATATATTGGGAATGGGATGTATAGGTCTTTCTTTAAAATGATCTGTCATTGTTTTATTTGGGAACTTTTACGTATCAAAAGTACTAGGAGTATCATTGCTTAGTATTAGTATTGGTGAATACTCAAGAGTTGAGTACTAGCACTGGCATCGATTTGAAAAAGTGGTATTGAACAACACAAATTATCATTTAGTTTTAATGTGATGTCGTATGTTTACATTTATGTTACTTACCAACCAATACACTTTAATGGGGAAGTCAATCCCCCCAAGCAATGATTGACAATAAAATGTTCTATGCAGCCCCACTAGTCTATATATGGTATTCTGGTTAATAATGCGTTAATGGAATATGAGTTAAGCAGCAAAACCCAGCAGTTTTTATCAATATCAGAAGGCGGCCATTTTGCCACTTGCTGTCGAGTGACAGCCAATCACAGCTCAGCTTCAGAAAACAGGTGAGCTATAATTGGTTGTTGCCTGAGACCTGAGCAACTATGATGTCATCTTCAGTTGACAGCAAGTGGCAAAATGGCTGCTCCCTGAGATGGATAAAAACGGCAGGATTTTGCTGCATAACTCATATTCTACAGATGTAATAGTAATCAGGATGTCATGTTTAGACTAGTGAGGTCACATGTCATTTTCCCTTTAAATATTAAAACAAGTTTTTAAAACAAACACAATTATTTCTTATATAATATAATATAAAAACAGTGCAACTCTCTAACCAAACCGTGCCATTATTTTTAGTAAAAGCTCTTGTAGTGGATCTCATGAAATGGTACAATTAGTTGGGCTCAAATGACAAAAGTGTGCCATGTGTTGGTGTTGCAGCCCCTCCCAGGGAATAGTGAACGAGGCCTTCGGAATCAACACGGATTCTTTGTACCACGAGATCAAAGACGCCAAGTCGGACATCATTGGAGACGTCGATGCCGGAGCAGAGCTTCTTGGTATGAAAACCACAACAAAACATGTCGCCTCCTTTACACTTTCTTGAGGTGACCACTTGAATGCTCACATGCTAACGTGAGTGTTCAGAATGGGAAATAAAAGCAGAGGCATGCGTGTGTGAATGTATTTGACATCGCATGGCTGAGGCGGGAACACGGCTGTGCGGCTACTGCTCAGCAGCTCACGCGTCACTGCAGTCTTCCTGGGATCCTCTGATTGGCAGCTTTCGTAATCCGCGCTGCTTCTATTTTTTTTGTTTATGCTTATCTTGTGCAAAGACAACAACCCCAGAAGTAACATGAAAAAATAAAGTATCTCATGAACACTGAGGACACATACATACGACGGCGTATTAGGGCCACATATAAATATATATTTTTTAGAGGGCAGGGGCAATATTAGGAGAGAAAAAACGTTGCCACTTTATAAACTCGCAAATTTACAAGTTTTTTTCTCACAAATTTGTGACTTTATAAAGTGGCAAATTTGCTTACAAGAAATTATTTGTCTTTGTCGCTGGCCAGTGGCCGTACACAACGGTTCAAAGAGCGTATGCTTAACATGATATGGTTAATCTATGCTAAAGCAATAACTATCTTCTTATTTGGAAACCCGACCGAAAAGTATTGACACAAACAGTTGAGCAGTACGCCACGTGTATTTCTCGTACGTTTTTTTTTTCTTCTCGCAAATTTGCCACTTTCTAAACTCGCAAATTTGCGAGAGAAAAAAAATCATAAATTTGCGAGTTTATAAAGTGGCAAATTTGCGAGTTTTTTTCTCTGAATATTGCCCCCGCCCTCTAAAAAAAGATATATTTATACATGGCCCTATTACGCCGTTGTACATTGATCTCAAATGTTCATAAGTACATTTTTAACATGTGTGCACCAGATACCAGACATTTATGCCAGTTTAGCATTTTTTATTGCTACATTTAGCAACTTTTCAGACTACTGTAGCAAAGGCCCGCCCCACAAAAGAGCTAGATTTGTTAGCATCTCAAGAGCACTAATTAGTATCTGATGTACATGCCTGATGCGCCGGAGTTTGTATCTGGTAGCACACTTTTTTATTTCGTTGACTTGAGTTAGAGTCAGGTGTGCACAAGTTAGTACTGTACTGTATATGGTACGCACACATTAGTGTTGGTTGCACATGAGTTAGTGTTCAGTGTGCAAGAGTTAGTAACCCATGTGCACGCATTAGTATCTACGGCATCCAAGTTAGTATCGGGTGTGCGCTCACGAGATACGACAGTAAGGTTCTTGCTTTCTTCATTTCCTTTTTGTAGGCAACACAATATTTCCACTTTCTTTTTGACTAGCTCAATTATCTCAATATATATACGTATTTAGTGCTTTAAATTGATTTCAAATTTACATGTGAATATTAAAGAAAGTGCTTATATTCTGTTAATCTCTCCCCTTTTTTCCTTTTGTCCCTTTTTGTGCTTCCGCTGGTGATACCCATAGGCGAGTTCTCAGGTGTGTATTGGAACATGTTCTTACATTTCTTCCTGTCGCTCTCACCTCTTGCTGCTCAGCAAATGCCTACTCTCTCAATGAGTTGCTATTACTTCAAGTTGAAAACTAACATCAGAAGTTCAGATCAAATTCTGAAACTGGTGCTCTGTCATTGTGATATTTATTGCTAAATAAAATATGTGTAAATAGTATATGTGAAATGATTTATTATATTAGTATATGATCTTATTGATGATATTATTATTAAAATGATATATTTTAAAATAGCCTGCTTTCCCTGGTCCTGTTCAAACCTTTTTCTTCTTCTCTACCTGTCATCTTTGCTTCCTCCACCTTCTCTCTCTTCTTCTTTTGCCTGCAGTGCGAGATGATTTCTTCGGTAAGGCGCTTTGCCTCTGCTCATATTTGCTTCTTATATCGTTTTTGCTTGTGTAAAAGCCCAATGGTGGTACTTGTCAGGTGGCTTTGTTGTTGTTGTTTTCATTATTATTATTACCATTATTATAATATTTTATTAAATATTCATTTCATAAAATCAGTTTGTTTCTGGCAGAAGAAAATTCTGCCAGCAGCGGCAGTGACACTTAGTTGAACCTGCAAAAAGTTTTTGAAAAAAAACACATTTAAGTACTGAAAATGATGAAATAATGCATTATATTATTGTTAATTTGTTATTTTGTTTAATGAAATTACATGTTGATCCATTTTATGATGTGCGTTAGCGTAAAAAAAACCCCACACATTACCATTATGTTCATTAAAGTAGTCACTTGCTTCTTTTGAAATATTTTCTTGCCTTGTCTTAAAGCAACACTAAGGAACTTTCAGTTTATGTTGATTATGGCGGCACCATATGGACAAAAGCAGTAATGTTATGCCTGAAGAGAGATCTTATTTCCCATGAGGACAAGCACATTGCGTAGTTTTTTGGGTTCAAATTGACTTCCGTCTTAACGAATGGGGAAAGTGGGAAGTGACGTATGCCATAAAGCAGTCAGCACATTTGTAGTTTTTTGCGCGGCAGTGTTCCTACCATTCTCCTCAAAGTTGCTTAATGCCAGTATAAATGATACAGACACCCTCGGGCCATGGCAAAGGTAACATTCAACTAGTTTTAAATTGGAGTTATGAAAATATTTTATTAAGGTTGAAAAGTTCCTTAGTGCTAGTTTAATTTTTCCTTAAAAGCCACATTGGTTGTGTTTGACTTGTGTTGCATGTGCCTGCAGCTTGCTTGTTAAACATGCAGTGGTGCACTCCGGGCGATTTTGTGATGTCAGGCAATATCCCCCCCCTGTTCTAAATGTGCAATAAAAAAAATCTAGGTTTTAATACTCTTGTTAACAAAAGTGGATTTTTTTATTTTTATTAATTAGTTAAAATGAATTTTTGACGTCTATAGGCGTCAATGGCAGTGAATGAGTTAATCATTTGTCCCAAATAAGGTTCATGCAGAAAGACGGGAAGTGATTTTAATTTTAACTTAACAAACAGATGTGGTGATGTGATGAGTAACATGTGCGTGTTTCAGGAATGGGCAAGGAGGTGGAGAACCTGTTGACAGAGAACAAACAGCTCCTTGAGACCAAGTAAGAAACATGGAATTGTCCTTCATGCACGAAAGTTAGTATTATGGGTGGTAGTCATAAAAAAGTTTGGGCTATTAGACTGGTATGGGCTATTATGGAATCCTGAATGATATTTTTCCATATGATTCCAACGTGCTGTTATGAAATGACTTTTGACTTCCGCTCCTTTCTCCTTCACAGAAATGCACTCAACATTGTTAAAGACGATCTTATCGCCAAAGTGGACGAACTGTCCAGCGAGCACGAGGTGCTACGGGAAGAACTAGAAGCCGTGAGGCAGTCCAAGAACAAAGTGGACACAAGAGTCAAGGAGTTGGAAGAAGAACTACGAAGGTGAAAATTATTATAAACTAATGTCAATCTTAAGAAAGAATATTATTGGACAGACAGACAAATCATTTTAGAATCTAATATCATCAATTATTCCATGAATGAACCAATTAGCCAGATGGATTTGCTGATAAAGCCCTCCACAAAATCCTCAGTTAAGAAAATACACTCAGCATTGGGGTTGATCAGTCAGAGAATGATGTTTGTGTGATTTTCAGTTCAGTGAATGTAGAGAAGAGAGAGATAAACGTTTACATTAGAATGAGCCTCTATCTTTTATTTCCTGCCTAGTTAACAAGCACCTAACACGTAGTACACATGAGAAACCATCTCCTGTTTTTGGCCGCAGGTTAAGAGCAGAGGCCCTTGGAGCGTCTCGAGACTCCAAGGATGAAGGGAACGATGATGTGAGTCTTGCTTATTTCTCACTATGATCTCATTTTCTACCTGAACGAATAACGTCAAACAGAAAAAAAGCTTTGTCATATAGCGAAGGCTCGTTAAAGGCAATCAAACTACATACAGCCACTAGCTTCACTACCTAAACAACTGTCATTTGTTGCCTAGTTTTCATCCCCCATACAAGATGGCGATATGACCATGACCCAGAGGCGGCGGTTTACCCGGGTCGAGATGGCGAGGGTGCTGATGGAGAGGAACCAGTACAAGGAGAGGTTGATGGAGCTGCAGGAGGCTGTGCGGTGGACAGAGATGATTAGGTATGTACAGCAAAGAAGAGAGTCCGGTAATACTTTAAAAAAAAAATGTTTTAGAGAAAGCTCAGTATTGTTCATCTGTAATCTTTTACCAATTCAACATGTCATCATCATTGCTCTCTTTCTTTTGTGTGTGCATATGTGCATGCGTATGAGTTTGTGCTCATTCATTCACGTGAACCCTATTAAAAATCCCATACCGTTCACCTAAACCGAAGACTTCAGAATCCCATTTGACATTTATTTGCTCATATACACTACTGAAACACTCTCACATGTCTAACAAAAAATATATATATAATCCATTCACTACTGAAACAATTTCACACATCCAACTCAAAAATATTCACTCACACTACTGAAACTCTCTCACATATACACCTGAAAAATTAATTTGCTCACATTCACTACTGAAACACTCTCACACTTCCAACTAAAAAATATTCACTCATTCACTACTGAAACACTTTCACTCACGCTACTGAAACTCTCTCACATCGACACCTGAACAATTATTTGCTCACATTCACTACTGAAACACTCTCACACATTCAACTCAAAAATGTTCACTCATTCACTACTGAAGCACTTTCCACACACACTACTGAAACTCGCTCACTAGTACACCTGCAAAATTATTTGCTCACATACACAACTAAAATGCTCTCACACACTACTGAAACACTTACATATACCTGTACACCTGAAAAATTATTTGCTCACATACACTATTGAAACACTCTTATACATACAACTCAAACATTTTTCACTCACATACATCAATGAAACACTTTGACACACACACTATGGAAACGTTGTCACATTGACAACTGAACATTTATTTGCTTATATACACTACTGAAACACTCTTACACAAACAACTTAAAAATGTCACTCAAATACACTATTGGAACATTTTCACACACTACTGAGACGTTCTAACTAACATACACATATACACCTGAAAAGTTATTTGCTCACATTCACAGCTGAACTTTGAAGATAGTTAATCAGCACCCAGATGCCACAAGATGGCGCCAAAGCAATACTATTGTATCAGAATGTTGCCATGTGCAAGAAACAAAGCAAAACAATAAATAGTTGAGTTTTTTTTAGTAAGGAAGATGCTTTTAAAAAAGCGTGTAAAGGAATACTATTCTATATATAGGTTTTCTTATGATTTTTTTAATTGTTAGAATTACTTCTCAATCCAAACAAAACCTTGAATCGATTGTTTTCAACTTTTGAGCTCCCGCTGTATATTCCATTAATGTCATTGTGCTTATTCCATCCTCCAGAGCTTCCCGTGAGAGTCCTGCAATTCAAGAGAAAAAGAAGTCTACCATCTGGCAGTTGTACGTTTCTGCTTTTAACAAATTGTTTACAATCTCCTGCCACCCCAAATGGAGTGCACTGACAATACGTCTGTATCCCTCCAGCTTTGCACGTCTCTTCAGCTCATCATCCAGTCCGCCGCCCGTCAAGCGTCCGTACTACAGCGTCAACATTCACTACAAGTCGCCCTCGCCGGCGGGCTTTCCTCAACGGCGCAGCCACACCATGTGTCAGATCTCCACCTCCAACCGCACCCTGGAGTTCTTCCCAGAAGAGTGAGCGCGCTCCCTTGCTGCTTCCCACTCCGTGGCAACGCCTCGCCGCTTCGCTCGCTTTTTGCTCGTTTCAACCTCCTCATGCACGACAAAGAGAAAATAATTCGATTTACAGTGATCCCCGTTGATTGAGGGAATTTCGTACCTTTCAGATATGCCCACAATAAAAGAAAAATCAATACAGTATCGAGCCCATATTGAAACATTTTTACATTAGTTTAAGCTTTAATATACCCTCCCACAAGCTTTAAACATATAAAACATAATATAAATATATATATATATATATATATATATATATATATATATATATATATATATAAATAAATACATAATAATAATGGAATAAATAATTTGAACATTTGTTTTATAATTTCAGTCTTGAAATACCGTAGACCCCCACATACTGACGTTTATTTTTTTTGGGGGGGGGGTCATGTTTTTAAATAGCACATTGAAATGTTTTCAAAAATATTTTTTAAGTGCAGTGTAAATTAGGGGTGTCAGGCGATTATTTATTTTTTATCGTATTTAATTGCATAACTTCAATAGTTAACTCATGATTAATCAAAAATGTTATATCTGTTCTAAATGTACAATATTTTTCACACATCAATTTTATACTCTTGTTAACATAAAAGTGGGAAAAAATTTTAACAAATAGAAATATGGCTGCATCTTTTAGTCAGTGATACAGTAATTTCATAATAATTAATCAAATTCAGTTAAAGGCGAGGCAAACTATTTCTTTGTGTGTGTGTGTGGCTGTCTGGCTGCTGGCTGCCCGCTAACGCTTGGCTCTCTCTCTCTCCTCGCCCCTCCCACCTGGCCGTTGCTTCCAGACTGGCCAGTAACGGTGTTGCGTCTCTCCTCAGTGACTCGGCACTGTTGGCCCGCCGAGAGCAGCGGCGGGAACAGTACCGGCAGGTGCGCGAGCACATGCGTCGCGACGACGGCATCATGCAGGCCTGTGGCTGGAGTGTGCCGCCGCGTTTCAAACAGGTACACGTCACCCCAAGCCACAGGATCCCACGTCCTTCTGTGCCGCCTCATGAGCCAGTCATGATCAACATGAACTTATGGCCATTTTACCCAAGTTACCAACATAGGAAAAAAAGGACATAGATTTTATTTTTATTTTTACTGAGTATGGTTTTGTTTGCTTTTATTAATTTTTGTTTAAATGTCTATAGCACTTTGAGATAGTGCTGATGAAAAGTGCATTGTGAGTTACATTAATTATTGGAACATCACATAACAAGGTGCGTTTCCATATCAACAAATTATTATTTTTAGTGACTAATGATTATAATATGAGTTACTATACTAGAGCTGTGTAATATGGCCAAGGCAAATGACGAGGCCATTGCAAAAGCAACTTTTGCCACGATATTGTTGTTGTCACATCGGCGATATTAATTATTCTATTATATAAGATCATTGTGTTGAAAAGGTGAGGTTGTATTCTATTTGTGCAGTTCTAGTACCCTCTGGTGGTTAGTTTGTTAGTACCATTTATTTATTTTTTTTTTTTTTTGCAATATCGTGAGTTATACAGTATCGTGAGCTTTTTTATATATATATATATATATATATATATATATATATATATATATATATATATATATATATATATATATATATCGGCAACCTCCCCACAATATATTGTGAGGTTGATATTGTGATATTTAACGTAAGATGTCATTTGGATATTGTTAACATCCCTAGTAGTAATTAGTGGTAGGCTTGCAAAGTGTGGTCTCTCACTGTCGTGAAGCACATGTTTAGAATTTAGGTCATTGCATTATATTAGTTCACAGACAAGATGGCACTAAATTCTTCATCCTTTAATAAATTAACATCGCCAAAGTCCTTTTTTTGATTTTTCAGGAAACACAAAAAAACTAACCATTTGCATCATGAAATGATTTAGGCAAAAAAAATAAAAATAAAATTGTGTGCAAAAAATGACTTTGGCAATAATTTTAATTTAAGAGGGTGATGATTTTTCATTTTTAACAATTTACAAATGGAGACAATAATTTATATTTTATGTGTTATTTTTAATATGTATCTTTGACCAATAATCTCAAATAAATCTATAAAATCGATTAAACACCCCACCCTAATACTGATCTTGCAGAATAAGTTACTTTTAGAGCCGTAAAACTAGAACAAAGCCGGATTAAGCAAATGAGAGACTGAAATGTTTTATGTAAACATTTAAAACAGAAAATTACCTACTACTACAGCAATCAATTCCATTATATTAAAATAATGATTTCATGCTCCTTCGCCATATGAGAGTCCTGACGTTCATTTTTTTCCCCAAATGAGAGACGTCACTGTGTCAAAATTAAGCAAACACTTTGGCTGGAAGCTGGTTATACTTGTGAAGGGCCAAAGGTCAAAATGTGTTGGGAGGCAGGCGGCTCTAACTCTGGTCTCCCACAGACTGGTGGCCAGACGGACAGCGCTCAGGACAGCCAGCTGAAAAGACAACAGGCAAGTGAGGACGGCGTCCCAGCTTGAGTGTCCTTTTGACAACCATCCCCACAGCGCTGACTCATGGAACAGGAGAGCAACGTAGACAGACGTGCCAACTAAGACAGAAACATTTGAGAATGTCTCAGTCGTTTTTGCAAGAGATAGAGTCACAAAAAGACATATGGTTTAAGTGGACATCTTTGGAAATGATGGATCTTTTTCCTTGTTAGAGGACAAGTTAGGTTATTATAGTGCATTTTAGGTTCATCCTGAAATTTCACCCGAAATGAACAATATTGCTAACTTTTAGTGAGTACAGTAACAACACATCAACAGGATGAGTGTGGTCGATGGAGGGAGAATCACACAGCAATTAAATATTTTACTTGGCCTGCATGCTACTTTTTGCTTTTAGACCACCAGCGAGAAAGAGGACAACCGCATGAAGAACGTTCCCGTCCCGGTCTATTGTCGGCCCTTGGTCGAGAAAGACCCCAACAGAAAGGTTAGTTATTCCGTTTTTTCTTCTTCTTTGAATTAACTACATCCAGATTTAAATGATCTTGGTACCTTGACTTACTCATTTCCATTTGCCAATCTTTTTTATTTTTTTTTTGTAAACTTACTAGTTGAGGGAGAATGAGGTAGGATGTTCCACTTAGATTGTTCAGCTTCGGTAGCTTGCGTTTGTGCCCGCCTCAGCTGTGGTGTGCCGCCGGAGTGGACCTGACAGGGTGGAGAGCCGGCAGCCAGGAGTCGGAATCTCTCAAAGCTGTCTCCAGCGGAAGCGACCCGCTGCAAGCGGAGGAGCACGAAGGAGGCAAGAAGAGCAACCACAACTCTCCTGAGAAGAGGAAGGTGAGCTTGCTAGTGATCACTTTGGAAAGAATAGGAGATTTAAGTCCATTTCTCACCTATCTGTACTTTATTTGGGTATTTATTTTTCTGATGGCGGCCATTTTGCCACTTGCTGTCGAATGAAAATGACATCGCAGTTGCTTAGGGCTCAGGTAGCGACCAATCGGAGCTCAACTTCAGAAAACAGGTGATCTGTGAGCAGCTGTGATGTCATTTTTAGTCGACAGCATGTGGCAAAATGGCCGCCCCTGAGATGGATTAAAAATGGCTGTTTTTTTTCTGCATTTAGGTTATTGAGGGTGCCAAGAACGTATTATTGTAAAAAAAAAATGTTGACTTCGCCTTTAACTCATTCACTGCCATTGACGGCTATAAACGTCAAAAGTTCATTTGAACTATTTCTATTAGTAACATTTTTTTCCCACTTTTATTAACAAGAGTATGAAAACAGATTTTTTTTATTGTACTTTTTGAACAGATATGAAATTTGTGATTTATCGCGGGTTAACTAGTGAAGTCATGCGATTAATTACGATTAAAAACTTGAATCGCCTGACGCCCCAAATTTTTAACATTTATTTTTTTTTTTTCATTCACTGCCATTGACGTCCAAAATTCATTTGAACTATTTCTATTAGTTTAACATTTTTTCCCCACTTTTGTTAACAAGAGTATGAAAACCTAGAATTTTTTATTGTACATTTAGAACCGATATAAAATTTGTGATTAATCGTGAGTTTACTAGTGAAGTCATGCGATTAATTACAATTAAATAATTTAATTGCCTCTTGCCCCAAATTTTTAATAATCTTTTTTTATTTTATTTTTTATTTATGGCAGTGAGTTAAGCCAGTGTAGGGAAGGATTCATCTAAGTTCTCGCTACCACAATGGTTCCATTGCCAGCCCAGACAAAGTCTGTCCATTAACCATCAATTATAACGCACGTAATCGGCTCCTACAGGTGAAATAGTTGTTTGATCAGATTGACAACTCCGTGTTAGGGTAGCTTCTTCTTCAAAAGTGTCATAATTAGCAGCTCCAACTTCAGGAAATGCTGACTCCCCTCCTTGCGTTCCATGGGAATTTCCTTAAATGTGCCTCTCACTGTTTTAAAGGTGTTGAAATTAAATTCAAATCATCCACTTTGTTTTGCATCTCACGCGGAGATCTAAAAAGGAGAAATCTGAACATCCACATAAGCATCCACGCTACGCTACGCCCGTTGAAAAGAATTGAGAGGTTCAGGCC
Organism: Leptonotus elevatus; assembly: GCF_054856555.1. NCBI lineage: Eukaryota > Metazoa > Chordata > Actinopteri > Syngnathiformes > Syngnathidae > Leptonotus > Leptonotus elevatus. The sequence goes on along the minus strand of NC_141239.1, from coordinate 48,210,748 downwards.
ATTGTGAGGCTATAAACAAAAGAGTTATAGAAAAACCTCTGCTTGTAACGTATACTGAAAAATGCGAATGTAAATTGTAAAAATAGTCATATAAAAGCAGTTACTGAATACTTGAATAGCAATAATATAAGTATATAAACCGCAATCAAGCAGACTGCGTATGAAACGGTTGTGTATTGTGTTCCGATTAGCCTCAGCGAACCCTCTCGTGGTGACTTGATATTCGAAGAGCTGAGAGTGAAACCCACATACCAAAGCCACAGCCACTTTCTGTGGTATACCAACTTAGCACCACCCGACATCCCTTTTTAGTACTTTAGTACTCAAGTCTTTCTCAAAGTTTGCGCTTTTTTTTACTCTACCCTCTACTTTTACCAGTCTGTTTTTTAAACTCCTCTAACATCCCTCTCCTCCTGCAGTCCAAGGAGCTGCAGGAAACAGACACCATGAGCAGCCGTGTTTGGATCCTCACCAGCACCCATTCTGCCAGCAAGGTAGTGATCATCGATGCCAACCAGCCGGGCTCGCTCGTGGACCAGTTCAACGTCTGCAATGCTCACGTGCTGTGCATCTCCAGTGTGCCGGGTGAGGAAAAAACGCAAGAAAAACTGTTGGCCAACGTCTTTGCGACAATTTGAACCAACCCTGACGAAAAAAAACAACATTCGTTTGTTTGCGTTTGTTTTGGATTTTGTCACGTCAACTCGCTTCTCATTTGCATTTGTTTTTTTAAGTTTGCTTCCACTTGCAGCCTTTCTTTCTTGTAGCGTTTTTGTGTTTGTCTTGTTTCCATTTGTTTGTTTGTTCTTATTTCTTAATTTTTCCTTTCGGACAATCGTAGAGACAATTTACAACATTCACTTTTCACATACGATTATACCCGAAAAGAAAAAAGTCCGAAGCTTATAAATTCCCGTTCCCAGAATGCAATAGCACGCAGATAATCAAAGTGGTACTTCATCACATATCTAGTTGTGTGGATTATCAAGTTGTTAATTGATGCAAAACAACTAGATGTGTGACAAATTACCACATTTGTAGCACTCCTCTGTTTACAGCGCGTTTGCACCTGAAAAAAAAAAAAGAGTAAAGACAGGTAGGAATTTAAAAGTACAGGTACTAATTAAAAAGTCAAAATGGAAAAAAAAAAACTCAAAAGAAAAACAAATCTGTACAAAGGTTAAATGGTAAAAGTGTTGATTCAAAAGTTTAAAGTATTTCATATTATTTAGTATATAATATATAAAATATGTGTGTTTTAGTGGAAACAGTATCAAATCAAACAAAGTAGGAAATATTTTAATTGAAGAATGTAAAAAAAAGTTGTAAAATGTAAATGGTAAAAATGTTGATTCAAAAGTTTGAAGTATTTCATGTTATTTGATATATAAAAGTATATAATATATCAAATGTATGCATTTTAGTGGAAAAGGTATCAAATCAAACTAAGTAGAAAATAATTTAATTTAAGAATTAAAAAAAAAAGTGGAAACCATTAAAAGGAGTTAAAAAAAAGTTGAAAATGTTGATTTAAAAGTTTTTAAGATTATTTCTAAATATATATTTAATATCTAAAATGTCCACATTATAGTAGAAAAATTATAAAATCAAACAGAGTAGAAATGGTAACAGTTGAAAAGTTGTAAAAGTAGTTCTTAAAAAGTCAAAAATAAACTTTTAATAACCGAATTCTAGACTCAGAAAAAAAGTAAACGATCAAAAGTGTTCTGTGGTAAAAGGCTAAAAGTGAGCGCAAATGTACGAAACAGTCTCTACCGTATTTGCAGATCATTCTCCTTTTCCTCTTTTTGGGCTCGCACGGCTGCCGTGTGGTCTGCATCCACCGGGAAGGTGTGAGCGGCTGTTTTCAGCGTTTGCGGAATCACGTCGTACAACATCATTAATTATCATTTTGTCTTCGGTGAAGGCCAGCTGCCTCTTTTTCTTGGGCAGTTGTTTGGCAGTCGATCTCTTCGAACCCTCTTTCACCCGTGGTTTCATCGCCACATTGTGGTCATTGCTTCTTCGTTGTGGTGAAGTCAAACAGATTGTTTTGGGGTTTTCATTCGCTGCCGTTGATAAAATGCTTGAATGGCCCCTCCCCACTTTCGCTTGGGGAGATTTGGTGTGACGTGGCTTGCTGTCACCCAAGTTTTGCCCGTTTTTTTCAATGTTGTGCTCAGTGTTCTTCGTTTGGCCACCTTCCGAGTCAACGCCTCATCATCATCGATCTCCTTTTTTTTCTTTCTTTTTTCTCTTTTCTTTTTCATTAAAATCCTGCCGATTAGAGATTAGCCTGACTTAATTCTGCTTCCTCAGACCGCAACATAGAATCCAGATGAAAAGGTTTAAAGCAGGGCTACCTTAAGAATTCTTACTGGGCATTGAAATCCATGAATCTAAAAACTTTATTGACGTTAAAATGTCGTAAATCAAGCCTTCAAAAATCTTTGAAATTTTGAACACATGATAAGAAGGATTTTATTATTGTAAATTGCCTCAAATCCCAACATCAATTAACATTCAAAGAGTAACAAAAAGTAAGAGTACTGAAAAGTAGTGATTAAGAACGCATTAAAAGGCAAAATGTTTTTCTACCATTTGCCTCTTTGCTTGATTTCCTGATCAAAGCCACTTTGTGAGGCTCTCTGAATTCTGTCAATTCTTCTTCCGCATTTGTTGAGTTTGTCTTTCAGTCTCCTTGTTACTTTTTTCAGGGCCTTTTGACCCGAAGCTGTTATAAGGTTTAACATAAGATACAAAATATAACGGCGGCGACTGAAAGACCCAACTTCCGCTTTGAACCTGTTTTATATTCCTCTGTTCATGCGGGCGTGGCTTTTTCTAAAACGAAACTTTATTTGAACTTCCCATGACACAGGTCTACCACTTCCTCCCTGCTGAAGCGAAGTCGAACTTGCATCATTTATCATTTATAACCTCAAAAGACACTTATTTGCACTATTTTCCTTTATTATTAATTGTTTGTTGCCTCTTTGCTGCTGCTAAACTAGCAGTTGAGTTTAGTCGAGTTTTTATATACATGAACTCATTCACTGCCATTGACAGCTATAGACGTCAAAAATGTATTCAAACTATTTCTATTAGTTAAAATTATTTTTTTTTTTTTTACATGTTAACAAAAGTATGAAAACCTATATTTTTTTGGTACATTTAGAACAGATATAAAATTTGGGATTAATCGTGAGTAGTGACTAGTGAACTCATGCGATGAATTACAATTACAAATTTTAATTGCCTGATGCCCCTCATTTTTAATAATCTTATCTTTCTTTTAAAAAAATATATTTTTATTTATTACATTTTTTTAATAATCTTTTTTTTTTTAAAGAAAAGATTATTAAAAATTAGGGGCGTCCAGCGATTAGATTTTTAAAACATAATTAATTGCATGACTTCACTAGTTAACTCACGATTAATCACACATTTTATATTTGTTCTAATACAATAAAAACAAATCTAGGTTTTCATACTCTTGTTAACAAAAGTAGGAAAAAAATGTTAAACTAATAGAAATAGTTCAAATGAATTTTTGACGTCTATAGCCGTCAATGGCAGTGAATGAGTTAAATTACTCCTCACTGTGTCGAATCCCGCTTTCCCTGCCGACTCTCCGTTCAAAGGGTCAAAGCCCCCCTTTATCTCCACCCGCAGCAACGCGGTTGTAACTAAGGAGTTGACGGGGGCTCTCCAAGCCGGCTGCGAAAAGGATTGGTCTAGGTTCTCACCGCCCCGGTTTTAGAGCGTCAACAAAATCCTTAATGAGTAACCAATTCGAAATAAGGATAATAATGATATTTTGTAAAACCCGCCCAGGCTTGTTTCTTAGTCTAAATTAAGACGAAGTAACTCTATAGGTTCAGGGATTAACCCGTACCAATGATATGGGTTAGTTGTTATTATTTGTTAAAAGATCTAAGTGGTTTTAGGAAGAATGGCAAAGATAGATTTAAAGATAGAAGGGAGTAAAGAGAACTACAGAGCCGAGATCCCTTATTACTTTTGTTATTCGCTTAAAAGTAATAGAAGTAGTAATATTACTGGCGTTGAAGAGTATCTAAAACTACACATAAGAATTACAATCATCATCTTCCCTTTCAAACTGTTACTTTCTGAAATTGCCGTCTCAACTCTCAAGGCTGGGTTCATTTTAATCAATTAATAGACCTACTATAGACAATATTAAGTCCGGGTGGAAGAAATTATCACTACCCTTAACTCATTGACTGCCATTGACGGCTATAGATGTCCAAAATTCATTTGAACTATTTCTATTAGTTTAACATTTTTTTCCACTTTTGTTACCAAGAGTATGAAAACCTAGAAAAAATTATTGTATATTTAGAACAGATATAAAATGTGCGATTAAAAAAAAAAGAAGAGAAAAGATTATTAAAAATTAGGGGCGTCAGGCAATTAAAATGTTTAAACGTAATTAATCGCATGACTTCACTAGTTAATTCACGATTAATCAAAAATTGTATATCTGTTCTAAATGTACAATTTAAAAAAATCTAGGTTTTCATTCTCTTGTTAACAAAAGTGGGAAAAAATGTTAAACTAATAGAAATAGTTCAAATGAATTTTTGACGTCTATAGCCGTCAATGGCAGTGAATGAGTTCATAGTTAATTTTATAACTAGAAATAGCAGATTCACTATAAAACTTATATTTATAGTAAATAGGAATGAACTCAAAACTGGTTAGACTTTTCTTGAGTTTACTACAATGAAAAAATTAAATACATGGTTAACAATTTAATTAAATAAATAAAATCAGTAAATTAGGTCATAATTCAACTTAAGAATAAAAGTAAGTAAAAAGTAATGAATTTAGCTTCATTCACAACTGACAATTTGTACTCACTGTGTGAACATTTCCGTAGAAAGAGAGTAAAATCCCAATAAATACACAGATGGCATCGACTTTGAAGAAGTCAAAGTAATCCTTTTGAGAGTGGAAATATTATATTTATTATTATTAATATTATTTCCTTACTGATGGTTTTGTACCCCTATTCTGCTTAAGTCTAAACAATAATTTACTTCTCCCCAATGTATAACATTCTACTTTTTGTCTCACACTGTTATACATATGTGTTAAGAAATCTATAGATTTTAACCTTCTTGACTTTTTTACAAGCTGTCACGATGGCTAAATACTGAAACCTTGCGCTTAGCCCTCCTTTCGTTCTAGTCCTACTTGTAAAAAGCGCAATAAAATATATGTTGCATAAATGTTGAACATGAATACTGTCTTAACTGTTACATAGTTTATGTTAGCTATAGGGCTACATCAAGAGTGGCAACGTACATTTAAATTTGGCTGTGTATTCTGAGGTTTCAACAAAATCTCAATCTTCAACCCACTAAATACAATGCATGATACATTTCATCTATACATCGTTTTCTCACGACATGACATTTTCAATCGTCACAACTTTGTTACATCAACTTTATGATACATTTCTAGTAGGGGTGGGAATCTTTGAATGTCTCACGATTTGATTCGATTTCGAGTTTTGGGTCTGTGATTCAATTCAGAATCGATTTTCAATAAAGAACGATTTTTGATTCAAAATGATTTGATTGGCAATGATTTTTGCTTCAATCTATAGATGTGCAAGGAATTGTAATGATCTACTCCAGTCTGTCTCGCTAATGCTAATTAGCGCGCTACTCGCGGCACTTTTATCACTCAAAAGAACAGCTCCACGCTGAAAAAAAACAACTTTTATTGGAATAACTTGATTGTGACTTTTTTCTTCTACTCTCTAATGTGGCTACAACTTAACAGTGTATTAGACCACACACTGCCCCTCAGTGGCCAAATCGGGTACAACATGAACAGCGCTCCAAATAAAGGCACACACAGACAAAGGCAAGACAGTATACAATAATTGAAATAAAATCGATTTTGGGGCATTTAAAATCGATTCTGAATGGTACTAAATGAGAATCGCGATTCTTATGAGAATCGATTTTTTGGCACACCCCTAATTTCTAGTAACACCCTCAAACGTGATAGCACGTTGTTCCACCAGTCCAAACGACTTGTTCATGTCACGCAACATGCATGTTACACGACAACTGGTTTGTCATTTCTTTTGCTGGTTAGGTCTTTTACAGTTCCTGTTTTTTATGCCGCCTTCCTGTCACAACCCACTCAAATCTTCTTCTTTTTTTTTCCTCCCGTGACTTGATACTATGCTTGAATTGAACCATGCTTGAAAGACAGCAGCATACACCGCTACACCTTCACCATACAAAACCTGTAAGAAATCTATTTAGAATACAAATGCAGAATAATCGACAAATGTATTCCCCCTCTTTAGCGCACGGACAAAAAGCATGTTAATTGTTCATTTCATTTTCGTTTGTATCCAGCTGCCAGTGAGAGCGACTATGCGGCCGGTGAGATTGTGTTGGATCCAGGTGATGGTGGTGCAGGGGGAGGCGAGGACGCCGGCAGCGTGGAGGGTATGTTGGCTGGTATCACGTTAGTGGGTTGCGCCACTAACTGCAGTGTTGCCCGTAGCAACTGCTCCTCACGCACTGACACTCCCATAATGGACAAAGGACAAGGTGGGCACATCCTGAATACTCTAAACACAGAGAGGCGAGACAGTGTCAATTCTACCAGGCGTCATGTTCATTTTGAACCATGTTGTGCTTTAGCCCCCGTCGCTCCCCCCACAAGCAGCAAGATTCCCCCGGCCCAGTCTGCCGAGGAGGCCACAGAGGCCACCGAAGTCCCAGAGTCAACGTCCGGTCACACCCAACTGGGATCCGCACCGTCGGGGCCGTTCATGGAGCACGTCTTCACCGATCCGCAGCCTCGTCCAGCAGATGCTTCTGACAGGTGGATTCAAAAATCAGTAAGCGGCCAAGAAGAAACAGAACTCTGCATGCGCTCTGTTGTTCACACAGGGTTGCTGCACAGTCCAAAGAGGAGACATCAGGACCTCCGGAGGTAGAAGATGCTGGTGAAGAGGCCACAAATTACACCAGCATGGCACCAACTATGTGGCTCGGCGCCCAGAATGGCTGGTAAGTATGCACATGTATTATTCTCTGTAGCAACAATTTCATGCCTTGCCTCTGACGCATTACATATTCTAATCAAAGAAACCCTGAGACTAATACAGCTAACTAATTTCATTGATCTTATGTCAAACATGACACGCAAAGAAAAGGGATGTGATGGGGCAATGAGCAAGCTGCCATCTATGGAAGAATCCGTTTTTGGGTCGTTCGATCACATAGTGGGTTTCGCCACATTTTGATTTGAATGAAACTCGGTGTATGTTGATAATGATGGTAGAACACTAAATCTCAAATTTGAGGTTAATCGGAGCAGGGGTTTGTCAAATTTGGACATTTTCTGCAAAAAGGGGCATGGGCGCCTCCCAATGAACCCTTACATATCAGGAACTACTGAGTCACAAAGCAGGATTCCAAATCTGCAGTCATTTAGAAGATCGGTGCCTATTTCACGCCCCTTTTTGCTGAAAATGTCAGAATTTGGCAAGCCGTAGCTCACAAACCCCTGCTCCGATTGACCTAAAATTTGCAATTTTGTGGTGTGCCATTATTATCAACAAGTACACCAAGTTTCGCTAACATTAAAATCTGCTCGGTTAATATTTTCAGATTTTAAAGCCTTCCACTTGTTTGTCACCAGAGAAATGAGGGTTCAGTGAGGGTTGGGTGATATGAACCAAAACACATATCCCGATTTATTTTGGCTTAATATCGATATATGATATATATATATATATATATATTTTCCCGCAATAAAATTTTCAGTCAAAGCCAAATATAACATGTCACAGATATTTCAGTGAATAGTGGCTAAATAAATAAATAATTAACGGGTTTCTTCACCTGGTTCATGAAAATGCTCAGTTGTTCAAATTATAAAATGTAAATATAAATGCTGCATTACTATTTTTACACTAAATCTCTGCAAGGTGCACAGTTAAATATATATCTTAAATAAGAAGAGCCTATAAACTCTAATCAGCCAATCTTTTTTTTCTGAGATCTGTTCACGAGAAAAGTGCAATATAAATGGTTGACTGAAATAAAACTGCATCATTTCTTCCCCTTTCTGACAAATCCACAGATGCAAATAAGGATAATTACAAAACTAAAGTCAATTTCTGTTTGTATGACTCATCTCTATCACCCTCCAGGCTTTATGTCCACTCAGCGGTTGGCAACTGGAAAAATTGTCTCCACTCCATCAAACTCAAAGACTCTGTGCTCAGTCTAGTGTAAGAGCCACGACATTTCCTTGTTTGATAGTTCAAGGACATCTCTCTCTCTCTCTCTCTCTCTCTCTCTCTCTCTCTCTCTCTCTCTCTCTCTCTCTCTCTCTCTCTCTTTTTTTTTTTTTGCCAAGTGAGATTGAGTATCTCCAAAGGTGTGCTTTTGCTCCGCTGCAGGCATGTGAAGGGTCGTGTATTGGTGGCCCTCGCTGACGGGACCCTCGCCATATTTCACAGATCAGAGGGTAAATAATGATGCATGTGTTAAATCAGCAAATTCTGTCCTAAGGTTTTCACAAGAATTGCAATTCATTGGAATTATGGATGGTTAGATGAGTTTCATTCAGTGGGGACTGTCAAGTCATAATTTTTTTTAAAAGTATCAAAACTATACAAAAACACAATATAACAGCACACATTTGTGTCACACACGTCATCTGGGTAGTTCAGAATCAATACTATTTATCGAGTACCATGACAAAAACATTCAATGTTCACCAGAGATGCTGATTAGTAAATGTGTTTAAGTGTGAAGATCGCTACAGATAGTTTTTGCTGGTCGGACTTGGCTTGCTCTGACTAACCAATCATAGGACAGACAAATGCTGACATCATTTTGGGCCACCCAGCAAAAACCGTCTGTCATAAATTAGAAATCTGATTGGTTAAAGAAACCATTGATTGCTATGAATGAGTTTGTCATCTCCATGCAGACGGCCAATGGGATTTGTCTAACTACCACCTCATGGACCTGGGCCGACCTCATCATTCCATCCGCTGCATGGCCGTCGTGCACGATAAAGTGTGGTGCGGCTACAAGAACAAGATCCACGTCATCCAGCCCAAGAGCATGCAGATCGAGGCGAGTCTGGTCTTTTCCCTCTTGGGCCGTCTCGCGTGAAATTGTCGTCACGTGGCCGCTTTCTCCTCCGACAGAAGTCCTTTGACGCCCACCCTCGTAGGGAGAGTCAGGTGCGGCAGCTGGCTTGGATCGGCGACGGCGTGTGGGTGTCCATCCGGCTGGACTCCACACTGCGCCTCTACCACGCCCACACGCACCAACACCTGCAGGATGTGGACATCGAGCCCTACGTCAGCAAGATGCTCGGTCAGAGAACGTCTGCTTTAGAGACTCGTAGATGGATGGATGGACGGATGGATGGATAGATAGATAGATGGATGGATGGATGACGGACGGCGGGAGGGAGGGAGAGAGGGAGGGATGGATGGATGGATAGACGGGCGGATGGATAGATAGATGGATTAGTGGACGGACGGATGGATGGATAGATGGATGGATGGATGACGGACGGCGGGAGGGAGGGATGGATGGATGGATAGACGGGCGGATGGATAGATAGATGGATTAGTGGACGGACGGATGGATGGAGGGGGAGGGATAGATAGATAGATGAATGGACGGATGGAAAATGGATGGATGGGTGGAGGGAGGGGGGGAGGGAGAGACGGATGGATGGATAGATAGATAGATGGATGGACGGACGGACGGAGGGAGGGATGGATAGATAGATAAATGGATGGATGGAAAAATGAATGGATAGATAGATGGATGGAGGGAAGGAGGGAGGGATGGATAGATGGACGGACGGGTGGATGGATGGATAGATGGATGGAGGAAGGGGATGAGGGAGGGATGGATGGATAGATAGATAGATGGATGGATGGATGGACGGACAGACGGGTGGACTGATAGATGGATAGATGAATGTACGGATGGATGGATGGAGGGAGGGACGGATGGATGGCTAGATAGATAGATAGATGAATGGACGGATGGATAGATAGATGGACGGGCGGATGGATAGATGGATGGATAGATGGATGGACGGACGGACGGGTAGACGGATAGATGGATAGATAGATTTGAATACACCCGTTATGTACAGTGTATGAAACTGTTGACATTTTATTCCTCCATGAAAGTTGAAGCAAATGATACGAGAAACTTAATGGGATGTAAATGTGTGACGAATGTTGTCACATTCTGCCTGACTGCCGACTTGTGATTGGCAGGCACCGGCAAGTTGGGCTTCTCATTCGTGCGCATCACAGCTCTCCTGATTGGTGGAAATCGCCTGTGGGTGGGGACTGGAAATGGTGTGATCATCTCCATCCCGCTAACAGAGAGTGAGTTTGGCTCACACAGAGCTGTCGTGCGCTTCGCATCAAATGTGTCGTATGAGTTGACTGGGAACAGGAAATAAGCATCACTGCAGTTGTTCACATTTTGGGGGCCTTACAATCCTTGTTTTGTCATTTGTTTGTTGTGAGCGCCATCATTTAGCTCCTAAAAATAATTGAGGAATATTTTCATTTGTAGCAGAATTGTTTGTGTATCAAATTTCATTCACATCACTTGAGCAGTGTTTCCCAAACTGCACGGATACACGTTAACCCTTTGACGGCTTGTGGAAGCGCATTTAAGGATTTGATTTGTCTCGATGTGGTGGCTTAATTCTAATTACCGATCACAAAAAGAATCAACTCCTTCCATTTCCTTCCTGTGTTCCATACGAAAGGCCCGTCGTCAGTGTTGCCCCCTGAGTGGGTTCCCCACTTCCTCAGACAGTCTGGCTCCTCTAACTGTTTCGGCTTCTGTCACTCTACTTTCTCCTCTGCTCTCCTTCCTCCTCCTCCTCCTCTTCTACCATCTCCTCCTCCTCTTCCTCCTGTAGCGGTGGTCCTTCACCGGGGACAACTCCTGGGTTTGAGGGGTAAGTGGGAGTGCTCCTTCCTCCCGCTACTGGGCCTCCTCTTCACCTGCCTTTGTGCCCCTTTAATAAGCAAAAAGAGAAAGTCACGTGCAGTACTCGCAAAAAGTGAGGGATGCATGAAAAGAAGATGAACCTAAAATGTGCTTGTTTGACCTTTTCTAAACTTTGGAATGTAGTTAGTCATTTTTTTCAGCAATCCTTGAAAAGGTCAAATCAGGCTCACCTGTAAAGGACCATGTGCATTTTAGGCTCATCCTGAAATTTCACCCAAAGTCCCAAACTTTTAGTGAGTAGTGTAACCCTGCCCTTTTTATTTGTACTCAAGTATAATCTTTTTGTTCATTGTCTATAATAATTTGATATTTAAAATGACTAAGCTCCCTAACATGCTAACTCAAAAGTAGCAAAAGTCAATGCTATGGGCTATAACTCAGCATTGACCATATGATAGCATGTTAGCATTCATGTCCAACAATGCTAAAAGTCCAATTCTCTTCAAGCTGGTTGATTTGCTTCCTAGCGGAACTTCATGACACTCCCTTGGTTGCTGGTTGCTCTGCATGTTCTTCATCTTTGCCACACTGTGTTGATGAGCTCCGTGATATATGTTGGTGTGGCTTGCATCTTTTCGCATGCACAAGATGTGCGTCACTCTAATTTGCAATGACTTCCAATTTTCCAGCCTCAGTTCTCACAACACACACGTACTGCTTTTCAAGTGCATGACGTTTGTGTCTGTGGTCCTTTCAGCCAATAAGGTGTCTCCCACATCTTCCGGGGGCGTGATCCATGTGTACGGCGACGACGGCTCCGAGAAAAGCAACGGAAGCTTCATCCCCTACTGCTCCATGGCACAGGCGCAGCTCTGTTTCCATGGACACCGCGATGCCGTTAAGTTCTTCGTCACAGTCCCCGGTGGGTTTGAGTTCAATCGTTCTGCGGTACGCCCGTGTAAATTGGGTAGGTCAGTGTTTCCCAACCGTTATTGAATCAAGGCACTCTTTACTCGTAGGATTTGAAGTAAGACACAAGCGCAAATATTACTTTACGCCATCATTTTTGCATCATTCTCCTCTTATACCATTTCATTGTTTGTGAAAGGCAACGTTCTGGCCACGCTGAATGGCAGCGTGCTGGACAGCCCGACAGAGGGTCCGGGCTCCACGGCCCCCCCGGAGACGGAGGCCCAGAGTGTTCAGAATGTGTTGGTGCTGAGCGGCGGAGAGGGTTACATTGACTTCCGTATAGGTGAGCATTCACTAACCACGAAAAAAACCCCGAAGACGTCCATATGTTGATGGATGGATGAATGGATTGATTGATTGATTGATTGATTGATTGATTTTAATACACCCATTATGTACAGTGTATGAAATTGTTGACATTTTATGTTAGAAAATCACTTAGGGAGCTAAAATTTCACCCAGATTGTCCAAACATGTTCAAGTTAAAAAAAAAAAACATCCAATTTTTAATTCTTATTGTCATTAATATATGAGGGAGCCAAATATTTATTATATATTATAAAAATTTGGACCCACTGACTCCCATTGTAAATCTTTTTTTTTCTTCATATTTTTGATGCACTGTACACCTGATGTGTTATAGTCAAATCAATGTATCCGTTCAGTGAAGCTTAAACTAATCATTGAAAATAAAAGAATGTGAGTTGAGAGTCTTAAAAGTCATAATCCACCAGGTGGTGCTAGAGAGCAACTTTCTTCTTTTTTTTGCTGACTATGTCTTGCCAAGTGAGAGTTGTGGGGCCCACCCGTCCATATGGGGCCATTTTGCTGGGCCCCACAAGTTTAGACCTCTTTTTGAGAGTCATGACTTGGTTTTAGAGTTTAGGTTTGAATTGGGTTAGGTTGAGGTTAGAGTAAGGAATAGGGGTAGGCAATCATTTTTGATGGTTGGGGTTAGGGGAAGGGGCTAGGAAATACATTATGTCAATGAGATGGCCCCACAAAGATAGTAAAACAAACTTGTGTGTGCGTGTGTGTGTGTGTGTGTGTGTGTGTGTGTGTGTGTGTGTGCGTGCGCGTGCGTGCGTGAGGTCAAAGGACAATTTTGACATCATAGTTAGTTTTGCACATTGCACACTATTGTTTTTATTGTCCTTAGAAGGCATCAATAATGAATTAACAAATAAATAGATGAAAACTATATGCATGGATAGGTCTGATGCCACCGAACATTTTGAGTGGTCAAAAGTAAACAAATATTCATAAATGACTTAGTTATCACAATTCAAAGAGGGAGCCAATTTTTGGCTAAAATACCGCGAGAGGGATAATTTTTCCCCCCCGCGAAGATTATGACGTTATCTTGGAAAACTCTTGGAGGGGTACTAATAGTAGTTATGTTTATTTGGTGTTAGGATTATGAGAGTCATTGGAAAAATGTATCCTTTATAAGGGATCCCTAGACCCTTTTTTTTTTTTTGCTTTTATAATTAATAGATACAATTCAGTGTAGAGAACTGATGTGCACATCTGTAACATGCTCTTTTTGTGCGTTGTCCTCAGGGGATGGTGAGGATGATGAGACAGAGGAAGGAGAAAGTGACGGCGCCTCACAGGTCAAACCCGCGTTGTGCAAGGCGGAGCGGAGCCACATCATCGTGTGGCAGGTGTCTTACATACCCGAGTGACTTCACTATCTCCTTGCAGCCTCCCTAACTCTGTAATGTAAATCCCTGGTCATGTATAAGTTCTCCCATATCAATCCATTATTGTGCATCAAGCTGTGCATCCTCCCTCATGCCCCATCAAATGCTAACTTTAACGCCTCGTACGTTCCTAATCTGCCTGCCATGCTATTACCGTCCCCATCGGGGCATTTGAAATATCATTGTGGGCCTTGTGACATGTCATATTGTAACTACCTCCCCTACCCGTCTTATCTGTCGTGTAGTCGCCCTTCAAGCACCATCTCTTTCTATATTGTCCTGCATCCGCCCTACAGTTTTTTCTCTTCCTTTAGTTTGCCAGCTGGTGAACCCAAAAACCTTCTCAAAGCAGCTCGAAGCATCCCTAAAATCTATTATATGTACCAAAAACTTTTCTTTTTCTTTTTAAAGATGCTGAGAATGACAAATTACATTTCAAGTTGCTATTCGTTCTCTTTCATCCATCAGAATATTAACAATTGATTACAAAGTGATTACTAATTGATGGATTAGCAGGTGAAGGCATGTTCACCTCAACCTTAGAGATATTTGTCCATAGAAACTGTTGGGAGTGAACCTGCAGCCGCCTGATGTAAATTCAAGATCTGAGGTCATTGCGGTGCTTCGGGTGACATCAAGCAGGTGGATTTGTTGTCACTGTGTGTACAGGTCACTGGAAATGTCGACAAAGCCCATCCTCAATATGGAAATTCATGCATTGATCTCTGTGTGGATTATAAAATATTAAACATGCGTGTGCCGATGAACAGAAAGGTTGATGTGTGTGTGTGTGTGTGTATGCAATATATCACAATACCAAAGCATCAGATGACTGAAGAAATATGTTTTTATTCTGGCAACTGCAAAGCAAACCAATCGTGTGTCATCGTGAACAAAACAAATCGATTGTTTGGGTAAAAATGGGTAAAAATTTCCTTTACAAGACTGAAAGAACAAACTGAAGAGTGTTAAAGACAAATATTGGCTTACAGTATCACTGTTGCTAGAAAGTATGAACTCTTTCCTTGATATTCTCACTTTTCCTTTTCTTATCTAGTGCGCAAAAAAAAGAGAGAAAAAAGAGAGAAAACGTAGTCATTTATTAATAACAAAGCTGGTGTTCAATTTAAGACATACCTGAGGTCCCCGTAAAATTGTAATTGATGTTTTGGTCAAAAACGAGCATTGAGTACACTCTTATGATGTTGGACCAGGCGACCGACGCCAAAGCTTGAAAAAACGAAGCTGAAATGCAGAAGCCGAGTGTTTGTCCTCAGTAGATCCAGGGCGTGCTGTTGCGCTCCCACAGCTGCAGCTCCTGCTGTTTGAACCACAGCGAGATTTCCTTCTGGGCGCTCGCAACAGAGTCGCTGCCGTGGATCACGTTCCTGCCAGTACACACACACACACACACACACACACATCATCTGATTAATCATTTGTCTTGATGTTTATTTTATTTTATATATGCTAGTTGACAAAAGCACAGTCAGTGTGCATCAGTTGTTCTGACCTTCCCACATCCACGCAGAAGTCTCCACGAATGGTCCCGGGGAGAGACTCAGCCGGGTTGGTCTCACCCAACATTTTGCGTGCTGTTTTGACCACATCAAGACCCTGCCACACCTGTGTCAGCACATGGTCATGTACACGAAAAGCATCACTGCACGTGTTCAACAGTAACTTTAAATATTGTATTCTAAGAACTTGTGAAAATACAATGGCATAAGCTGTTGCTTTGTTGAGGTTGTTGTCGTTTCATCCGCTGCCACTTGAGTGAAGTGAAAAACAAAATGGAGCCACTAACTTAATGTGATATAATGCAGGTACCATTCTAACACAACAGCATCTCACCATGGCAACCACTGGGCCAGACTTCATGTAGTGAATCAATCCACTGAAGAAAGGTTTGTTCCTCAGATCCCAATAGTGGTCCAGAAGAAGATCCTCTGACGCCTGGGACACACACACACACACACACACACTTGGCGTAAAGAAAATAATAATAAATAAAGCACAACATACTGTTCTCTTCTTGTACCTGCACAAGTTTGATTGCTACCAGTTGGAAGCCTTTCCTCTCAAAACGCTGCACAATTTTGCCTACCAGTTTTCGCTGCACGGAGTCGGGCTTTATAGCGATAAAGGTGCGCTCGTTCACACCTGTCCAGCCTAGAGGAAAAGCAACCACAATTAAGAAAGCAAACATGCGCATTCAATTTGAACTTCACAAGCAATAGTTGGTAGACTATGAAATGGCAGCAGTAAGAATCTAAGATATTTTGAAGAAGCATTTATGTCTTGATCTATGAAAATATCACTTAATTTGGTTTGTAGGCCTACTCAACTTTGTTTTTGCCTCCATCAAAATGTATTGTCAACTTGTGAACAGCAGCTATATCGCATTTAAATATGCAGGCTTGATTTTGATACGGTAATCACTGTAAGGGTTAATATCATGTAAATATCAGAATAATGAAGAAAGTTGCAAGATTTTATGGGACAAAAACCATCTTACTTTTTTATTTTGTTTCAATGAAAAACAAAGGATAATTGCCCCTCATTTACGAAATAAAAAAAACTAACAACTGTTAGTTTCAAACCTAACAATCTGATCTTGACATCATTGGAAATTTTATTTCATGCTTTTTTCTTTTCTTTTTTTTACGAAAAAGCATGAGCTAAAAAGGCTTCTAGCATGTAACGCACATTATTTGATCCTATGCTGTGTTAGAAAGTTTGCGCCCTTGCAGTTAGCCAGCAGAGGGCAGTGCACAAATACATAAACCTCAGACAACGCCTCAAAGCCTTGTTTACGTTCACCATGGAAACCGCTATACCCAAAATGGCCGCTTCGTCCCATAATGCCACGCGGTTCCCAACAAACTTCAGTCCCCACGGCTAGCCAAACACCCCTTTTAGCGTCCGGCGTAAATGCGAGCCTTTCACTTAATGTAAACAAGTACACGAGGCAGATACTGAAAAAAACACCGACCTGACTGGAAGATTTGTGAAAACAAAGAGAGAATGAAGCATATCATGGTGGCGGTGGACGGTGTTCACTTTGAGCAAGAGGTAGCACTAGCGGAGTTGAGCAGAACACGCGCATCCTTTTCTGAGCAGAGAGAGTGGTGGACGTGAGTTCAGAGTCCTTGCAGCAAGATAAGCGCACGTGGACTACTTCTTCGAATTTGTCCGTGATTTACATAGTTAATATGTCAATAAAATTCAATTAATATTAAATTATGATGTTATTAGAAATACACGTGTCTTACAAGTTAAAAGTCCCTTAACGTGACATTATGTTTTTGCTATCTTTCAGGACCTTAAATGTTTTTTTTTAATCGCTCTAAACGCGTAAAACGGGTTAAAGAACAGTGCGGAATTTTTTACCTTTTCCACAGTTATCCTAAATTCTTAAAGGCATGACAGTGCATGTCAGGACTTCATCACTGAACTGGCATCTTCCAGGGAAAGGAACAGATGGAGGCTGGGGGGGATGTTGCTTCGAAGTTCCCAGTGTCCACCATCATCTATAAATACGATTTCAGAATCACCCTGAAAAACTGAGCTTATGAATACATAACTTCTCTGAACGAACCCTATGACTGGATGACTTTTGAAACATTGGGAATTTAACAATTGTATTAATAAAAATAAAAAATCCTTACTGTATAACAAATTGTGTCAGAGTTGGGATGATTTGCCCTAAAGCACGTGCATCAGATCAGTAAGAAAATTAGTGCAATTGAACATAATACAAAATATGCCAATTGTGAGGAAAAAGCAGGAATCTATCCCGAGTCCTGGAATTAATGCAAAGATGTTAGTTAAACTGCTTAAATTGTGATGGAAAAATATTTGACACCTTGAATTCACGCAAGCACTTCATTGAAATAACTAATTTTTAAACAAAACAAAAAAATCTGTGAAATTACAGATGAATGCATAAATCAGTCATTAAAGAATATATTAGTTGTAACTTTGCATGCATATCTGCTTGCTTTTTTGTGTGTTCTCAGCCAAACCTCTCAATGAAATAGTCACAGCTTCTTGGAATGTTTCAGTATGAAAAGTCGTGTCTGCATTCAGATCTGCTTACACCACATCATAGGGGCAAAAATGCACCACACAACCATACTACTGTAATTTGTCTACGAGAAAGAGCAGTGAGATAAAAACAAAACAATACACATGATACAATTGTTTAATTTTAATTATACATTTAACACGTCATTTTAAACACAGAAACAGATCATCAGTTGGTAGAAGTAGCGAAGAGAAAATGAAGCTTCATGAAACACTTGCAATATTTTTTGACTCCTCTGGATTGGGCTCTTTTTTTAAAGATTAAGGCTAGTGCAATGGAAATGATTTAAATTTCCACAAACCAAGAGTTCCATTTAGAGGAGTCGAAAAATATCACAAGTGCTTCATGAAGCTTCATTTGTCCATCACTAGATAAAAGCACCATGGCTCTTGTCCTTCACTTTTGCAAATCTGGACATCACACAGCTGTTTCCTGTGCCGCCTTCTTCCCTTGGTCTTGAGTGCGGAAATATTCTTTGGAGAACACCACGTTCCTTTCTAAAGGCAGAAGAGGCTCCTCTGCTAGGACGGCACCTTCCGTTTGCTTGTGTGCCGCCAGCTTCATGGCACGCAGCAGCGGAGGGTAAGGCACGTAGCGCACGGGCGGCTCAGGAAGGGGTATAAAGTCCTTGAATCGTTGATCCATGTGCTTGGGAACAATGCGCCAGTCGTGGTACATCACTTTGTCGATTTCTTTGACCTCTTTCTCCTCTTTTCCTAACAAAAACACATAATGATGTGTGACTCAGTTGTTTTAAAAGTAGGGCCCGACTAATCAGGATATTTTTTTAGGTTAATGCAAATTCTAATATTTGGCAGAAAAAATTCTGATAAATTTAAGATATTCCGGTGGCTTACCTTTATAGGTGAGGATTCCCCAAGCTTGTCCATGATCCATGTTCTAGATTTTTTTTTAAAGAGAAGATTTTGAATACATATTAGAATTGAAAATCTAAATGTGGCTCAGTGCTTCTCAAAGTGTTTATGCCATCACTACCGTAAAATCCCCAAGACGGGATGAGACTGCTCTTACCTTTATTTTTTATTGAACAAACAATAATACTATATATATTATGTGGTGTGCCCAAAAAAATCGATTCTCATTTAGTACGATTAAGAATCGATTTTATTTAAATTATATTATACTATCTACCCTTTGTTTATGTGTGCCTTTATTGGGAGCGCTGTTCATGTTGTACCCGATTTAGCCACTTAGGGGCAGTGTGGTTCCAAGCGGTCTGATACACTGTTAAGTTGTAGCCACATTAGAGAGTAGAAAGGAAAAGTCACGATCAAGTTATTCCAATGAAAGTTTTTTGTTTTTGTTTTCAACGTGGCGCGGTTCTTTTGAGTGATAAAAGTGCCGCGAGTAGAGCACTTATTAGCATTAGCGAGTCAGACTGGAGTAGATCATTACGATTCCTTGAACATCTATAAATTGAAGCAAAAATCTTTCGTTTCGTTGTCGAAAATCGATTCTGAATCGAATCGCACACCCAAAAATCAGAATCAAATTGTGAGACATTCAAAGATTCCCACCCCTAGTATATATATATAATATATATATATAATATATATATATAATATATATATAATATATATATATTATATATATATAATATATATATATAATATATATATATAATATATTATATATATAATATATATATAATATATATATATAATATATTATATATATATATATATATATATATATAATATATTATATATATATATATATATATATATATATATATATATAGCCAGGGGGAGACCAATACACAGGAAAATAAATATATATTATAAAGCTCACATAGAGGCTGCTCTTACCTCAGATGTGTAGTCCACCTTGACTTTGGTGATCTGCCAGTAACTGGGCTCCGTGTGGTCCTCCAGCCACGACTTGCGAGTGAAGACGCGCCCGACTCCGAACAGCCGCATACCGGCCAGCATAGAGAACAGGCGGCTCTCGCGGCGGACATCCTGCCAAGCCAGCACGGGCAGCATCTTCCCCGTGAGAGGCCGCCTCATGGTGTCGTAGTCGAGGGCGTACTTCTGCGAGTCCCGCGGTCGGTTCTTCAGCTCCCGGTAGGCGCGGATCTTCCGAGCCATCTCTGCTATGAGACGAATCCGCTTTTTCTTCACCATGGCTCTCTGAGGACCTGTGGAAGAAATGCCTGACATCAGTGTATGTTGTCAATTGCAAATCCATGCTGCTCTTTCGGTTAATAACCCTCGTGAAGCAATTCCTATCAGAGGCTGTCGGTTAGTTGTGGAGCAATGGTGAGCTTTTAATCAAATATAGACGCCGTTAAAACAAATTACCTGAAGGTTTGTAATAGACGAGACAATTTTAATTGACCTCCGCAAACATAAGACGCGACTTCCGCTATGTTGGTCCGTTAGTAAAATGCTCCGTATGAATCCTTCGCGAACTTTTGGTTCCAGCCGTAGCAGTAGGTGAAACTCTAATGACACCTAATGGTATTCTTATAATCTAAACCTGTTTCTCATAAAGAATTGTCATTATTTTTCATCCTTGAAATACATAAAGAAAAAAAAATGCAGTGAAATTGTGTAATTTAGTAGACGAATTTAACCTTGCTGATAATCGCCTAGCTGTAGTTTTTATGTATTTTTTGTTGTTTTGGGATATTTAACAATGTACTATGCCAACATGTTCTGTACATTTGAAGTTAGACGGGGGGGGGGGGGGGGGTGGAGACACCTGGCTACTGGCCATCTTGGAACACGTGAACACGAAATGGCTCCTAAAATAAATTAAACAAAAATACTATCAGGAATCATTTTACTCCTTGTGTGAGGTGCACCTGCCTATTCAAAACATGTTCAAAGTATTCGATTCCCAAAATTTAGTTATCTCATTTGCATAATGGCGGACCATTTATCTATCAACAGTCATATAATATGATCAGATGTCAATGAATTATGTGTAATGAGTGTTAATAATTTCAGTGCATGTGCTCAGCCTCCATACTGTCTGTATTAACTATAAAAGGTAGTGTGGGAAAGTTTGAACTGTGTTTTTCACAAAACAAAACACGTTTCTGCAGATTCAGCATTCACTTTAATTTCATCGCAAAATCATGCTGGTGAAAAAGAGCAAGGGAAAAGCCTTCAAATAATATATTAATAATAAACTGAAAATGGTACATGTCTTTTTCATGGAACGACACAATAGTAAGTGCTTTTATGCATCAATAATAGACAAATAGTGTGAAAGAGCAAAAAAAAAAAAACAGCAAGTGAAGAAAATTGTCATTTAGCACGAGAAACAGGCCTTGCGGTATTAGCGCCACTTTTGCTGCAATGTAACAGACCATTTTTTTTCAGAAAGAACAAAATACTTGTATGCTTTGTAACTTAAGTCATGATGGTCTTGAGGCATTAACATGAGCGGTCATGGGAGCGCAGATGTGGAGTCAAACTGAATCCAACTGGTTGTCTCAATAAGACAAGAATTAGAAATACGTCATTTGGACAAAATAACATGTACTATGTTTCCAATCATTTGAATCCCAAATCGGTGAATGTTTCTAGGCAACACATCTAAAAATACAAATATTGTAGGTTTTTAGGTGTTTTAATAAAAATGACCTTCTTCTAAATGTTAAAAAGTTGACTGAGGTGTTTGTAAAGTATATAAAAAACTTTTCTTTTTTTATCTCAACATGATGCAGCAGTAAATAAAGGCAGTTGAATGCAACACTTATAACCAGAGGGGAAAAAATAATTTTATGAAGTGCACTCAAAAGTAGCCCACTTCTTCATAATCTTAACAAATAATCTAACAAATTTGCAAAAGGCAAGATTATTTGTGATATTTGAGAATGCATTTAGTTTAAGAATATGCACTATTTGCATACAAGACAACTAAGAACATAGCTCATTCCAAGTGACCCACTTTTTCCTGAAAAACACTCAAAATGGCCGCCATGTTAGAGACTTCAGTGTTGCACACTCATATTAAAAAAAACAAATCCATGTTGACGAATGGCAAGAGATATCTACAGCTGACGTCTTTTTGCTACAGTAGTCCCGCTTTGGATCCCAAGTGAGTGATGGGAACAAAGTCGTATTCGTGGCATGAGAAGACCGTTCCCTTCCTTGCGGTTATTTTCTGCAATACTGCGACACACTTGAAGGGAAGGTTTTGAGGCAGGTATTTCAATCTTGTCGTAACAGTAACATCCGCTTGGTTTAAGGCAGCGCAGGACCTCAAGTCCAGCGGCACCTCTTCCTCTGGCAGGCCTCGGGGTCGGACGCGCAGCCCTCCGAGTCGCTCTCGGAAGACGACGGGCCGGCCGAGGGGGCGGCGGCGGCCGAGCGCGGCGAACGTTCGGGGACGTCTGCGTTTCCGTCCGCGCCGCCGCCGTGGAGATTGAGCAGCCAACCCAGTTTGTTGTGCAGCAGGTGGCGGAGCCCCGGCGGCAGGGGCAGCACATCCAGGGTGTCTGTGCAGTCTGGCAGGAGCTGGCGAAGGCGAGCGCAGCACAGGTACAAAAGGGAGGTGGGCGCAGAGCAGGATCGGATCACCTTCATGCTGCTTTTGGCTGCTGTGGAGCACGCCATGGGGTAAAACCTCTTGTTCTGCAGATCTGTGGCCGCGATACCTGCTTTCACAAACCAGGCGTTCAAACTATTCACTCGCCCACCTGCATCGCACATTTTAGGCTTAGAATTTGGATTCATCACGATTAATCGCTTAATTAAAAAAAATCCTAATTTGAAGAGCACCGGTTATGTGTTAATTCTTTTGACATTTAATGTTATGAGGACGTCATTTTTTTTTGACCCACTGTACACGCTCATCCTCCTTTTTTTCTAATTAGTTAATTACTTGCATCATTTAAAATGGGAAAAAAATGACTCTGATATTTTGACATGAACAAATACTCTAAATGTGATATGCAAACATTTATTAAATGCTTTACTTTAATGCATGTAATTATGCTTATTGCTAAAAAAAACAACCTGTGCTACCTCAAACGTAGCCATCCGCTGTCACGCTAAATGATAATCTATGGTCAAAATTAATAGTGCGATTAATCTGCGTTAATTCATGATTAATTTTTTGTGATTAATTAATCAGTTAACGCTTTAACTTTGACATCACTAATAAAGGCTGAATCTATCATCACTTTTTAGTGAAATGAGCCATAACTGTTCTAAAGTATTATCCAGTATTTTATGCAGTGGTTAGGAATGTGTCTCCTGCATGGTTATAACAGTTTTGGATTATTCATTATAGTTTGTTTTTATTTTGTGTTTTTAAATTCACTTAACTTTAATTCGTTTTTAGAGCAAGCTTCTTCATTTTTTGCTTTTTTTTTTATTTTTATGCTTTGCTTTAGTATAGTTTTTTTTAAATTAGGTTTAGTATTAGTTTTTTGTGAGGTGGTTCACTATTATTGTGTAATGCAGTGTATCCAGCCTGTTCTCCGTGTCTCCCTATTCCAACACAAGTGGTTCCAATGATCAGCTCATCGGCAAGCTCTGGAGAAGCCTGATATTGATCATCCTCACCTGTGTTGGAGAAGGGAAGCTTGGAAAACAGGCTGGCTAGTGTTCCCCGTGGTCCAGGGTTGGGAAACATTGGTGTAATAAAGGAAAATACAATTCTCAAATGGCTGTTTGACCTTCGTTCTTCTGTACGGACATACAGCAATACCGAAATAAATACTTTTTTTTTTTTTTTAACCTCTAAGGCTCATGTAAGATATTAAAGATGAAGGGAAGGCCATTTTCACAATAATTATAGTTTCAGTTAGTTGTATAAACGTCAGATGTAATTTCAGTTTCTGGTAGTTTTCATTTTTGTAAAAGCATTTTCCTTTTTATTTATTTTGTTACCAAAAATGTTTTTACAATTAGCCTACGACCAATTATTATTACCATTTATTATTTGGAGTGAGCGCATGAGCGAGCAAGCCGGCGACCACGAGCTAGCATGTGCGGCGAGCAAGAACTCACTGGAGAGGCTAACAAGAGCGGCTAGCGGGAGAAGCTAGCAAATGCTAGCGAGAGCGAAGCAGACGGCGACAAGTGGCGGGAGCCCGAATAAGGGAGTCGCGGTCGAACCATTGGGTCCAACATTAGCTGCAAGTACCACATGACAAGAGGCTAACTACTTTTGCAAAATTCTTCTCCTTCGGACATCGAGCAGAAAGATGGTTGTAAGGCATGGCACGACTTATGTAATATAATTAGTGATCACCAGACCAACGATTTTATATATACATATTTCAAAAAAGTACATTGATGTGAGAGAAACTTTTTGTTCTTTCATATTATTGAAATTAATAGTGTTTTATTAAAAAAAAAAAAAAGAATTTATGTTTTTTTCACCACTAGATGGCACTAAAGTATACACACTGTCCATTTAACTATAACCTTGCCCCCCTTGGATTTAGTGCATTTTTAGTTGTTATTATTTTGTGTATCTTTTCAGCAAAACTCGATTTTGCCGATTATGTGTGGTTAAAATATTCCACTGGCTTTTTTTAAACTTACCGATGCACTTGCGATTCTTAAAGAATGTAAGCGTGCCGTGCCACGTGTCCAGATGAACCCCAATGATGGAGCCCTGGCCAAAGCGAGAGGAAAAGTTCATCTTGTCTCCTTTATGATGCAGCAAGCCTGTCAAAAAACAACACATTAAGACATCTGCAGCTGTATTGAGAACTATTGATATCTTACATTTAAAGGTGTTTGCTCATATTTTATTTTTGTGCAAGATGGAGGCTCGTACCAGTGTAAGACAGACCCCAGCTGTCCAAATCTTTTCCCAAAAGGCTGCAGAACGAATGCCTGTATTTGTCAAGGTTGACATCAGAAGTACCGATTCCAACCATCTGGGAAAAGTGACAATTCAGAGAACACATCCACTTAGCTGGTTTCTATTTTTCCATCCAGTGCCCATACCATGTCTGTTCCATAAACGGGGGACGTCATCTTGATTTCCCAAAAGTGTTGCCCTTCCGCCAGCTCCTTGGAACCGCGGATTGCAGCCGTGCCGCAGCTGTACTCGGAGTGAAAGTTGACTTCACGATTGTCGCAGCTGAGTGATGTTGCAGTTGATCGGCTGCCGGCATCCCAAACCCAGTCAAAGTCTAAAAAATGGTCAAAAGAGTCAAGATTCAAATAATTTGTCAGGATACAATAACAATGTAGCTCACACTATACCTGACCTTGATCATCCTCTCCACAGTGACAGTCTTTGACTTGGTAAAAACCTCTCCGATGATGGATGGTCTCAGTCTGGTAGTCACAGCCACAGTAAGACTCTCCGGTCACGGGCACAGCGCTGGGCACCGGAGGGACCATCACCGTCGAGTAGTCGGCCTCCGAATCAGAATCGCTGTACTTGAGAGCAGAACACAACAAACAGGAATTCAGAGATAATAAATGCCATACATTTCTTCAGCGTTTGAATTGCATGCGCAAAAAAAAAAAAAAAAACTGCAGATAAGCGCTAACCTCCAGGCGCTCATAGCCCCATCCGTCACTTTCAGAGGCCAAGACGAGCGCTCTTGCATCAGCATCTCGCCGTATTCCACCCCAGACGTACCGCCACGCGCGGCTGCTCCTGCCTCGCCTGGACATGGCAGCAACGACGATCTTGACTCTCACTTGGCCGTCACGTTGAATCGAGATGCGAAGGTGTCAAACAGCATCTGCCCAGCTGCCGCAAGGGCACAAATGTTTTTTGTTTTTTAATGAAGCCAGTGACTATTAATCATATGTTGTATGATTAGCCTGCATGTACGTAACTCACTATGTAATTTTAGATTATCATCAAAAACTATTAGCAAAATGTTCACATTCTGGATGGTCGCAACATCAAGGCTCTAACGACGATCTAACATGTGACGCTTTTTTAAAGTCATCGAACCGAGTGACCAGCTATCGCTTAATAGCATATTAGCCTTTCTTAAATGTAAAATTTACACACTTCAGAAATAATTCTTGCCTTATGCGAAATTGTTGAACGCGGGCTTAACTGGCAGCGACGCCTTGTTAGTTTCCCATATAACATGAAAATGCAGAGCAAACATACAAGCTAGTTAGCTTTCGTTTGTAGCATTGTAGCATCAACGTTACCTGCCTGTTGACAACGTAACAGACAATCTTCATGAAAGTCTCACATCCACAGACGGCGGAGGAATGTGTGACTGTCGAGGGTTTTTTTTTCTTCCCTATTTTTTGCCTGACCCAATTTCTTTGGTGTGATCGTAAACAATAACACGCAGGCGGATATGGAGCGATTCCCACTTTGCGCCTATTCCCTTTCCGGAAGTTTTCAATGGAAACGATATAAATAGACATAAAGGAAGCTTTTAGTTAATTATATATGCAATATATGCTATTACATTACATATTTGTAAAAACTATAAATTTAATAAAACAATCCACCCGTTTTCTGAACAAAGTACCATCAAATACGATACAAAACTAGCAAACAGTACAAGTGTTAATATCAGAGAAATCAGCAATATTTATAAATTATTGACAGTATTACATTAATGTGTATTGTATTCCTGCTCTAAAGTGATCGTACGTGTCGCAATTTAAGCAAAACAAGTTGCTCAACCAATGTTTTCTTTAACTACACTTCCCATCGCGTACTGCATACAGCAAGAACTACTTTTTGGGAGCTTCCATCTAGGGGGGGGGGGGGGGGGGGGTAATCTTTTTCATTCTAAAAAACCCTTTTAAATACCAGAAGGCTTTATCTGACTCGGTTTTTTTTTAAGAAATAGCTTGACCACAAGGCTCTAGAGGATGAGTAGTTTTATTTGGAAATCTGACTAGCACAGTTGAACAGTGACCTTAAAACAAACAAAATCAAGACAGCAGCACTACAAGTTAACAATAATAGTGTCTTGAGGATGTCATAGTAAACATAAATTCACTTGCACACATGATGCACTCAGATCACGCACGCATTTTCAACTTCATTTTAACATGTGGACATCCTCCATAATAACACTACATCCAGAGGAATTTCAAGCACTTAGAACAATTACCAACAGTGCAGTTACTCTAACTATACACAGATAATTTATATATTTTAATGTATATAGGGTATTTCATAAACAGTACTCCATTTAGACAGTTTCATTAAGTCTTCATAGCGTTCCATAAATAGCACAAAAAAAAAGAAAGAAAAAAAGACAGCTCTTCACTGCTGTGATTCAAAAATGGTCCTCAAAAAGAACATAAACATAAACAAAAACACTGATGTGCACAATTCCGCTGTAGTGTCGGATAAGAGTGACAAAAGCAGAAATTAAGGGGGGGGGGGTTGATACTCAGCACATCACAAACTGATTACTACATTTACAAGGGGTGACCACTGTACAGGATAAGATCAGACAACACATCAGGCAGACTGTCCACATCATCATCCCACAACAGCCAACACATCTTCATGCCCGCTCTGTACACCGCACCTGACACAACCGGATGGCTTGGAAAATACAATTTGGACAGATCACAACTAGTGATGACAAAACTGCCAGGTCCAACGGCAACACGCCTCAGTTTGCCATCCCATCCTGTCAGGCCCTCTTGGTGTCATGGAAGTTGGTGAAAATCGATTTGTTCTCGCTGCTTGGATGTGGAATGAATGAAATGGTGCTGGATGCAGACGCTTATTTTGTAGATAGGATAAGAGCCACGATCAGGCCGTAAAGCCCCAGCACCTCGGCGAAGATCAGGATCAAGATCATGCCCACGAAGAGGCGGGGCTGCTGGGCCGTGCCTCTCACGCCGGCGTCGCCTACGATGCCGATGGCGAAGCCGGCCGCCAGACCGCTCAGGCCCACGCTCAGACCGGCGCCGAGATGGAGGAAGCTCCTGGTGAAGGAAACACAAACAAACGGGTGACAACACTGAACAAAACGTCCAAACCAAGAACGTTGATGTGCTTAAAGCTCGCCATGCACGGAGCGGTTAGGCTGAATGTGACTGTTACAAGAGCTAGAATGCTGTTTCTAGCTTTTTTTTTTGTCCGCAATTGATCATTTCAGTCAGGGCCTCCTGGTGTGCGGCGGATCTAAGAGTGACAAGGAAAAGAAGGGAATGTTTGGAAAGCAGCAGACTGACAGCAGGGCTGTGCTGTGCTGTGCTGTGTGTGAGGGCACAAGTGTCCGAACCATTGGACGAGGACCGATACAACAGCTGCATCTCATACTGTTTTGTTTTGACTAAGACGATTCAGCAACCTTTCCTGTCAAAAGAGCCATTTTAGGTCAAAGAAATATAACCAACAATTTAAAACATTGTGACTAACGAAACCTTGTGTTAGTGTTAGTCTAATGTACTGAGGGAAAAATATGCAATGGATTTTTTTCTGGTGGCAATTTTCATACTTCGTTTTTAGACTTTTCTGCCTATCTGTCAAATGTATGGTTGTTGGCAATTTTATGGACATATGGTCATTTTATGCCTCTCTTCTTCCTTTTTTGGGGGACATTTTATGGCTATTTTTGACATTTTCTTCCTGCATTTTTTTCTAACAGTTTTCTGAGATTTTTGGCAATTTTGTAGACATTTTAAAGTAATGTTCTGCTTTTCCTCCTCTTTTTTGCACATTTTATGGTCACAATTTGGCCATTTTTAGGTAACTTTTTCCTCTACCGTTGTCTTTTTTTTCTGACAACTTTGGACACATTTTGTTTGACGCTGACATTTTTGAATATTACATTTTTCATTTCACCATTAATTCATTAAAAAAACATTTTAACCCCAAAATATAAATACAAATGTCAACAAATATATACTTTCATTTTTTTAAGAGCTCCACAGGGATCCATAAGAGAGAAACCAAAGAGCCACATCTGGCTCCTGAACCACAGGTTGCAGAGCCCTGGACTAAGAGGTAGACAATAGACATGTAAGAATATCTTCACTGTTGTACGTTGCAGCGGGGTAGAGCTGTGGGCATACGCCTCGCTCAGTGAGCTAGACAGTAAACCATTGCAGAGATCTAACCCCATCTCCAACGAGTAATTAAAGCCCCGCCCAAAAAATATATGACTGTGCAAATTAATGGATTTCAACATAAATCAACATTTACATATTATAAACTCAACTTACATTCTCCTAAAAGTAAATGGCTTAGAGATGATATGATTACTAAAAGTGTGCATGTATGTTGCCGTCGCAACACAAAGATAGCATTTGTTCAAGCATTAACGACTTACTACTAGTAGGTCCTCCCTGACATAAAGATGTTAGAACTGTTGATATGCATCTTTTTAACATACTAGACACTAATTACTACTTTCCTATTAGGCAGGGCAGTGGCACCATTTTTTGGCATCTTAAGTATGCTCTCGGGACAACCTCAAAATATGCAGACAATTTGCCAATATGCAAGTTTTTCAGCAAACGGTTGAGGAAAAGTTCCACAGGAAAAAAATGCAAATGGCGAATTTGTGAATAGCGGAGTGGCAATAATTGCTGATTCACGATATACGCCATAAAAAGACAAGAGAGTTGAGCACTTGGAAACGAAGCGAATCTAAATGGGGTGGAGAATACAAGCATTCTTTCGGGATGTATGAATGTATGTTACTCATCAACTTAGCTTGTAGCAGACGTGTGTGACGCAATTTCGCCACTTTCATCCATAACCGCTAAATATTTGAGTAACCAAACTACTACCTTTGTGAAATTGTGAAGACAGATTTTTTGGGGAGACAGGTTTTGTATTAGAATTTGGTTAGACTGTGCAGGTGTGCCTAATGTTGTGGCAGGCGAGAGTACATTTTGCGGTGAGGCATCATTTGGCAATAAGTCTTGTATCGGTAATTATCATCAACAGGCTTGGGGAGTAACAGAATACATGTACCGCCGTTACGTAATCAGATTACAATTTTTTAAAACTGTGTTCCATTAGAATTACAGGGAAAAAACATGTAGTCAGATTACAGGTACATTTATTAAAAATGGGGATTACTTCGAAGGATTACAATTTCTACGATGAGAGAGCGTGCGAAAGAGTGCGAGAGAGAGAGAGACAGAGCGAGAGAGGGACAGAGCAAGAGAGAGAGCAAGAGCGAGCGCGTGCACGCCTGCGCGAGTGGGACCGTTGCTACATGTCGGGGAGGTGGGAACGAACAAACTGACTAGTCGTGTCCTCCACACGTGGGCAGTTTGAAAAAGGGAGGAGGAAATGACGACCGGTATTTACTGGAACTTACTCAGAACGAAAGTTTGAGAAATCTTACAGTGTACATGTGCAAGTTTACTGATTAGTATTTTCTAAATTTGAGGTCTGAAAAAAATAAAATAAAATCGCAATAATCAATTTAAAGATTTGTATCGGGATTAATCGGTATCGAATCGAATCATGACACAAATCGAATCGCCAGGTACTAGGCAATTCACACCCCTACTATCTATCTATCAAACTGTGAGGTGTTGTTGCTTTCAGTGACAGTTCAGAAGTATGGCCTTCAATCGATCAACACTAGGATTTTTGTAGGCTGCCCGGGTTCCTATCACCCGCAAATAGCAGGGGCACATTGTATAGAATATATATTGTGGTGATATATATATATATATTTTTTGTCTTCATGAGCATACTCAATATTAGAGTAATCCAAAAGTAATCCAGTTACATTACTTTAATATTATGGTACTTGGATTACGTTACCAACTACATTTTTTAGCAGGTAACTTGTAACTGTAATGGATTACATTTTAAAAGTAACCCTCCCAACCTTGATCATTAAGTACCCATCCCTAGTCTTAAAAAAGGAACAACAACAACAACAACTTGGGAGTTGAAATGATGTCCCAGATGTATATTTACTACATACTGTGCTTTATTTAATTTGGTGAAAGGGCAAACAAATGCAGTTTGACGGGAGGTCGCAATTGATTGTGTGACTTCTCTGCCGTCGACTGGGGTGAATTGTATCCTGGATGACATTGCCAAGCTAACAGCGAGGGCTCCAGCCTGCATTAAGCTGTGGCTATATTCCATTCAGCAGTGAAGGGCCAAGCACTTGAACTCACCAAGTCACAGCAAAAGCCCTTTTTCCCCCGTGTCTGACTCAACTGTCACGATCAAAAACAGAAAGAAAGCCAGACACATCTTAAATGAATGAATTCATGAGTGTTGTTTGATGTCTTGGGTTTTCAGATGACTTTGGGAACTTGACTCTTACAGTGTATTCGACTCCGGCATACAAGCAGACAGAAGAGACAGCAGATTGTGATGATTCTTACTTGTAGAGCGTGACCCTCTCTGAGATGTTGTTTGCTATCAGCACTGCCACCACCAGCCCGTAGATGGCGATGATACCCGCCATGACCACAGGAATGATGGACTTCATGATGAGCTCTGGCCTCATCACGGACATGGCGGCGATGCCAGTGCCGCTCTTCGCTGTTCCATATGCCGCGCCGAGAGCTTCGGGAGAAAGATGTGGATAGCTGTTAACACAGCCTTTTGCTTTCCAATGTTAACAATGCAACAACACAGTGTGATCACAAGCTCTCGTTTTAAGTGTGAAAACTGAAATTACAACTTGGACGCATTAACGCAACAACACCTTAGGTATGTTCCTGTTATTTTCCACCTCAGAAATATTTTTAAACCATAGGCCCATGTTATCTCATACTGAACAAGAAACAATCATTCATCCGTTTATCTCCTCAAGTCTTGACATTCTCCCGTCACGTGTGAGACATTGTCGCAACAATTCTGTTCTTGCAAGCTTCAAAGCTTGACCGTGTCGGTTGTCCATCGACTGAGCAGCACTGAAATATGGGGTTCCGTTGGCCGATGTGATCATATAACACCCATCTGCGTTTACTTTTCAAAATAAACGTGGATATGCGTTGTGTGATCACATCGGCCAACCCCAATTTTCCTGGTTTCCTACGCTTACTGTCGGGGCTGAGTGAAGCGTCGGAAGTGAGTCATTCCGGTTAGTTGAACATTTTCGGGGTTAGTGCATAAACCCTATTATATGATATAAAATTATTAAATTATTATAAAATTTACAGTTTTTTCCGCACTATAAAGGCGCACCTAAAAGCCTTTAATTTTCTCAAAAAACGACAATGGGCCTTATAATCCGATGCGCCTTATATGTGGATCAATATTGGTTAAGTAAGCTCCATCTAGTGGATGCTTAACAACCCTAGCCACTACAGTAGCTTCTATTCCATGTGCCTTATACTGAGGTGCGCTTTATATATAAAAACGTTTTTAAATAGGCCATTCATTGCCTTATAATGCGAAAAATATATATATTGCTGGCGCCAGGCCAAAACTTTGTACCTCTATAGTCACTTTTTAGGAGACCCCAAAAATGGCATGTTCGTTCAACTATCAACATTGCATCCTCAAAGAAAGGAAGCCATTTTCAGGAAATTGTGACATATGAGGTTTTGGTCCGACATATACTGTATAACTGTATTTTAAATATATGAAACACTGAGTCCACAGAGGACTCAACACATCGAGTCCTCTCTGTGAAAAATACTAAATAAAATATACATGGTTTACTTACATTTGCAAAGCACATACAAGTATATGTAGCTTATAGTTCAGTAAAGAGTTACATTTTATCACACCCGTTCTTGATAAGGCCACTCTTAGGTGTTTCACAAGCATCAGGCCTCAATTATACGCCACAGATAGGCTTTAAATACATTCTCCAAGCAATTTAATACGGTCGAAACTAGTCAAGGTAAAGCACAACCTATTTTTTGTCTTAAAAAAAACAAACACGGGACGCTATAGATTTGTAGACATGACAAAATTTGATGGGACAGACTGGCTCTAGCACACCTGTGATTCTAGTGAGGGAAAAGCGGTGCAGAAAATGCATGCATGGGTGGGTTCTATTCTATTGATAAAGCACCTTCGAGTTAAACCCTAACTACAATTGAGTTTGACACCCCCGGGATCAAAATGTTAATCTAAAGTCCAAATGGACATAAAGGTGATGCCCTCCGCTTTTCGAGATATTTGGATGAAACGCACAGGGTGTTCCTGGCCCAATGCATGTCAAGCAGGGCAGGCCCTCACGAATGAATGAGTGGATGTGTGCTTTTCTCCTTCACTGTCACACGCTGATGTCAGGCCTCAAACAGCCTCTTCCCTAATTTCATTCAAAACTGCTAGGACAAATTGTGTGGTTTTTAATAGGAATATACGATTGCAGTATTTCAAACTATAATATCCGATTGATTGTGCGTCGTTCTATCCGATGACAGCCGAGCTAGCGTCAGCTGGTGGTCGCTCGCTCCTTCGACGACGGCCGGGTGGTAGCAAGCCGTCCCCCGCCTAATAACACGCATCCCCGGCTAGCGTACGAAGCGTGACCACTTCTTTTTCAATTCGACTGCGCTATTTTGCGGGGGTTGCGATTCAGAGTCCATCACAGCCCAAACGAACGACGAACATCAAATGTCAAAAAATGAAGAAGCAGCTGTAGTTACCACTGAAGACCATGGCCGCAGAGGCTCCCATCACAGCGAAGAAAGGCGAATACTCGGGGCTCTCCTCGGATGACATTCTCGCAGTATTTACGGGCCCAAGAAGCGACGGGAGAAGGTTATCTTACCGTTTACCTCTATCTCACCGTCAACCTCGGACAGGTTTTACAACGGAGTGTAGCTACAGGCTACAGCGAGCTAGAGGACCGGTGCAGAAGAGGAAAATGGCGAAACGGAAAAAGTCACATGACCAACGGACTCGGAAGAAACCATTTGTGTGGATTCAGGGGTGCTTGGCGCCATAATTATGGAAATAAACTATTTTGATGGCATTATTTCACACTCTGCAAGTCATTATATAGAATAATAGAGTTTTGAATTAATTTGAATGGACACCTTTAGTTACAGCAGTTTTATGGACGACATTAAACGTTATGAGAAGAATGAACCGTGTTTATAAAGTGGTATATTCTGCTGCAAGTACCTGCAGTTCGGCCAGTAGTGTACATTTGTTTTAAATATACTTTTAGCTACAATATTTCGTTAGGGACCCTCCCCTCAAAAAGCATGTAAATACACGCTGAAGAGAAATAAACTAGTCGCTATAAAACTCCCACGTTATTAAAAATGTGGTACCTGCAGTTCGGACAGTAGTTAGTATATATATATATATACTTTTAACTACAATATTTCGTTAGGGACCCTCTCCTCAAAAAAACGTGTAAATACACGCGGAAGAGAAATAAACTAGTCTCTATAAAACTCCCACGTTATTAAAAATTAGAATTTTTTAAATTAGGGCCAATCTTTCAGTTGCACGCCTTCATGTTGGAAAATATTTCAATACTGTACTCCTTTTCTAATATTGTTCACGTGAGTAATAGTCATGTACCTAATTCCAATACTGTTCAAAAAGATTGTTTCTAGTTCATCACACATTGTGCCTTTCTTCAAACTCTACCTCGATTAACATGTTACAAGATTTTGTTTTGAACTCAACGGAAGCAGCTTTCTAGTTTGGTAGCCTCGTGTTGACTCACTGAGAAGGTTCTGGGTTCTAGTCAGCAATTTGGCCTTTCGGTGGAGTGTTTGAATCAGCCTTCCTCTCATGGGCCAAAATGTGCCAGCCAAATTCCTGGGAGACCTGTGACTAACCTATTAGGTGCATGTGTATATTTTGTAGCTGTGTATTTGACTTGTTCCATTTCCTTGTACAGTACTGTGCTCCTCCTTACTCTAGAACCGAATAAAAAAAGTACATCTTACAGTCTTAGAGAAATGAATACATTAATTGGCTCAAATTCCATCATGCTAAAAAGATCAAAGCTGCGCCACACATTACAGATGAACTGTATTTTAATGAAAGAGCAGAGTAAAATTATACTTTAATGAAAAGAAGCAGACAATAAAAAATCACCATAAATATGCTACATAATTCTAATCACACATTGCTCAAACATGATTGAGTAAATGGAGATGCAAAGGGCCTCTCATTGTTACACTACACACAAACACGTAGAGGGTCGATCTCTAGAATGTCAGCAAGTAGTGGATATCCTAATTGTGCAGGTAAAACTCCAGGCATACACTGCAAACACAAACTTGAAATTCAGTCCCTGCGAGGACACCTTTACTCAAAACCAAGTAGCTGACACCTACCAGAGAGCCAGTTCTACTATTGACACACCCAGAATTAACTAAATGTGCTCTTTGGCCTTCCAAATTCCCCACAAAGCTGAATGAACAAGTACACATGTACATACACACTCACAAACCTACAATCAGCTGGACATGTGTATGGGCATGATTACTAATTCAACAACTTGTATAATTGAAAACTCTGAAGTTACTGATCTTTATCTAAAACAAATTATCATAATTGTTCTAAAATAAAAATAAAACTATCTTCGCCGCTTGCAAAATCTGCATTTTTGGCAAGATATATCTAAATTGACATTGTAAACTTAGGAGGGGGGGGTGGGGGGGCAGGACTTCGAGTGCAAGGTCACCGTTTTTTGACTTGCACCAACCTTGCCCCTACCAAGCCAGTCTTGCTTATCGATTAATGATACCAAGTTCATCACTCAAGCACACGTCTAAAAATCCAACAACCACACATGTGCCCGTGAGTTATTCCACACACAAACCTTACAGTCATTCTATTCACACCTGCCCTAAGCACAGCTTGCAATTGGGACTGCATTATCAGAAACCTTGCTGTGGCTGCTGGAAAACACACAAAGAAAGGAGGAAGATAAGGCATCACATGCTATTCATGGCAAAGCCATAGAGTGAAAGTGTGGCACAGCGATGACTCGAGCGCGGGATGAGGAAGCTACACTGGAACCCTGCTAAGACGAGGGGATGCAACTTGGAAAAAAAGAGTCATGGAGAGCAATGAAGACTTCCCCCTCAGTCCCAGCCGTTGTCTTTTATCATGTGGGACAACTCGATGATGTACTTCCCTTCCTTGTACTTCTGACTCAGTTCAAAGGCTTGTTCCTGTGAAAAGGAGATGTCAGTTAGGACAAGACAAAGTAGGGGTTTTTTTTTTACACACAAAAAAAAGCAGGGGAGGAAAACTGTTTATTTGTTCATTGTGTCTTAAAATCAAAATAAGATAAGCAAGGACAAATTAATTCTAACATATGCATGTATGGACACTTACATATTTCCAGCCCAGAGTGGTGTGGCAGTTTTCACAGTAGATGTCAGCCACTGCATGAAGTCCCGTGAGCAGCAGTCTTTCCTCTGCAGGACCACAGCCGATGTTCACTCTGAAAATAATCAGATGTCCTAATTTGCTCCAACAATGCAGTCATGCTTTCACTGAAACAAAGACATTTTTCAGGGCTCAACAAAATGAAACTAACTCAGATCAGAGCCAGTGTATTACTGACCTACTAACCCAACAGTAGCATGGCTGACACCCGACTTCAAGGTCCACTCACGAGTAAATCAAATTATCTGTGCACTGTCAGGTTTGTGTCAACATGTCTGATACTAGAAAATGTTGAAGCTACAACTGGACTAACTAAAACATAATAATGGAAGGAAAAAAAACCTAACAATTTTATCTTTAACCCTCATATGGAATTTGATAACCCTTTTGATTTTTAATGGTGACTGATTTAATGTAAGTGAATTAGTTTAACATCAAGTCATCAAAAAGTAAAACTGAAATCAAAATACTCACACAGAGTTGAAGAGGTAAGCCCTGCCTTGACTTCCTTGGAAAGACTAGACGACACAAAGGAGAAAAATCACAGATCATGAAAATATTTCAAGACTATCTTGGAACCTAACCAGATCTTTAGGGTTTTGTGTCAGTCCAGTTTTACCAGTTTCACACGACAATTAATCTCTGGTACAGTAAGGGATGTCCTAGTCTCTGATGATGTTGATGTAGCAGTCTACACTTCTATTACTTCTCATGTTCACAATTTAAGCAAACAAAAACTAAAGAGAAAAAGGCTATGAAAAAGTCATACTATAGTTCTTGCACATTGTTTACATTACACTAGTAGTGCATGAGTGTGATGATGATGATGATGATGATGATGATAGTGCAGCAGTGCCCTTAGTTGCATATGAAAACGCACAGGCCACGTGAAGTGATAAATACAACAAAAAGGTGGCAGCTGACCTTTGAGATGAGATCATCATGGTTGGCCAGATGGGCACGGCAGTGCACACAGCTGTAGCGGCGGTGGCACGAATCCAGGTAAGCCTGGAACGTTTTGGCTTTTGTCAGCTTCACCATTTCTGAAGAAGGAAAGGGTTGCCACATTATTCTTGCTCATGCGGGTTATTTATGAGAAACCGATCCCTGCAACACTGATGATGTCAACAACATAGTATGTACTGATGACATTCGATTAGACAAGGATTATTTTATTGTGTCGAGCAGTGATTTCCAACTGGGGTGCAATGCCACAGTAGAGTCATCTCGTGCACGACAGGAAATTATTTAATTCCACTTTCTTAATTACGGTAATACTTTTTGTGATGTTTTTTTTGGGCAATGTGCCCTGAGATTTTTCAAATTAAAATGTGTGGCTTGACTCAAGAAAGGTTGGGAAGCACTGCATCCAATTTTTACTTAATTGGATTAAAAAGTGATAACTACAAATAAAGTTGTTAGCCAAATAGTATAACAGTTTAAGTCATTTTTTATTTACTTTCAGTCAGTGTAGATTCCCATTCTTCTGGGTCATGGTAATCTCAAAGGTTGAATCCAGACTACTCATCTTGCTTGTTCATTTTTTCTTGTTTTCAAAAATAACAACGCAATTATGCTGTTAGGCTGACGATAAATCTTCAATGCTTTTCCATTAGGTACTTAATTGAATCATGCATTTGTTTGTTTTTTGTGGTATGCCATGGCATTTTTCCTCAAATAATTGTGCATTGTCTCAATAAAGGTTGGGGAATACTGGTAAAACCACGTTTGATAGCAACTTGGTTTTGATTTACAAATATTGTACGTAGCAAGTTGGCAACAAAATCAAAGTTGAGGTTTCTGAGTTGAAGCAATTAACATTTGCATATCATAAAGCAAAGATTATTGCCATCTGCAATAGAGACATTATAGGAAAACAATTATCTTAAATGTATATATTTTGTCACATTCGGTTTGGAAAATGGATGGATGGAGGACTGGCTAAGTCAAAACACGTACAGCATGGCCAAATCTAAAATCCCTCAAGTTATATGTTCAGACATGTCTATCATCATGGCATCTTCCTTCAACACACACACACAAAAAAACAACAACAATTAACAATGATCACCACCCAACTCGACTTAGTATGAAAGCACCAACCAAAATTTAGTATTATACATTACAACACTAGGTCTAAAATACAGTACAGCAAACTGATCAGATCGATCAGCACCCGCTCGGACCTAGTCTGTTCGAAGTTAGCATGTTGGCTAGCTACGCACAGTCACAACATTGCAGTAGCTCAAATGCGCACTGCAGCTTATTCCCGCGCTGAGACACTTACCTCCTGATGTCAGGACTCTTCTTTTCCTACACAGGGTGGATCGATATGATTGTCACCTGGAATAAAAGGACTAAAACGACACGAAGCGCCTGTAGGCTCACAACAGCAGTCGACCACGCGTTGACGTCTCGGACAATAAAGACAATAAGGAAGGCTTCTGTTTATGACATGCAGTGCCCGCGATTCTTTGCAAAAATGTAATAGTTTCCAACGGATATTTCTTCGTTAAAAAAGAGCTAAATTCGACAAAGCTGGCAATTTGTCAAGTTCGTGACTAGATGCACCGCGGACAGATGAAAAATGAGGTTTGTTTATAAAAACACACTTGGGGGGATGTCTGAAGCACATGGGAGGGCAAAACAAAAGATTTGGACCAATAGGAGCTGTGGAATAAACTGTAGAATGTGGGTCAACCAATCAGATTGGCCTTCACGTGAGCTTCGTTCGTACTGTTCCCAAAGCACTGGCTTATCATTTCCTGCTTTTGGTTTGGGGATTCGGATCCAATTTACTGTAATTTACTGAACGATACCCCTAGTTTTACATAGTTAAGGTAATGCATTGTCTTTCAAATATTTTTCAGGGCTTTCTATTTACTTGAAAAGTTAAATTACTGCATAATGTAGGTCAGTTCCACATAAATTGTGATCTTCCTTTAAGATGGGAACAGAAAGTAAACTTTTTTTGAAAATGAGATCTACTTCTTGGGTAGTGATTAATGAGAAAGGCTACGAGTTTGACACACGCTACTGAAACAACAAATGTCCTCAAATTATCTCAATATGCAACACTTTATTTTAAAAAACAAACTGCAAGTGTTGACATTTTCAAATGATCATTTTTACAATATTACTATGTCCCATAGACTAACAGACACAAATTATTTATTTTCCAACAAATGTAATTTTCTATGTTGTATGATACATTACTTAAACGACCCATTGCAGATTACATTTCTCAAAGAATCAATCATGCCACATTGTCTAAACCACTGGGGTCTTGATCAGAGCTTACAAGCTAATATATATACACCTGTATCTCCCCCCCCCCTCTCTCTATATATATATACAGTATATATATATATATATTTAATAAATGTGTGTGTGTGTAATTCTATACTTCAAAAGCTATGGCCACAAGCACACTGAATTCCCCTGCTAGAAGAACACCTTTTCTGTTTGAAATGTTGACGCGACTCCGCAATGGCCCATTCATATTCCATTAACCCATTTGTTACATTGCAAGGCACAGCTAATCGTGTCAGAAAATACAGCCTTTGTTCTCTCTCTAGAGGCTGTTTGATTAGTACCACAACAATGTGGTCAGACTTTGACCATGCCTTGGCACAATGAACACGTTCGTTTTTTCCTTTCTATATTTGCTTTTTTGTTAACATTCTCATTACAATATATCACATTGAAACATACAATTGATAATCATGTGTCCAGTACAAATGATAATCCATTCAAATCATGACAAAGTAATCACAGTCTTATCAAAAGGAATGAGTTGTTAGGTCAGGTTGCTAGGAAATGTTAATGTAATACTGGGCTGTGTCTGGTAGATTAATGGTGGAGAGAAAGAATCAGTCATACGAAATGAGTAATTTTGAAAGATTTGTCAAACTGTTTTGACACTTAATATGAGCTTCTTGCTTTCAGTCTTTTTCAATCGTAATAAACCAAAAAGCTGCCATTTTTGAAGTACTGCATTCAGACAAAAAAGTCACTCCTCCTGAGTGTTTCTGAGGAGGTAGCTTGACAGAAGCGATGGATAGTCACTCATCACCCCTGTTGCCCCCGCTTCGAATGCCGCTCTTATGTCTTCATCTGTGTTGCACACAAACAAATGCACCTACAAAGTTACAGTAAATGTTAATAAATAAATAAAAAAGTTCTCTGGAGTGTTGTGACATATTCAGCCGTACACTACAGGGATATAGCAAAACAAATGGATTGATTAAAATTCATAAACAATAGTACATAGATAATCTGAGCATTTGTTACACCAGCTGTTGCTGTATCACTGATGATTACCAGCGTCATTCAGGCATTTGAATCACATGCTCACAAGTTATCTAATCCTTCCTATTAGCAAGCTATGGGTACTTTTTTAGCTTTCCTGAAGCAATCTCATTTCTGTCAGCACTCACTGTGGTGGTGGTTATAGAATTTGGATTAACTTTATTATTTTGTTTATTTCTATTTTTTTTAATAGGGTCACACATTTGCTACAACTTGGCTTGGGTTGTATATGGGAATAAGAAAGTTTGCCCAATAGAGGTTCACATAAAAGTTAACAGTCATACCTGAATTCCACGGGCTGCAAGATGTTTAAAGAGACTCTTCCTCATAGTTACTCTACAATCGTGAAAAATTCCAAGTTAGCCATTTTGACACAGATTCTGATGATAACTCACCAATGTACAGTATGTCCAAATGGTTCTTCTGCCCAAAAATGACTTTTCAACTCTCATTTACATTACCAAGTATGTTTCCTTTTCCTATAAAGGCCCACTATTTGAAATGCAAAGGGAAGTCATTATCTCACTTTTCTATTAAAGTGACGACGAATCTGTTCCTCAAAATGTTCTTCTCAGGCATAAACGTCCTGCACACAGACAGAAACAACTTGCACATTTGCAAAGTAACACATGAAACCTGTAGCAAAGTTTATGCTCCACTACAGAAAAAAAACAGGACAAAAGTAGACAAATGTATGATGTAATTCCAAAGGTGGTTCACACAAAACATCTTGGCGAAAGTCACAACCTGTTGATTACGCGCGGCAGGTAGAACTGCAGTAAACTCTCTCCCAGCGGCACAAAGGGCAGCAGGCCGCTGTAGAAGAGGATAAGCAGCAGCACACCTTGGTATAAGGAAAAACTGTATGGCATGACTCCATTCTAGATGGGGAGAGACCAAAAGACATTTACCTGTCGATGCACACAATTTGCAACTGAGACATAACACTCACAGGACACTTTGGTTAGGTACGTTGTTGTTTAAGAGCTAGCTTGCCTTGGCTTTTATGCTACCAAAACAATACTCCCATAGCTTTGCAAAATGTTGTGAACAAATGATGATAATAAACACATGATTGAAATAACAATCAAAAGCCAGCATAAAAGCTGCTCTATGGAGGAATTTGCCCCAAAATATCTTTAGAATAGCCTTTATTTGACCATTTCTGACTCAAACATCTTGTAATTAGTAGATTGACACCTTAGCTGGATTCGGGTATAAATATCCCGCCCTCTGTCTGCATATGTGACGTCATGTGCAAATGGTATACATGAGGAGGGAGTGTGCGTTTAAATTTTTCGGCCACATGTGGCAGTAGCGATTCAAAATGAAATTTTATGCATTGCTCAGTATTGTTCATTCGGTAATTTCACATGTCATCATCGTTGCTCTTTTTATTTTTTTTATTTTTTGTATGTGGGTGAGTATGTGCATGTGCGTGTGTATGTGTGTGTATTCATTAGTTCATCTAAAACCTATTAAAAATCCCATACCGTTCACCTAAACCGAATACTTCAGAATCCAGCTAGAGTCGTGAGGTTGTCAGGAGACCCGAGGAAGGATCAAAGAAAAGAAAGGAAAGTGAAATCCAGCACCGACTAGCCATCACATACTACCCACCGGGTTACCAACCAGAGTCTTTCACCAACCTCAGAAACATCTAAATTCCAACAAATTAGGGAGACCCCAAGAGACCAAAGGAGAGACCGAGGGAAGGAAGGAAGGACAGACGAAGCAGAGTGAGATCCACAGACACCAGCCTCCACCGATTCAACGACCAGAGGAAGAAGCAGATTGTGTTTGAGTTTCGATAGATGCTGGTGTGGTGGATCTGGCATGCATGAAAATCTCCACCAAAGAGGGCAGCCGTTGACCCCTGCCAGGAAAGAGCAAGCGCAACACCTCAGGGGCCCCCAGGCCACGGCAGCGCCAAGGGACAACCCCCGGGCCCTGCCGGAGAGCAAACCCAGGAGCCAGGAGCGCCCCCCACCCCAACACGGCCTGCGCCCCCAACCCAACGCAGCAGGACGGGGCACGGCACCGGCCCGCAGCTCCCGCTCCCCCCACGCCCCTCATCCACCCCAACCCAGCCATTGAGCAGCTTTAATGTATTTTCTTGTACTGACTCATTTGAATGTGCAGATGTACCTAATGTTGTGGCCAGTGAGGGTAATATAGTCGAAGACTTATGCTAGTGAAAACATAATACATTTATAAAGTACTTGCAAAAGAAAGTTCATTCACCGTTTTGCGGCATTTGTTCATGATTGTTGAGCTCACAGATGCCCAGACAGTGATCTCCTCCCTGTGGTAGCGTTTCACCAGCTCAGACACCTACACAGACAGGTTTACAGTTAAAGTAAGAACAATTTCCGACAATTAGAGCCTTTCGGTTTCTAAGCACATTTTATTGCACGTTACTTGTGAAAAGTGCAAATGTTCAAGTGTGAGAATACAAACCGCAAAGCTTATCACAGACGGAACTTTGACTAAATAGTTGCTAAGGGACACTAAAGGTTATGTGGCTTTACAATGACGCATTTTGAGCTACTTTGGGTTTTTGTTTGTACGGATATGAGGTTCAGATGGATGGATACAAATTCTAGCATTTTTAATATGCTCTTCTTAAATGATAAAAGTTATAAATGGTACCAATGTTTTTGTCATAAGATTAGACTTTTCATAAAACAGACCTAGAGCACAGTACAGTATTTAATGCTTTGACAGTTGAGACGGACGACAGTGTTTAGATGTGTGCATGCTTTTTTTGGCGCGTGTTTGCTTTTGATTGTGAGCGTGTTGCCTTTTCTATCAACTGGTGGTTGTTCTCTTTAATCTCAATGCTGATTGGGATCTCTGGGAACATTCTGAACACATCTTCCAGCAAAGTAAACTTCCTGTCGGAACCACTGCTGTAGTGACCTGGTGGACAGAAGGCATAAAAAAAGATGGTGACATTTCACACAAGCGGGCAGATACTAAATTATTTTATTTTTTTAAACAAAAAAACATTTAATTTGGATTGTTGCTGTTGTTGCCACTTGTCAATGATTTACTCTACAGGAGTTGTCTCACCTTTATAAAAAGTCAACTCAAGCCTCTCCTTGTACAAAGGTAAATCCTGAAAAAGCCATAGGAAGAACATTGAATGTGTTTCAATACAAGAGCTGTATACAAAAACAAAGAGCACACTCAGTTTATTGATATATGATCATATATTTTTTTTTGGGGTAGTTGTAGTATTCAACAGTAGCACTGTACTTGTGTTATTTTGATCCGCCATTTTTCAATTTTGTCTCAGTTTTAGTCCAGTTTCAATCACACTTTTTATCATAGTCAACCTCATCCTGTTTTTATTTAGTCAACTACAAATCTAGCATTTTAGTTTATTTTAGTTCAAGAAAATATAATTTTATCCATCTAGTTTTAGTCAACAAAAACTCAACATTTTAGTCTAGTTTTAGTCAGGACAATCATTTTCCCCCAATTTTATTTTTTAGCATTTAATGTTGAGCATTAATTATTGTTGGAACGTTATAGTTGTTGGATTAATGTGACATTAAAACTATCAACAAAAAATAAATAAATCAACCTTTCACTGCGAATCCCCCTTCTTTCTGCCCCATGTGTTTGTGCATGTTGCCCTTGCTAGCTGCAGATTTGAAAGGATGTGTGTCACATGACAGTGTCAGAGTGACAGATTAGCACAAAAACAGGATTTTACAAAATATGATGTAATTTTTGTCTCATCTTTGTTCATGATGACAAATGTTCTAAATGTTGATTGTAATAAAGGGTGAACAAAAAATCGAAACTATCTGGTATTCCTTTCTTTCCTCCCACCTGAACGCTGACTGAAGAGATTGTGATGTCATGGCCTGTCTGCCTCAAAAGATTCTCATCATGTGACACAACCACATATCCGTCATGCGTCAAGTGACAATCCAGTTCCAACATCTGCGTTCCTTGTGCCACTGCGCTGCAAATG
Source organism: Leptonotus elevatus (assembly GCF_054856555.1). NCBI lineage: Eukaryota > Metazoa > Chordata > Actinopteri > Syngnathiformes > Syngnathidae > Leptonotus > Leptonotus elevatus. The sequence goes on along the minus strand of NC_141239.1, from coordinate 48,166,450 downwards.
AGGGAAAACAATGTAAATGCTTGCAATACGTGTACTTTTCCAAATTTTCCAACAAATCTTTTGACAACTATGGCCTCAAGTTAGGTCCAAGAGTATTTTGATCATTTTGCCTTTTTAAATGACCAATTGCAAAATATGGCAATCCAATATTTCATAATTGTAGTCATTTTATATATATTATATTTCATCAAGGAATCTATCAATTTTTATGCGAGATAGATGGATAAAAAATGTACCCATATATGAATTTTTAGTATTTTTTCAATATATCATACTCACTGAGTAAAGGCCTCCATGGTGCTTTCTATCCGCTCACCACATCCTGGTAAAGCAGTAAAGCCAAGTTATCATAATAACAAGCGTCTCCTTAATCATTGTTACAAGACTAAATGATAAGCATTGATCACTTTTCTTTCACCTGTTATTTAGTTACAGCGTCACTGCATACTTTTACTGTTTTACGAGATGCTTTTAGCGCGAGTCATAAATGTTTGCAGGAAAACATTTCATCGGCTCCGGCTAAACCCTCCGAGAAATCCTTCGCTCCTTACCTCCTCTGTGCGAGATGTGTGTACAGTAGAAGCTCGTGCATTTCTTCTTGTGAAGAATGTGAGGGTTCTTCAGCAGGTATAACGAGGTGAGGGTGTACCCTCCCAACGCTGGGAGAAGGACACACCAAAAACTGCACATCTCCTTGTGAAACTCTCCGCAAGAACTCCCCTCTGAATGATTTGATCCACAAACCTCAGTTGGAAACTACCTGCTACTCTTGCTCTGTAGCTACCTGAGAAAATCTTGACAGACAGGTATTGCTGTCAGTGTCGCTTCACAATCTTTCCTGGCCTCAGCTTGGCTGGCTGCAAAGACACCTGCGAGGAGTGGAGCTGTAAAAAATGAGTTAATGAAGCACCAGGGCTGACCCACAGCTCACCTTTACCTTGAAAGTCTCTCCTTAGTCCGGGACAGCATATTTTCTCTCTTTTACAGGGCAGCTTTGAGTATCACACCTTTGTTTTTTCTTCACTATCAAAACAGGACAATGTCCACTATTGTTGCAAGCGCCACTACATAAACTCACGGTTTATTTTTGTATCCAATCTGCAAATAGAGAGTTGCTTGCTTTCTGTAATCAACAGCATAAGGCATGTCGCATAATTGAGATTATATAGCGTACCGTACAGTCTATAACAGCCAACTAATTGCAGGTTAATCGCTATTTGAGTACATTTTGATTTGCTATGTGCAGGAAGTCTGACAAGACAGGTACATTTCTCCATGAATGCAGTCCACAGTCGGCAGAGTGCAGTACAGGACTGTCGAGTTGATATTCAACCAGAAGGCTGGAATGTGACCAGCAATAGTGTGACACAGCTTTTGAAGCATAACAAGCCTGCTTTTTCACTTGCATAGAGCAACCTAGCCACTGCTAAATAAGACTACCATTTTCCCCTCATTAGCAGCTTTAGACTTCAGCTACATATGTGCAAATCTGGGTTATTTTGCATACAAGCAATGTTTTGTATAAATAATCATTTCAATTACTAATATGGTGATGCCATTCTATTACCAGGCATTGGAATGGTCGAGAAAGACATGTTGTAAAGGAGGATGTGAAAGTGGCAAAGCTGGAAAATCAAGTTAGTATAAAGTGAGAGGCGGAATTTCAAGCTCACCTTAATAAAAAGAACACACTGGTTTTAATAGAGAGATGTGTTTTGTTGTTGTATGGTGCAACTTGCTTTTTATTAAAGCTGACATGTTTGATTTGAGTGATTCTCAACTGGTGGGCCAGGACCCAAAAGTGGGTTGCCGACAGCTATTTAACCCAAAAAAAGAAAAAAAGAAAAAGGAAAAAAGAAAGAACAAGACATGCATTTGTACTCTTGAGTTTTTCACAGGACATACAATATTTGCTACTCAGTAAACAAATACAGTGCATCTCCGCTTTTGGCTAGTGGACATCATAGCTAGCAATATGGCAGTATGTCATACTCATTTGAAACTGCATTTAGAAATGCAAGTTACTGTAAATGTATTTTAGAGGCTGTTTTGAAAGAAAAAAAACCCTGCATAAAAGTAGGTTGCAAATTAATATGAAGATGCGGACAGTTGAGGCTTGCTGATTTAGAGCATGGGTGGGAAAAGTATGGCCTGCGGACACTTGCGACTCAACCAGTAAGGGTTGGCGATCACGTCTTGTTGAATTTAACAGAATCATAAATATTGTGTATCCAAAAACAAGACACTTTTATAATGAAAGTACGTGTTCATATCTAATTATGTTAAAACTGGCGTTCAAAGTCTAGAAAAAAATGTATTCTGCCGCCAATGATTATTATGACGAATTAAGAAAGTAATGATCTCAGGTCTAAATGACACTAATTTCATAAATAGAATAAGATAAATACAGAAAAAGAAAGAACAAATCATAAACAGCAACAGTATCAGGAAATTTTTATTCAATTGTAAGTAATATAATTTTGTTGCTTTGTTAATCATTTAATTAATATCCATACAATATACATACTACAACCCTTAACTCATATCTCTTTGACAATCGACAAATAACTCCTTTAAAAATAATTCCTTATAAAGAACTTGGAGGGAAAATCCAAGAAGAAAACAAAATCATAAAGACTCAAGACTGTCAATAATTATCACACCCATAAGAGAAATTAGGAAGAAAAAAATACAAATGAAAACATCCTAATTATTAAAAAAAAAAAGATACAACTTTAATTCCCTTTTAAGTAAAAAAAATAAAATAAAACACAACTCACCAGTTTAACAACGCGTAATAATAAGAACAACCATTTAAAAACAACGATATCTGGAACCAGGCCACATGACAGACGGGCCACTCGAATCATCAATACTGTGTGAATGTGTATGGCATGTTCAAGTGCAACATTTCACAGACACACACAGATACACTCAGTCAAAGTGTGTGTATGCGCGTGTGATTGCAAAACAGAGTCCTCTTGGTTGGAAACCATGGCGACCTAATCTGATATCACGTCAGAGAAAAAGCAAGCGGGGTTGGTGTACTGATGGCTGATGAATATTTTAATGAAACAAACATTATCTTTGTAAGACCCACTTTGCACTGGATGTAAAAACAAATACACTCTCACCTATGAAAATGTACAAAAACGGATGGCGTCCAAGCCAACACGCAAAGTTAGGAAAACAAAAATCTTGGCTGAATCATACTGTACAACTTGACAGAAATCAAACACACATACACACACACCATGACACTTAAAGCTGAGCGAGCAGGATCAGACACAGAGGGAAAGACTGAGGACCAAAACCAAAAAGTGCTGCTGTGCTGATCGGGTCACGTGATTGGTCGAAAAAGTGGCGGCGAGTGGCAAAAGTGAATTTGTGGCTGGAAAAGAAGTGCAAGGGAGGGGAGGGAGGGGGCGGAGGCAGCCCTTTGAGTAAAGCGTGGCAAGTGTTGGGAAGGCGAATTAATCAATGGATTTCACCAGCTGTGCACAAAAAAAAAAAACAGCCTCACACCCATTGCAGGGACAGTCATAGCTGGCTATGGCTTCTGAGAGAAGAGCGACGCCTTGGACGACATTTGGAAAACACGGGGGCTGAAGCCAGCAGGCGGTCCAGGGCCGGGACCTGAGCACGTTGGTCCGCTCTCTTTACATTGACGCCAGTGCAGTTACTGAGCCGGACGCATGGGCGGAGCTCCAAGTAATGACACAGATCGGAAACGAGAACGCATAGAAATAACACGCGCGCAAGCCGTCGTTGGGAAACAATGCCACTTGTTAGGACATGGTCACTAGGGCGACTGGGTAAACAAACATTGGAGAAGATGGGAGCACTAATGAAAACAAAATGAACGCATACAACTACTAAAGACTGGTGGCTTGTCTGAGGGCAATGTGGAGATTGGTAGTATAAATCACATGCAGTTTCCCCAGTAGTCACAAGAGGGAGACTCTCGGGAAAAAATAGTCAAACTACAGCTTTTTTTTTTTTTACACACGCACTCACACGCATTTACTGAGGCAAAAATGATTCAAACCTGAAAATACTTCCTGATGTCAACTCATTCATAAGAGTCCATTAGTAGATATCTTGTTTCTATTTGGCCCTCTCTGACAGTTCAATGTAAACGTCAAAACAGCGCAGTAGGATGGCACAATCCCGCCATGCTCCAGATTATATACTACTCACATAAAGTTAGTGATATAGGACTTTGAATTTTGAGTACATTTCAGGATGACCCTGACATGCAGGACACAAGGAAGTCAACCCAAAATTGTTCCTTACAGTAATATGTTGTGTGAGTCCCCAATAGTCATGGCATTCTGATTGATATTGCATTTGTGGAATATGAGTTAAGCAGAAAAATCTACCTCTCAGGCGGCAGCCATTTTGCCACTTTGTCAACTAAAAATGACATCACACATGCTCAAGTCTTAGGTAATGACCAATCACGTCAACTTCAGGAAACAGGTGTGCCGTGATTGGTCGTTAGCTGAGCCTAGAGTAACTGTGATGTTGACAGCAAGTGCCAAAATGGCCGCCTCCTGAGATGGAGAAAAGTGGGTATGCTGCTTAATAACTTGTATTCCACAAACACAATATTAATCAGAATACTGTGTTTAGACTACTGTGGCTGCATAGAACACATTTTAAAGACATTTTTAGGTTGACTTCCTTTTTAATTTGAGGTTCTTTATTTATTTATTTTAAATTAAATTCCCAAGGAGAGTGTTTCTGTGATTCTTCCATGTGTCTGTAGCATCTTGGTCTCATGATATCAAAATGTGGAGAGCATGATACAGAAGACCGTTTAAACAGCAATTATAAGTGAACCAGGAAATGTATTGGTCATTGATGGATCAAACTTGCTGTGAATTTTGCCATTAATTTCCTTTTTAAAGAACAGCAAGGTTTTAGGTTTTAGGTTCGTCCTGAAATTTCACCTGAAAGCTCAAAATCCTTAACTTTAAGCAATGTCTGCTCCCTCATAATGCAAGTGAGGAATGATACAGATAAGACAGCCAAGTGAGATAGCGATGTAATGCAGTAACAGGATGCCGTGGTGGATCCTTGCTGTTAGTATTGCGCGGAGGAGGGAAACGAGCGCTTAAGTCTCATAGCATGTGCATCTCCCCGGTGTCTTATGTCTGTACTGTGGTAGTATTTGTGCTTTTTACTGGTCATACAACCTCTCATACAGAATATTAACCAGATAGATGCACATTATCTGCGGAAAGCATCCTAGTGTATTCTGTGGCTTTGTGGGACTTGGCAACATGGCCGACTCCAATGACCACGCCTTAGTGTGACTAACTTGACGCACATAGAGGCCGAGTTCAATCCGTCTGCCCTTTGTCTGAGTTGTAGCTGAAGAAGTGTTTCAATGGTTCAAAAACACAACACGTGGTCACTTCCCACGCTAGTTCCTTGCATCTCTCATCCACTTTGGTTAATTTCAGGAATGCATGCATTCATATGAACATCATTTCGAAAACAAAACAAAACATGCCGGTGAAAAGATATTTGCCATAAAGTCAAATGTTTAAAATTGACTTGCACAGATGAATTAGACAACATAAACACAAGAAAGCTGATTTTAAAGCAAACAACTGTGTACGAATGCAAGCCCACTTAAATGTTTTTTTTTTTTTTTTAGGTTTTTGTATGCAATGTACATAAACCCACACAATAAGCACCCCCCATTCTTTTAGCCCTCGATTTCAAGTTGTAATGTACATGTATGTAGCGAGACAGAGTAATGGAATGGTGTCGGTTAATAAGGAATAGTAGTTTATACGAGAAGAATAGCAAAAGAGCTGGAAAAAAACACAAGAGGAGATTGAGAGGTGATCATGATGTAAAGGGGCTGGGCGAAGCAGGACGCAGGAAACAGAAGTATGTTTTTAAAGGAGCGGGCAGAGTAAAGAGTAGAGAGAGACACGACGGCCCCGTCTAACCACAAAAATCTGAGTTAAACACTTAGCTTTCTTGCAGCGGAAATGGAAAGAAAAGCAGCCAATGTTCATAGTTTTTATATTTTCCTTGGATTCTTGAGGATGCATTTTCTTGTATTTACGGTAAGCATGTCATCTGGGGGTCTGCAGGTTCCAAGCCAGTGGTTGGCGTTGACACTCTTTGAGACTAAAGGAAAGAACCGAAAACAAGGTTCAGCCATATTTGCTTCAGACAAATTACTTTCAAGATCACGTTACAGTCGGAGAGTATCGATTCACATTCTGACAAGGTCATTTCTTTCTTCTTCTTTTTTTACTTCCAGGTCAACAACTCCATAAGGTGCCTTTTAAGACTTTGGATTAATTGAGTTCAAAAATAATAATAAAATATATTCAGTTTAATGAACTTATAGTAAATTAAACTTAATATATTCCCAACTTCATTCAATTGTGTAATTGAAGCATTTTTTAAGATGGTCAACAATTCAATTTGTAATCTGAAATTGGTTCAACGATTCTCTTTTAGAGTGTACAAGGACTTCATTTTGAACTTACCCGTGTGTCTCAGGAGCCCTGATAGGTCTCCTGGAAGCGAGACGTCTCTTCAAATATGAGTTCCTTCAGCTTCTCCTTGGGAAGGTCATCCAACTCCATGGTGAAGGTGAAGGGCTCTTCTGCCACTGGCTGCAAACACACACACACACACACACACACAAAATAGAATCCCTCAAGACGCGCTATATGACGAGGTCCGTTACCGTTTGGTAACGTTTGTACTCGACTAAGCACAAAAGACACAAGCACAACACGACAATGAGCCTTTCATTACTGAGAGGCTTACATTTTGAATTGGTGTGGCGCAGTACTGTCGTTTGTATCGGTTTACATAACCTGCTGAGATGTGATTAGTGATACTTCGGCCGCTCTTATGGGGCGGAAAAATTCATGCTAACTTCAAGCAAAAGAGCAGGGAAGAAATGAAGAACACTCACATTCAAAACAAAGAGCCTGACGAAGAAAAACAAACAGGCAGACTTGAACAAAGTAGGGAAGAGCGTAATAATTGATTAAGAATTTAATTCAGTTAAACTTTTATGAATTAGTATAGTATTCTGCAAATTATGATGAAAACTCACAACAAACTTTGCCGATCAACATTCAAAAAATATTTGAAAAAAGAGAAAGCAAGTAAAAGTTAAAGATTCAGTACTAGACTGAAGGAACGCGTTTCTGTAAACGGAATCAGTTTCTAGAATAATCTGAATAAAGAAACCAAAGTAAAAATAAAAAAATCTGATTTAAAAGAATATCTTACTCTAGTTTGTTAAAGAAATATAAAATAGGTTAATTACAATAGGTTTGAGCATTATGCCATTATCATTTTTGTTGTTACGAATGCCAATAACTGAATTGTAAATTGAGAAACCAAAAGTCATGTGACTCTCTGTGTGACCAGCTGACATATATATATATTATTTTTTTGTTGTTTATATAAATAAAGATGACTTTACTTGACTATGTTGTTGTTTTTAAATTCTATTATTTCATAATTGAACTCTGGGGAGAAACGGGGCAGAGAAAATAAGACTTGCCTTCTTTCTGCTCCTTTTCATTCTACGTCGAAGAGTATTTGTTTTATATTATATTTAACAAATGAATGAGAATGAATAAGTAAGAACTTCTGATTGCACTTCTGGAGTGGCTGCATTCAGTGTGAATTACCAACTTGGCAAAATCAGAATATACAATGCATTGTAACAATTACACTATTATAATACCATGCATGTGAGATATTTTTGTCCATTTGGGATTGTCATCCTCACGTTCTACATAATATCTATAGCTTTGAGTGTGTCTGGCTTTAAAAGGCAGGTTCAGGCCTCATGAGTGACGTGTGTAGCAGCGAATGAGTGGAGTTGGCGCTATTGTTTTTAGCTTAGATTAGCCATTTCCAGTATGTTACTTTTTTTTCAAAGTGTGAAATGACCTCAAAACTATTAACCACAAACTTTAAGCATTTCCTGTCTTTTACGCAATTTCTTCCTGACTCACCAACAACCTGCCACCCTTAATCGAGGCAAATGATAATCATCTAAAATGTCCGCCCATTCTAATAATGTCAGACTAAACAGTGGATTAGTTTAGTTTAAAAAAAGAAAGTGTGTGTTTTTTGTTTTTAGCATACCTCATCTGTTGGGTCGTAGTACTGCTCCAGATAAGGATGAGCCAGCGCCTCCTCAACACTGATACGCTTGTTGGGGTTAAAGGTCAGCATGCGGCCCAGCAGGTCCAAAGCTGTATTAGATAGTTCAAATCTCACATTAGATCGTCCATCACAGATTATATAAAATGAGGGGGGGAAATAAAAAAATAACAATTTTAAAGACTCCTTGTGACCAGCTGCTTTATATTACTTCTGGGCTGTAATAAAAAACAAAACAAAAAAAACAATAAAATAAAAAACTCAACTCAGAATTTAAGCATTCAAGAACAAGTACATGAAGTACCGAAGCCATGGTCATTGAATTTCCTCTTAGTAAACCCTTAGGAGCGTACTCTTTGTTGTATCAGGTTTGTTTGTTTTCAGGATTACTGATAAAATACTGTACTTGATCAGTTTCCCTGAAACCTAATAAAGGGAGGAGTGGCAGTCACAGGAAAACACTAGATTCAGGATTTTCTTCTCTGCTATTCTCATTGACTAGCTGGGGAAATAATTACAAAATGTCTTCTTTTTTTTTTTATAGTTTGTGCTTTTTAAAAGAAAGACAGACTGACTTGACTGCCCAGGCCACTCTATGAACTTAACGTACTTATTTGTGACAACTAGTGATGCACCGAATATTCGGCCACCAAAAATTTTCGGCCGAAATGAAATTAAAGCCGAAAGAATACTGCCGAAATAGGTTGCGGTGACGCAAGCAAAAAAAAAAAAAAAAAAAACGCTGCAAGCAAACGTCTGTTTGAATTAAACAGCAGACGCGGAGGTGAATGTCCGCCTTTTCTTCTTGCTGGCTTTTCACCGATCGGCTCCACAGCTAGTGTACAAATGTAGTCAGGTATCGTTACCACTTTGCATTCCATTTATTACACGAGTCCTGCTTCCGTGTCACTATACCTTTAGAGTCTCCCCTGCAGAAAAGCTTCTCCCAGGGGATTCTGGGTTTCTCGGGCAGAGACTGCAGGTAGTTACGGGCTTTCACGTTAATGATGCAGTTCAGATCTTCTTGGGATGGAGAGCCAAGGACACCTACAGAGAGGAGTTATCAGGAACAATTTTGAAAAAGGCTACTTAAGGTATTTCGTGTTCACATACAAGGATGAGAGCTCACCCAGAATGTGGTTAAGCTGATCCAGGTAATGTTTCCCAGGGAAGATGGGCTTGTTTGATAACATCTCAGCCAGGATGCAGCCCACTGACCAGATGTCAATGGACTTAGAGTAGCCCTGAGGCACAAACAGTCAAAAAGTTGACCATCTACTCCGTCATAGACACGCACAGGCTCGTGCACACTAACCTTTGAGTTGAGCATGATTTCTGGAGCTCTGTACCAACGTGTGGCCACATACTCGGTCAAGAATCCTGTGTGGTCGTGCTCGGGGTCAGCAATCCGCGCCAGGCCAAAGTCACAAATCTTAGGAAGAAATTAATTATCAATCCTTTTTTTTCAATAAAATATGTAGCTCAAGCCTTATTTTGCTGACAAGAAACTGTAAAAAAAAATGGCTCAAATATAACACATGAAGCTTGTTCAGGCTTATTGTGTTGCCATGGTGACACCATGTAAAAATCCAACAGAGCCTAATTACAAGTGTGTTTTTCAACTGCAACTACTGGATGGTTTACTGGTAATCACATCTAGAACAGCTGAGAATCCATTATTGTATACACAAATATTACATGGAAAAATATTGAATGAGATTAGTCCAAATGCATCATGCAAATGTGATTATGGCTACTTGTGCCGGAGGACTACATGTATTTTTGCGCAAGAGTAAAACGCATCTGAAAGCCACTGCAACAGGTGCCCCTTTTGTTCTCCTCTTCCCACGTGAACGGCTAATCCGAAGCTTCAAGTTTGCCTAACGAGAGCTCGTAAATGTGCTTGGAAGCTACACAACAGACTCAGGAAAGTTTGCATAGAAATACCTATGTAAATTTGAAACGATACCTTACACTAGACCAGACCTCAGCAAAGTATGGCATGGGGACCTCATCCAACCCACCCACAGTCTCTGGCAGGCCCCAAATGTAACATAATATTTAAATAATTAAATATTCAGACAGCATTTTGTGATATAACTAGGGATGGGCAAGTACCAATATCAGCTATCGTATCCTGCCGATACCAGGCCACATTTTATGATATCAGTACTCATGACGGATATCGATACTGGTATTGGCCCTCGCTCTTGTGGCCACTTTTCGGTCAGGAACTGTCAGCAAGACTGGGGGGGGGGCGCAAAAGTTTTGCTCCGTCTCTTTCATTTCCTTTGTCTCCTTATGAGGTTACACTTGTTCATTTAATTACTTCCAGCAGCGCCATTTCAGTGTGCAATACTGAGAATGAGTAAGTACTCTTGTCTTGTTGTGAGTAATATCACCTTTATCTGTGGTTCATAAGAGTTTGTAGCTCACGTAATTTCGCCTTGTTTAATTGCCTCGTTTACGTTTGCTATGCGCTTAATTGTCTCGTTAAAGTCGTCTGTGGTTCTAAAAATAGAACGGTGCTGTTTACGGCCCTCACAGACGCTAAGTATAGCTCTTATTAGTGGTGCAACGGATCACAAAAGTCACGGATCGGCTCACGGATTTGAGACACGGATCAGATCGTATTTCAGATCAGCAAAAAAAAAAAAAAAAGAAGATAAATAGCACTTTGCCTTAATTTATTTTGTAAAGCGCTTTTTTTATTAAATTTAAAAAAAAATCTATTCAAAATGTCTAATATAGCTGTGCAGGATTTAGGAACACAACTTTAAAGTGCAATAAGAGGCAGAAACATTCTTTTTTTTTTTTTTAACATGGTTCATGTGTAAAATAAGGTATTAATGGTTTTCCTATAATCTAAACAGCTAAGTTTGACATTTTGAGTTGAATGTTTTACTTTTTTAATGGGCAAAAGTATTTAATAAAATAAATGAAGACACACTTCTATTTATCTTCTCTTTTTTTTTTTTTAAGAATCAAAAGACCTCAACATGCAATTTAAGGCACATGCCCTTCCTTTAAACATGGAGAGTGAATTACAAAGTAGCCCTGGTCCAGAATATTGAAAAAAATAATTAAAGTAAGCCAGGTTGCAGGTACATACTGTCAAATTTACCAGCCGGCAGCCAGACACTCGTTGGTAACGCTAACAGCTAGCTGCTAGCCACTTACGTCGGAGACTTCTGCAGTTTCATACAATGACAGCATAATTAGCGGTTTCTTAGCGATTAGCGATTGAACATGAGATCGGGATAGTGTTATGTTGATCGCAACTACAATGTCAATCAACTACGATAAAGTAACGTCTAAAAGGGAAGTCAAACTTGTGTAAGTGTAAAGTGTATTAAGGCTAATTGCATTGCCACCAATGTATTACTGTATTTGGTTAACTTTATTTTGAAGTTAGGCTTAGCGTGTTACGTTGAGAATGTTTCAGCCTCCCTGACATGTCAGAATGGTATCGACTGTGAATGCGCACTTTGTTTTTTTCCCTCCCAACAACCAATCCGCGGATTGGGCCTGATCCGAACCGACCACTAGCTCTTCCAAATTAAAAGCATGGATTTCAAAAATGTATAATTAAACATCACACACTAAACAGCTCGAGGAATTCTTAACATGGTAGATATTACAAAATTACTTGAAGCCCTATTGTATTTAATTGAATTCTTTGCACTTCACCGTATTTCTTTAAAAAAATAAGTTGTACAACCACATATTTTGATTGGGGCTTTTTTCCCCCCTGGCCACTGGACTATTTGTCTAATATTTTTTATTCATTTTTTATTTTATTGTGTGCTCTATGCAAAATTACTTTTATGAGCAAATTGAAAAAATATAATTGCCATTAATTTCATTAAATTCTAAGGACATTTTTTTTGGGGTATCATAAGTACTAATGGTATCGGTGGATACTGAAGATTTCAGTATCGAATCAGTATTAAAAAAAAGTGGTATCGAATATCAGTAGGTATAATCTAATACACAAACATTCCCTGCGTATTCATTCTCTGGTACCAATACATGACAACCTATTACTAAGGCTGACAAGCAGAAATGAACTCCCCCTGCTATCAAACAGTAAGTGCATCGTTTTCTGCTTATATACCAGTTACCTGATTGCACACAGCTAAACAACAGGATGTTGAATGTATCGTGTTTGTGCGCTGCTGGTGAGGGCTAACCTTGAGGTCGCAAGTGGTGTTGATGAGCAGGTTAGAGGGCTTGAGGTCCCGGTGCAACACGTTGGCAGAGTGGATGTACTTGAGTCCTCGTAGGATCTGGTACAGGAAATAACAGACGTGGTCGTTGCTCAGCTTCTGGCTCTTGAGCAGCTTGTACAGGTCTGTCTCCATCAGCGTCTGCCCGATGTAACTGGAGGTGCGCTCAAGTCAAGGAGCATTGCAGAGTTGTATAGCGTCGACACATAGGTTATGTAAGCAACAGCTCTGTAAAAGTGATTCTGCTGTCACGCCCATCGACAAAACTGTGGGTTGAAGCATACATTTGGCAAAATCAATCATTAGCAACCTTTGATTTCTTTCTGTCACAAAGAGTGAAGTGCAAGGAGCTTGACCTGGAGCAGGATTTCCGAACATCAACCTAATTCTGTAAAAAAATAAAATAATAAAATTTAAATTTTAAAAAATTAATAAATAAACAGTTTGATATTCCTTTCCCAAAGTGTCATGATTTTGAGACACATCGACTACGTTTACATACGGGCAATATTCGGGTTATGGTCAGAATTCGGGTTCCTGGAACAATCGGAATAACACGTTTACATGCGCAAGTTGACAGAGTTACCCCCGTGTACATGGCGTTTGGAATAATCCGATGTAAGGGGGTGAAAGACGGACACCATCATGCCAGAAATAGACGTCATTTCCGCTTCTAACTTTAAACGGTCAATAGAATAAAATATATTATATTCATGTCACTCACCATGCTAAATAAAGTACTCGGTTTCCTACTCGCTCCAGATGTGCAGTTCTTGTCGGTACACGGCAGAAGTACGGACTTACTTTGTTTGGATAAAAGCGGAACTATGTGCGTGTCATCTAATGTTCCTACACGGACGTGTATTGTTGAACACTGCAAGCTGGAGATAAACATTGTTTAAGCATTACGAGTGATGTCGCGTCTGTTTCACATGAATAGTTTACGGGTCACAAACTGTGGCATTTTCGCCACAGGAGGCGCAATGTAACGTGAAAACGCCGCGGAGAAATCAATGCAATTAAGCGAGGCCCGTGTAGCACGGCGCCGCGCGTACAAGTCGTTACTACAAAGACCAAGATTCCTTGCGAGTGCAAATAAGCGAAGAAGAGGAAAAGGAGACGAAGAAGAGGTTGTGAGCATGCGCACGACGAAAAGCAATGTCCCGTTGGTTCCAGGTATTCCGATTGCGTTTATATGAACCAGTATTCCAGTTATGAAAGGGGTACCCACCCCAAGGGGTTTAGTCGGGTTTTTTGAAACATGAATAAGAGCATAGCCTTTCAAAACCCGGATATTGCCAATATTCGGGTTTTAAAAGGGTTATTGCCTGCGTGTAAACGTAGCATTGAGGAACACTTAAACCTACGTACAAAGAAAAATCATTTTTAGCACTTTAGCATTTTTTAGCACAGTGCTGATTAGTGTACATTGAAATGGATTAACTGTAGGACTGCTTGGATCTACCGACCAGCGTTCTGCCTCACACAAGTGCCTCTATAATTCATCAGAGTTTAGCTGCATCACCCCAAAAGAGATGCGCAGCTGATAAACTGTTATCGGAAATAATGACACGACATGTGAGCAACTGACGAGAAAATAAGTGACTCAAGTGTGTACGTGAGCGGGAAAGGAAAGGATACACATCTCTCATATTGTCGATGTGGCGAGCCCTTAGAATGTCATTGATATCGATGATATTCTCATGGTTGAAACGCAGCAGGATCTTGATCTCCCTCAATGTGCGCTGGCAGTATGTCTGGTGCTCAAAAGGGCTGATTTTCTTGATGGCTACGCGCTGGTTTGTCATGTGGTCCAGGGCCGAGCTGGATGTGGAGACGAGAGGCGTAAGTCAGGGCTCATGTTACACACTGCAGGATTCATACACTATACCAGGAAGGCAGCTGAGCTGAGGAAAGGGCGTTGGAGAAGTCTGAGATGAGCATGTGACACATCGCTTTGCTGTCAACAATCGGAGGTGTATGCTACACCTACACCCTTTGGAGTAGTAGGTGTACGAGTGAAGACGTGACCAGGTAGAGCTCATGAAAGTGCCGCACAAATTCATCAAGAATATTGCAACAATCACCTAAAACTTGACCCGAGGATTAATCTTGCTCCATGCAGCTGATACGGAAACATTCTTGAAATTTTTCCCAAAGCATGCTCGAGCATAAAAAATGCAAGAGTTCTGTAACAGACTTGGGTGCTAGTATGTGTAATTCTGAGAAAACACAGTGCAAAATCTCACACGTCATCTGGAGTCGGGTTATGCCTCAAATGAGGATATAAATGTAAGTGCAGCAGAAGAGGATGATTATTTGCTTTCAAAAATAACATTCTGACTGAAAGCAGCACAGAGAAGGATTTGAACGCCAACTCAGAATCATATTTTGTCCTCCTGATTCAGCTTCGCAAGTACTGTACTCGGTCGGGTTACACCTGATTTGGGAAAAGACTGCTTTCCTCTGCATAGTATCATTAACGCACAACAAATTCAGATATTAAGTTTCTTTGGGTGAGCAACCATCCATTTTCTGTAACAACCCTTGGGAAACAAAAACAAGCAATTTGTCATGTATTAGTGAGCTGTCGTGAGAAGTATAATGAACTATCAAATACTAGTTTTCCTAATTGTATTTGTATCTTTACTTGAGTATTTTTTTTTATGACAATCAATTTACTTTTAGGCTTTACTTTTAAAAGTATCTGTACTTCATCCTACATAGTTTGCCAAATATAATTTTTTTTGTTAGTCATTTCACATTAGCAAAGCCATGGGAACAAATTCAAATAAAAAAATTCTAATCACAAAAGCTGCAATTTTTTTAATTTTATTTGGGGGGGGGGGGGTCGACTTAATTTTTTTTTAAAGTAGATACTCTCTTTTATATTAATCCATGGTTCATTTGCCTTTAAGACCAAAACATGTATGTATAATAAATCTGATACTGTTTACTATAATGCAGACTTATTTATTTATTAGTTTGTTAAAAATACATGGCAAGAGGACCTTGAAAAAATAACTGCATTTTTTTGCATATTACATTGGAATCGCAAAATTGTGTCTGTGAGCGTGTGTGTAGCAATTTGAGCTGTCAAAATGAATCGACAAAGCAATCGAATTATCAAATTAATCGACAAAATTTTAATAATCAAGTATTCGTTTGGAGCCTTTTTTATTTTGATTTAAAAATATCCAAATCCTCTGATTTCAGCAAACCAACAGTAATTGTTCATTGATTTCTGTAGTCCTTCATAAAAGACGACGGATTATCTTCTGTGTTTAATTAAAATAAGCCATTTGCAAACATCTGTTTTAACTTTTTACTTGGGAAAACAATAACCAAACTGGTAACATAGTACAACATCAATCCTACCCCCACCCCTTTTTTTAAACTACTATACGAAGTACGAAATAAACACACATCACTGGTTAATACAAAGTAATCAGGGAAAAAAATGCTTTTGTAATACACTTTAATGCAAAATTAAAATGAATCAGATTAGTCAATTAACCAATTGAATAATTGATAGATGGATTCTAAGAATATTCAATAGCGCGAGGTGCAATTAGATTTTTCCAAATCATTCAGCCCAAATAAGCACTAATTAAAGTTGATGAGGGAAACTGTTTTGTATGCAGATAACTTCTCATTTTGCAAAGTTGTCAAGAAAGTTATCGTACAAAATTTACAGTAAATACATATTCAATTTTGTACTTTTCATAGTCTGTACTTTAGTTTTGCTGACATGAACAAGTTGAATTAGTACTTCTACCAGAATGTTTTTTTCCCCCCACCCAATATTTGTGCGAGTACTTTCTCCACCATACTAGCGAGTCCTGTCAGTCAGCGTTCCTAAAATATCCACATCAGCAAGCATCGATCGCATGATCGCGATGACACAAACCAAAACACAACTCAATGTCGTCACAATCCTGCTCGAGGATGATTGTATCCTGGAGTGAGCCCAAACACCCCCCACGTAACTTGTGGCCATGTTCGCAACTCAGCAATGACTTGCCACTGCAATCACAGCAGTGAGTTGGCAGTGATAGCGTATCGTGCGCAACAGGTTTGCTCAACGTGCCCACACAAGGCTGTAGATCACTAGCAGCGATAACAGGAGAGGTTAGGCCTCGGTGCGAGTGGCGAATCCTCTTTGCATCCCCTGCAAATCAGTTTTCTGCACAGCCGATTATTTTTAGCAATCGGTCTTTATGCGGTGACCCATGGGATTATGGTGTCAGTTGCAGACATTCGGTGACCAATTTGCAACTGCGACTGAATTTTTTTTTGGGGGGGGGGGTGCTGGGGAAGGGGGGGGGGTGTTAACTGTGCTCGGAATCGGACAGCAAACTGCGTCCTGCGCCAAGCTTCTCTATAGCGTTTCCTGTAAAGCTCATAGCCACGCCTGTAGCTAGTTTGCTAACCTGCTAACCACAAAACAGGCTGGTTTATAACAAGCGACGGCCCTACGATAGACACTAGGCGACGTGTACTTGAAAATGCGGCTGTAATTCTAGCGGAACATAGCAGCAACGAACTGTCCGATACTGGAAAAAACAACAACTGGCAGTCTCGATTGAGACGCTAGAGAGAACAAGTACTGTACTCACCACACCATTCCGTAAGCCCCCTCCCCGATGTAAGACAGGTTGGTGTAGCGAGGGCCCACGTCGAATATCTGGCCCTTCACAGACTCGGACGCGGGTTTCTGTCCCGCAGCCCCCGGCGCTCCATCATGCGCAACAGTGCCAGCCGCCCCGGCAGCAGTAGCGCTGTTGGAGGCTGCGGCCCCGACCGCTGCGGTGCTGCTCGAATCCGCCATTCTTCCTCTCCAAGCCGCGCCTGCCTGTGCTTGCTCTGTCAAGGAGTTTTCACCGAGAGAACTGCGTCGCTCTCGGCAAGCTTTGACGTCTCAAGTTGAGGCTTTCACAGGTTAGAATGTTTGATATACGGGGCACAGAGAAGCGGGGTCTCTCTTGACAACACCCGGAGTGTAAACGGATTGCGTGCGCGAGCTTGGATTTGGTCTGAGCACAGAGCGTAAATGCGCGTGCTGAGCTACGGTGATGCAGTAGCGTTTGATTTGGTGACCACAACTACTTAGCCGGGCGGAGTTACGTCCAATTCTCGTTTATTTGACGAGGCACCGCTTGTTGATCTTATGTGTGTGTATAAAACAAGCAAGATATACAGCATTGAATAGCGCAACCTTGGGTGGGCGTGACCAGTTTTGTTGCTTAGATATTGCACGAAAAACACATTAGTTCTGATTTCATTGTTACCCAAAATAATTTTAAGTTTATGTGAGATAGATAGATAGATAGATAGATAGATAGATAGATAGATAGATAGATAGATAGATAGATAGATAGATAGATAGATAGATAGATAGATAGATATTCACAATTAATGTGATGAGGCGCAACTATTGCTAGTTGAAACTTTACCTATAGCCCATAAAACTCAATTGGGTGAAGAAAAAAAAAGAACGTTTTTATAAACGGGAAGTAAAACAACAGAGTTAATTGGGTTGCATAAGTGTGCACACCCTCGTATACAGTAACTGGATGTGGCTGTTTTCAGAATTAATAAATCGCATTTCAAACTCATGGTAATTAGCACTCAACGCACACCTGTCAACATTTAAATTAACTTGATCCAGCCAAATAAAGTTCAGATGTTCTAGTCGGTATTTCTGTAGTCACATCTTACAGCAGGGTTGTCCAAACTTTTTCCTTCGTTGGATAATGGAAGGATGCAAGGGGTCACTTGAAATTGTCTGACTTGATTGGTTTGTTTAATTGGTTTAGCGTTTTTTGTTTTTTTTTGTTTTTCCTTTTAGTTATTTTTAACACCCGTTTAAGGTGTGAGTAAAATAGTTTGGTATTTTTCAAGACGTTGGGGTGGCCCACAGTCCTGTATCCCACTATCATAGATCTGTCCCTGCTCTGAGCAGATGTCCACATTCAGAACCCAAGCAACAGTAATCGGTATAAAGATGACAATTTTTAAAGCTGCGATAACTTGAGGATCTTAATCATTAATGTGATTTGTTCACAAATCAGACATTGGCACAGATAGCAGAAAGTGGAGAAAACTGAAATATCTTAATTCATGAGGAATTATAAAGAGGAATGTTTTTACAATTTTAATTGAATAGTTTATTTGCATTTCTTGAAAGCTCTACAAGGTCAATGTATTATTAGTAGTAGTTGTCAATGTGCCTGCAATCAATAGGGTCGCAGGCTGTGTCAAAAGTTATTTTTGTATATGCTGAGGGTGCTAGAAAATGGTACGGCAGGCTGCAAATCGCCCCCGTAGTTTGGACACCACTGTCTTACAGCACAAGCTATGGTCCACAGAGATATTCCGCACCATCAAGAGATCTCATTTTTCAAAGCATGAGAAGGAAGCAAAAGAATTTCAAAGTCATAAATATACCAGGGCGGCACGGTGGGTGACTGGTTAGCACGTCCGCCTTCCAGTGCAGAGGACGTGAGATCGAGTCTGGGCTTCGGCCTTCCTGGGTGTAGTTTGCATGTTCTCCCCGTGCTTACGTGGGTTTTTCGCTGGGTATTCCGTTTTCCTCCCACATTTCCAAAGACATGCATGGCAGGTTAAATGACCACTCCATAGGTGTGATTGTGAGTGGGGATGGTTGTTTGTCTCTGTGTGCCCTGCAATTAGCTGGCAACCAGTTCAGGGTGTACCCCGACTACTGCCTGAAGACAGCTGGGATAGGCTCCAGCGCCACACGCGACCCTTGTGAGGACAAGCGGTTAAGAAAATGGATGGATGGATAAATATACCATGGTAGACAGTGAAGACAGACATGTCAACATCAAGTGCCGAAAATATGACACAACTCTAACATTACCGAGAACTGGACACCCCTCCAAAATTGATGAAAAGTCCTCAAGAAAACTGGAGAGGGAATCTTTCAAGGTGCCAACAGCAGCATTAAAGGAGCTGCACAAATTTCTGGCAAGTAAAGGCTGGTTAATAAGTGCATGTGAGAACAATCTTCCATCTTCTTTGTATGTCTGATGGCTAGATGAAAAGCACACACTTTAAATTTTCCAAACATGTGGGGAAGTTTCATATTATTTGCTGAAACCAATGTTAGACTTTTTGGCCATAATGACAATTGGTAAGTTTGCCACAAGATAATATAATAACAAAAATCTCTATGGAAAGGAGTGTACTGTATTGTGACCAATTCAGTGACTGTGACCGCGCCCCTTGGTTGCGTCATGACGCAATCAGTGAATGCACTTCCTGGTCACGTCGCGAATGGTACGTGAGATTGTTTTTTTTTTTATAGAACTCTCACTATTTATTTATTGAATCCTTGGCTCTAGGAATGATATGTTTTGTATTGCGACAAAACTGGTTCAACCCGTTTCGTGTAGCGCTCACTCTTTTGGACTTCCGATATACAGTCAACGCTTACGGACTCAGGTTTGTATTGTAGTCATAAATACTTAAAGCTGCTTGAGTAATGGAAACCGCTGGAGATACATTATGCATAAATCACAGATATTAATAGTGCAATTGGGAGGGTAATGTTTTTGCTACAGTTACCATGACCATTAGTCAGTTTATGGCTTTTTCCCCCCAATTTATTCAGTGAGTTTTCTTTCCCGCAGGGCTGTCACAGTTGGCCATCCTTTCAGAGTCAATCCATCTATCGCCTTCATCAATTCAAGTTGGTCCAACTTCTCCAAGAGTGTCTGCACAATGAGATCTTCAGCACACATTAAGTCCAGATGCCCCGAGTACCCAGCCTCCAAAACCAAGCGCTTCCCAGTGAGTGATTTACAGGTGGACTGGAGTCAGAGCTTCCCAGGTTATGAGCCCGTCAACTACACTCATCCTTCAGTGGCGAATAAACCAACATGGGCAGATCCTGAAATTGGGTGTGTATCGAATGTGTATTTTGAGCAGTGGCAGGCCATGCATTTGGTACCTGGGTCGCATACCTCATGTAATAGAGCTGTTCAGAATCAATATTTATCCAAGCATATGAAATAATTAAATAAAATACATCACCAGTTAATGTTGACTCTTAAATGTATTAATATTTGCAAATTACGACAGATGTGCTAGTTAAAGTTGACTTTAACAGTTGTGACTATAGTTTTCTATCAAATG
This sequence comes from Leptonotus elevatus, assembly GCF_054856555.1. Classification (NCBI taxonomy): domain Eukaryota; kingdom Metazoa; phylum Chordata; class Actinopteri; order Syngnathiformes; family Syngnathidae; genus Leptonotus; species Leptonotus elevatus. Next base: position 48,145,889 of record NC_141239.1, on the reverse strand, counting down.
TGTGTGTGGGGGGAATGATTTATTCTTGCTTTTATTGCAGCTCATTCACTCCACAGTTCAATACTTTGGATGATGCTGTGGACAGAAGAAGCTTTGAGGGCAGCTACAAAGTGGAAAATGGAATACCATTGTAAGTTGACCCCTAATGGACCGTGTCCAATATCACTTTTAACAAGTAATAAATAGTTAATATACACAAATATTATCAATATAAAGCAAATTATAATTGTGCAATCTTGCTATTACATATATTGTTGTTTATATTATTAGTACCTATATTATGGTTTATGAATGTTTGCAAGGCAAGACGCACTAAAATGCTATCCAATGCTATTTATATAATGAAAAGGACAAAAAGAGAAACATGCAAAAATATAAAAAAAGATTGAAGAACAGCACACTTTTAGTGAAAATGAAGGTATGAATGTGCTAAATATGTATGATAAACATGATTAGAAGAAAGTCACCGATAATGCAATGGGTCACTCTCCTGACTTCTGTGCTGGTAGTGTGGGTTCAGTTTCCACTCACTGACTGTGCAAATGCAAGTGTGGATATTTGTCTGTTTCTATATATGGACATTGGATACAAAAAGTTTACACACTCTTGTCAAAAAGCAACAAAAAACAAATATGATCAAGGAAAACATTCAAAACGTTTTTCTTTTTTTTCTATCCCCACCACTAGTTTGGATTACTTTGGGAAGTGTAATATTATCCATAAATCCATTTTTTATGTTGCGTGTCCTCAATAGGGTCACAAGTATCTGGAGCCTATCATTGTAGACATAGGACTGGTTAGGATCTGGCTGGTCGTCGGTTGATCACAGATGTAATGTGTTTTGTCAACATTTTCTAGAAATCCTCATGGTCGCACAGGGCTGATGGGTAGAGGTTTGCTGGGGCGATGGGGACCCAATCATGCCGCAGATCCTATTGTCACAAGGTAACACATTTTTTTCCCCATTACTGTACTACCTTTACATAACATAGTATTACTTACATCAAATTTTCTGATTGCTCCTCTTCTAAGTTTGAATCTACTTCTGCCTGGTACAACTTGGATGTACTGTACTATGTATGTTATTGTCTGGCAGATGGAAAGTAGATGCTAAAGGAGAAAAGATTCTTCACCATGTCTCCAAAAAGCCCATCCTGCAATTTGTATCCATCAAGAGAAAAGATTGCGGGGAGTGGGCCATTCCAGGCGTGGGTGGCTTTTTCCACATTTTATTAATACGTTTTGTTCATTTTTCCTTTTCACATTACTTCTGCCACATTCTCAGGGATGGAATTTACATCTCTGTGTCTCTTTTGTAGGGGATGGTAGATCCAGGGGAGCAGGTTACTCTCACGCTTCAGCGAGAGTTTTCAGAAGAGGCATTGAATTCCCTGGGAGTACCGCCATTAGAGAAATCTAAAATTCACGAGCGGATCACCCAATTCTTCAAATCACCCGGTTTTGAGGTCTGCAACTGATAAAGGCAGAGGGCAATATTTTATCAACATGTTTGTCAAAATGTGGATATGAGTTCCAAATAAATATACATTAATGATATAAGAGAAATAAGATACAGTCGATGTGATTAACTGTTTTCAGCTTGGATGTGATTTATCTGGAATAAAAAGTACACATTTTTTTTGCAGGTCTTTAAAGGATATGCAGATGATCCTAGAAACACTGATAACGCTTGGATGGAGACTGTTGCAGTCAACTTCCACGATGAAAATGGTATGGATGATATGACAAATGCAGTGCTATATTATTTCATATCAACAATTTGTAGGATACTTAAGCAATTGCCATCTTCGGTGAATACATCTTTCCGTCTTTGGTCATACACAGGCAACAGTGTGAGCGAGCTGCCGTTGCAAGCTGGCGATGACGCAGGCCAAGTACAGTGGGTTGATGTGGACTCGTCCTTCCCACTCTATGCAAGCCATTCTCATTTACTGGAGCTGGTTGCCAAAGAGAGGAAATCCCACTGGTAGCCACAGACAAAGGGCTGACATAACAATGTAGGAAACATTTGTGCACTGACATCTCGAGGTGTATACTTACAATAAAAGGCTTGATCTCAAGTATAGATTTCTTCTTTGACAACAAACAACGTCACATTTGTCTACCTTTCTCCTGTGTGTGCATGACACGCACATACTGTACAGCAACATCTGATCCGGGGGAAGCTTAACATGCGACAGCAAACAAGGCGAAAACAAGGCGAACATTATTTCTGTTGCAGAAAATTATGCTAATATATTCATTGTGTACAAGGATCACATTAACCCAATGTGGTCATGTGAGAACAACACAATTAGCTTCATTAATTTAAATGTGATAAGAGTACAATCACAATGAACTTTTTCAGGCTGATCTTTACATGTGAATATAAATAAATGACCATGTTTTCATCTTCACCAATACAATAAGTGACAGTAGTATACTAGTATGCATGCATGTACATAATATGCATGTACAGTACAATATATCTGGATTGTTCATCATTCTCTAATGTTAATCAATGTAACCTAACCCAGCAATTCATTAATTGTATTAACGAGTAATCCCTTACTGTATTCCTGTAATTACTTTTCTAGCTGTGCCTAAATTTTAATGTGCACATTAATCAAATTTATACAGTGTGCACTACTGTTTTTGTTTTTTAAGTATCTGAAATTAAACTCTTAAACACACATCTAAAGATGGTATCTGTTGAATGAATTGCGCGGTATGGTCTCAATTGTATTGTGAAAAGAAGAAAATGTTGATTCACAAAGAAAATATATGTATACAAGACCTTCCAATATTCCATAGCAGAAATATATTTGTTCTGTAGTTTGCAGATCGTTCTTATATAACTAATTTCAATGTATGAGAATGCTTGGAAAAAAACACTACAGACTAGTTAACAAAGTGTATCAAAAAGTTCCTCAACTGTTGTCACAAAAAAAGGCATAGTTCAAACCCAAACTACAAGTTGTACCCTTCAAAGTAGTAGTCACCCAGGTGTGTTATATAGTGAAACCGCCATGAGCTGTCCTGCTACAATTCTATCTTCTTCTCACACACTGAAGTACGTAAATGTGCAAAATCTCTTTGCTCACGTTGAAGGGAAAACTTGCATTTGTTGTTTGGGTTTGAAATATATCTTTTGTGACACCAGCCCTGGAACTTTTGACACACCTTGTTATTTATTATTCACTGTTAAGTTTGACCATTATATTACTGTACTTCATATATAACATTTCTGCTGTTGAATTTTACTCTGTGTATCAAGATTATTTGTTTGTATTTCATACCTATTCAATATATATACGCAGGTATGGCAGTGAATCAAATGCAAATATTAAAATTTGCTACTCTTGGAGTTTACATGTTTTTTTGTCGACAAATTAGCATTTCATGTTTAAATTAATGTACAATGTATTGTGCGATTCCATATTTTAAATATGTCAATTTATTATTATTATTATCATCATTTTTTTAAGGATAAATTAATTGACTTTTATTCATCAAACACTAACCTTTTATATAACTGTAAAAAAAAGAAGAAGAAGAAATACATTACCCACAAGCCATTGCGACAAAAAGCCGCTCAAGTAGACGACGTGGCCTAATGTGCGTCGCTTTTCTGCGTTTCAGCGTACCGGGGCAATTCAAACTAGGCAAGAAGCCTCCGGACATTGCAAGTTGGGACTGCTGCTACAGATGGTTTATTAAAAATATTTCGTAAACGTCAGTATTTGTAAGGAACAATGTCTGGAAAAAGCAAAAGCAGAAGCGCAGCGAACGCGCACTCAATATCTGGCGGTGTAAGCTGCGATGAGCGAATTTTGCGGGATTGTCATCAACTGTACACGGAACCCGACAGTGGTGAGTTGGCGGAGTGAGCATCGCGCTTAGTGAAAAGTTAGCCGGCCGACAAGCTAGCAAACCGGTTGGCTGTTCCCTAAAGCTGTTGGCTAACTCGCTAATGTAAGCCGCAGTTATTTTGGGATCGTTATCGTAATTTGTCGCGTTTGGGCCCATGAGCAAACATTTTCTTGTGTGTTTGTTAAATTCAACAAAATACCGGCTCGTTTGTCACAGCTAGCCGTCGTAAAAAATGTGGTTTGCCGGCGTAAAACTATGATTACGGGTTTACTCTCCCTTATTTAAAACCAACTGCATCTCTTTATGCATAAAGTACTATAAAAGAGATATCGTAGACATTTCCTCACTCCTTTGTTGAAGCTATACTTTGTCCAAGCTTACGTGTATAACTGGATGACAGGCGCTAACACAACTATTCACTTTATATATTTTATAATTACAATTACAATAAAAGTGAGTTTACTGCATTTCGGTGGTGCAGGGCCACGTTGCCCTGTACATTTAAGAGACAAAAACGAACACACAGACCAACAAAAGAAAGAACATGAACAAATACTTTAGTGAATGGAAAAGGAAAATGTCCCTTGCAACCTTGATCAAGAATCTGTGTGGGGTGGTGGTCTATGTTTTCCCATTGATTTGTCGCCACAGTGACGTCATTCTCCACCTTTTTTTCCCCTCGACTCCAGCTTTCTGCAAGTCTTCCCTCACAAGATCCCTTATTCTTCTCTTTGCTCATATTCTTTGCACCTTCCTGGCGGCTCTGTCCTCCCCTCTGCACATGATCAAAACATCACAGTCTGACGTTTCTGTCTCCAGACCATGCAGTTGTCCCCTCTGATAAGCAAATTTCTGATACTGTCCGTTCTCGTCACTCACAAAGAGAATCTCAGCATCACCTGTACCTGCCTCAGCTGTCTCCTGTTCATTGCTACCATCAACTGTTTAGTAGAAATAGTTGTCGGAAATGATTTGAAAATCAAGAGTGAGAACTACTTTGCCCTGATATTCACAAGGGTATGGTATGCCACCCCTAACAAGAGTTTCTTGGTGCGCATAGATGTCAAAAGATTGACGTGACGTCACATATGGGCAAACAAATGTGCACATTAGCACTCTACACAAAATAATAAATGTAATGGAATATAGGCAAAATTTAACATCAGATGGATTTTCAACGTATAACGCGGATATGTTCCCTCCAAAAAAATAATTGCGATTGTGCAAATTCTCTTATGACTGTCAGTCACTTTTATAACTTAACATATTTATGGATGTCTTCAGGTCTGATTGCAGTGGCTGAATCTGTGGGTGTAAAGTTGCTGCCCCCCAGGAAGAAGATCACTGTGATGCTTATGGGCAACCACTCTGCTGGGAAAAGCTCTTTCATAAACTGGTATATTTATCTTATTTTTTTGTGTGTGCAAACAAAACAGGCTGCATCCCCCCCCCCCCCTTTATTTTATTGCATTTTTAGTTTGATCATCCCGGTCTTCCAAACAAAAATGTATCCCATGATAACATTACTTATTTAGACTTTTTTTTTTTCTAATTCTATTAGTGACAATTTAGTCTTTTTGGCTTCCAGGTATGTTGAAGAGCACATTCAGCGCACTGGTGTTGCTATTGAGACCCAGGGATTCAGTTTTGTTACAAGTGGGCGCAAGAGAGAATCCCTCACGGTAAGAACGATTTTTTTTAAGTTTTGATATGAGACCAAAAATAAGCAAACCCACTTTGGAGCACATTTCACTGTGCAACTCTGAGTGATTCCAAGGTCCAACAAATAATTACATTTAAACAATAACGTCCATTTTCTGTGTTCTTTTAGGGAAATGCCACCCTTCATCTATATCCCCATTTCAAGCCTCTGCAAGAGTTCAAAGGTGAGCTTCCAAAGACAGTCTCTCCATGTTATTAACAAGATTAAATTCACGTTTTTAACAGTTCTTGTATTAGATCTTATTTGTGTATTTTATGTACATGATCAAAATAAGATATTTGTATCTGAATTGTATTGGATTTTTTACTCTGTCCGCTTTCTAGGTGTATCAGAATATTTGAGGACAGAAATCTGCACGTCACGTCAGAAACGTTTTAGCTTGGTGACTTTTGTGGATTCGCCTGGATTGGTGGATGGGGATATGAAGTATCCCTTTGACGTGGATGAAGTTGTCCTCTGGCTAGGTGGGACAAGACCCCGTAACATACAGTATCTTTCTTCAGGGCATATATACAGTATATATATATATATATATATATATATATATATATACCATAAAAAACAGGAGCACCTTTACAATAGTCCCCTTTAACCAGACATTGAACAAGAAATACTCATTCAGTCATAGTATAGCAGTTTTATTTTATTTCAATCAGTTATCTGAGTTTCTATATAATCCCATGCAAAGTGCTCACATACTCCTGGTTTATATAACACTGCATCGGACAACCTAATCCAAAGTAGTGTTGAAGGGCCAGATTTGACTGATCATGATACTAGGCAGGCTGTGACGCTTTGGTTTTCCCAAGGATATGAGGGTTTGGAGGCCTCGCTATAAGAGCTGGCCCAGCTGCATTGAACAAACTAATGTTCACTAAAGCAAAGCATTTTTTCCCTCATTTCTTTTAAAGTAATATCAAATAATTGACCAGTTTTATTGCAGACAAATCTTGTTCTAGTAAAATATTTTGCAGCTATATGTTGAGTCGCTGTTAATCTTTACGACCTCTGAAGCTACGCTATGCAAATTGAGACAACTATACTTCAGCAAATACGGTCATACTGTATCTCCCTCACAAGGGTGCAACCAAAACATGTGTGGTGCGTGGGACCACTTGAAAAAGTTGGTCGCACCGATGCTACCTGTGCAAAAGTTAGTGTAGGCCCTGGGTATAGTGTGGTACAATAATAGCCTTCTCCATATCCATTCAGGTGATGTCTGTGACCTGCTTTTGGTCTTCTTTGACCCGATGGGTCAGGCGTTGTGCAAGCGTACCCTCAACATTGTGGAGGTTCTGAATGACAAACACGGGGATCGACTACATTTCTACCTCAGTAAGGCAGATGAGGCCGGGGGGGAGTCTGACAGACAGGTAGGTGCAAAGTAGACGGGCCTTTCCCTGCCCTGGGTTCAGCTCAATAGAAATATACTTTGAAGCTGACGCGAGAAATGCTGATCTCAGATAAACTGGGATCTCAGTTAGACCCAGATGAGATCAAGGTCTTCTGCATGCAGCATATTAATCAAGGCTGTAAAGTTTCTATACATTTTATTGTGTGTCAAAAGTTTATTTTTGAAAAGTATTTTCAGCTGAAAACGTCTTAAGTCAGTCCAACAAGATATAGAGACGGAGGACATCAAGCATTTTTTTGTGTACACAAAAATAAATTGATCACACATTACATTTTGAACATCTCCCGGGAGAATACTCCCTTGACTATTAGGCCAGTTAAACACATTAAGGATTTCTTTTTTCTTTCTCTTTTCTTTTTTTAATCGTAAGAGCTATTTTTGTGTTATGGACCTCCTACTTGAAGATACATTTTTTAATGATAATTTAATAATTAAAAACTCCAGCACTTGACTGTTTAAATGCCTCCAGGGACATGTTTATTAAACAGCTTTTGTGATTTGCAACATGTTAAAGGTTGTTTTTTTAAATAATGTGGCTTCCGCACACTAACTCCCAAATAGCCGCTAATTTTCGCGGGCTAACCATTCACCCACACGCTAACACCAGGATAACTCCCCAATAAGCTAAAAAAACGGCCGTTAATTTGCGAGCTAGCCGGTTAGCTTGCGGGCTAATAGCCGCTAATTGCTGCTTATTGGCTGTTAGCACTGCACGAGCAACCAATCAGATGGTGCTATGGGCGGACCAATGCTGCAGGGAGTCAACAGCTGCTGACTCAGAGCAGAAGGAGAAGGAGAAAAGTGCCTGTCAGAGCAAAAATAACAGTTTTTAATATATCGGCCATCCCCCCCTCAAAAAAAGAGGCCGATATTCATAAAATGCTGGATATTGGCGCCGATTATCAGTCTATCCCTAATATATACAGGTGTGATTGTACGGTGTGCAGGCTGCTCAGATAATATGAGCACAGCACACCACAAACAAAATATTTTCTTCTACCACAAATCTACAATCTGGTCTTCAAGACAGAAATCTCACTTAATTAAATGTCATCGAAAAAAACCCAAATAAGAAACGTAGCAACAAATGGGTAACACAAGACACATAATGGAAGAGAACACACAAGAGTGGTCTTGGGACTATTTTTGAAGGAAATATCCCAAACTTAAAAGAAAAAAACTGTCTGTGGCAAAAATCCTGAAGTCAGTGTGAAAGCAGACTTTTTGGTGGTGATGTCCCGCAGCTCCATGAGATGGTCCATCGGACTTTATGTTTAGGGTAGGACATGGGTACTAGAGCTTGGATTGCCAAATCTTATAACACTGGACTGGACTCTTGACGCCATGACATGAACTCTCGCTAGTTGCTCTATTTTTTTTCTTCTTTTTTTTAAACAAAGGCAGGCACATTGAGTAAAATGAACCCCAATGGTACAAACGCACGTCTAAACAGCTATATAAAAAAATAGATAAATATTCAAATAGATACAGTATGTAAGAATCAAAGGATTAAGCAAATGGTTCTCTATAAATATCATTGTGCGCCATCTCACCATACGGTGTATCTGTCATGTTTATTCTTCCAGAGAGTAATGATGCAGATTGTCCAGGAGCTTTGCAAACGACCAGGACTTAACAAATGTGGTTTTGACATGCCCACCATCTACATTCCTAACCCTAACAAGGTACATTTGGATGGCTGTCCACCCAACCAAATGTTCCATAATTAGAAATGCCCGATGTTTTTTTGTTGTTGTTTTTTTAAGCCGAGCCGCTGTGTCAATCAAATTGAGGAAGTGTGTCGCACCATTGAGAAGACCATCAATCAAACAGTCCAGAATACACTCAACGCTCTGGAGAAAGACTGTGACATCATTAGTGAAGCCATCACTGATAAAATAAGCAATGACAGGTACCACACATACAAAAAAAAAGAAGGAGAAATGACAGTACAATCTTTTATGTCAACTGTCACATTGTTATTTTTGGCCAAAGAAAATGACATCCACCTTCCATCTGAAAGGCAGATCAGTATTGAGAACCGACGGGCTCGCTGCAAGAGCTGCTTTCTGACACTACTGGGTTTCAGCATCCCCATGACACTTGTGGCCGTACTGCTACTGGGGACTTTATCCAAGGAGATTCTGGAGGTTGCTTTGGGCCGCCAAGGCATTGAAGCCCTCTCACTTTATCTGGTTAGTTTACTCACTTATATTAACTGTCTGCCATCTTTCTTGCAATGTTTTTGTTTACTGAGCAGTCATGGCTGTTTCCTTTTGAACCCCCAGGTTCCTGTAGTACGTATATTTGAGTCCATGTCTACAGAGCAGCAGCTTTACAGCTGTGGTGGGATGGTCCTTGCTTCCTTCCTGCTGCTCATCATTGCACGGTTCTCTTTCAGGTACCACAATTAACATCTCAATTCCAGTTATTATATTAAGAAATCCTAATATCACAAAGCACAATCCTTGTTATTTAAAAATATATCTATTTATTTATTTATCTTTACAATTTGTACTGAATTAAAAATAATAATAATTCATAGCATATAAATAAAATTGGATAATTATCCGTGGCACACCAGATGAGACCAGCCAGTGTAGCTCTCAAGTTGCCCTCAAGGAGCAAGTGAAGACCGTAAATTAAGTAGGATTTGCTGCATGTTTACATTTTAGCGGTTGGTGTAATTCTTGGGGTTTACTCTTTGCAGGACTCAACCAACTCTGTCAGGAAAGCAGAAAAGACAGTTGCAGGAGAAGTTGGACTTTGTTCAGGAGGTGGCGAAGACCAAAAAGGTAGCGCATGTGTGAAGTAGTGATTGTTTTTAATAAAACTGAAAAGGAAAAAAAACAGCATTTATGTATGTAAAATGTTTGATACTTTTGCCTTGCAGAAAAAGATGTATGAAGAGTATCTGCGGCAGAGTGTCAGCGATCATGACATGAGCTAATGATTGAAGTAGACGCAAAATGGACCAAACATAAATCAACAAAAAAGCACTGCCACCTGGGCACAGAAATAACTTTTTTGATTATAATTCCATTTAAAGTACACGCACAGAAACCTCCTCCATAGACCTTTTTATTTAGTCAATACTTTTGTGAAAAATGACATGAGAAGTGTCAGGCCTCAGAGCAAACGGGCCTCATCACTTTTTACTTCATTATCTATGGATTTTTTGCTCCTTTACTTCTGCTCCGCTCAATCATTGTCAGACCAACACCCCTCTAAATTTATTAATTTTTGCAAAGTACATTTCTTTATCCAATATACAGTACAGGTTACAGAACATTGTGTAATAATCATGGCACTGGTTTTATATAAGTTACTGCTTTTTTTTTTTTTTTTAATATATAGATACACTTAACATTTTGTAAAGAGAAATCGGGAATGTCGAAACAATAAGATTAAGCGAACAACCATTTTTGCAAGTACTGTATTGTTAATCTCAGATTTTCACCTTTCCTATTTTTTTTTTAATGAGCTCTCTACCGAAATAAATAAATATTCAACTTACAAAACTTTTTCATTGTTGTCACAATTTATGTTCAGATCGTTGTTGTTCCACTCTATTGCTACTTGTGGTGAATATTTTTTTTACACCCATGAATGTGTTGAAAAGCTAAACTGGTTTAAAAGATTCAGTTCGACATTGGTTCTTACATTCCAAGGGAAATAACACAATCTCAGATGTGGTTTTTTTTTTTATGGTAATTTGCAAAGACATGACAAGTTGATTACTCATGCTTGCACCAGTATACCAAAACTCAGTAAAGGCAAATAAACTTTCAAAAAGCATAAGAAATATACAATCTCTAGGGCATTCAATACAATAAAGTCACTGTAGATGATGACAAAAATATACCAAAAGTACATATCAACAGCAGCACAGTAACACAAGGAAAGATGAACACAAATAATATGAACTTGAAAACATTTGACCCTGAGAAAAATTTTGACCCAGACAATCACTTCTACAAAAACGATTACTGCAGTTTCGCTTGCAACTATTATATGGATGATCAATTCAATAAAAATGTAAAATGCACTTTCAATTATACATTTCAATACTAGACGTCTACAGAAATTAAAAACAAAAACAAAGAATACCTGAATATATATTTAAAAAAAATTAATAATTGCCATATCAGAAACATGGCTTGATAATGAAAAAATGAGTGACATGGGACAGGAAGGATATGAATTGCTTGCAACAAATAGGAAAAATAAAAGGGGAGGGAGTGTTGCAATACATGTAGACAAAGCGCTAAAAAGCAGTAAAATTTAACATTTGACTACCACCATTGACAACATAATGGAACGTTTAACCATTGAAGTACATATTAAAAAAGTACCAAATGTCATTAGAAGTTGTATGTATAGGACACCAGGATCATGTCTTGACATATTTAATGAAAAACTAACGGACATTCTCAGATACACAAATTATATATTTTTAAAAATTGCAAATAATGTGTGGTGATTTTAACATTGATTTGTTAAATCCAAATGGGCATCAGAAAACAACTGATTTTATAAATACAATGTATAGTAATAATCTATTCCCTGCAATTATGAAACCTAGCAGAATAACAATACAGCTAAACTAATAGATAACATATTCATAAATAAATGTAACCATAAAATAGAAAGTGGACTTCTTATTAACAATATAAGTGATCATCTTCCGGTCTTTGCAATCTTCCAAGACTATTTTGATTTAAAAAACAACAATAACTTACACATCAAAAACAAGACTAAGAAAACAACGCTACATGGCTGCCTTTAAGTTGGATTTAGAAAAACACAATTGGTCTGAGGTCTATTCAAACGATGATCCCAATATCGCATACAGTGCATCTCAGTCTACCATTATTTCTCTAGACAATAAACATTGTCCATTAATAAAAGTCACAAGAAAATATAAAGGTCTAAATAAGGCATGGATGACGAAGGGGATAGAGAACGCATGTAAAAAGAAAAACATTTTATACAAAAGATTTATTAAATTGAGAACTATGGAAGCTGAAATAAAGTACAAGACCTACACAAATAAACTTGAATATTATAGAAAGAAAAAATGAAAAGAAAAAATATTGTCATGCATTACTAGAGCAAAATAAAAGCAACACACAAGAAATATGGAAAATACTAAGCTATGTAATTAAAAATAGCAAAAAAAAAGAAGATTATCCAGAATATTTTATAAAAGATAAAAATATTTTTATTGAAAAAATTTCAAATATAGCTAATGATTTTAATGAGTATTTTGTTAATGTTGGCAGTAATTTTGGCAAAAGAAATCCCTGAGCCAAGAAACAAACAAAATAGATAAGCACATAAAAAAAATCCACTATGTGGCTTAATGCTGTTAATGATACAGAAGTAGTCAATGTTGTTAAAATATATATTTTTAAAAAGTCTACTGACTGCTTCAACATTTATACGACATTAGTAAAAAGTATTATAGAATATGTTGTGCAACCTTTCACATATATATGTAGTTTGTCCTTTAAAGCCGGTATATTTCCATCAAAAATGAAAATAGCAAAAGTCATTCCTATTCATAAAAATGGAGAAAGACATATATTCACAAATTATAGACCAATATTACTGCTGCCACAGTTCTCAAAAATTCTAGAAAAAATATTTTCATATAGACTGGACAACTTTATTGAAAAACATAAGCTTTTAAGTGAAAATCAATATGGCTTTAGAGAAAAACGTACCACCTCAATGGCAGTCTTGGAACTCGTAGAGGCAATATCTACTAACATAGATAATATTCGCCAATGACACAACTCTTTACTGTTCAGGAGAAAAACTTGAAGCAGCTTCTGACTACTGTGGAGAATGAACTAAACACATAAAAAAATTGGTTTGATATGAACAAATTATCACTAAACTTAAACAAAACCAAGTTTATTGTTTTTGATACTAAACAAACCACACAACAGGTCAAAATTATGGTAAATTCAATTGAAATAGAAAAAGTATGAAAATAAATTTCTTGGAGTAGTTATTGATGAAAAATTATGTTAGATGTCTCACATAGATAATGTCAAAAAATGACAGGGATACTCTCTAAAACTAAGGATGTCCTGAATAAGAAATCATTATACACATTATATTATATTATATATCGAGAGAGTCCTTATAACATAAGTGTCTACAAAAATAATATAAAACAAGAACAAATAAGTGTGCTTCTGTAAAAGGTGTTAATTTGTGGAATGATTTTGGAAATGACCTGAAAAGATGTCAGTCACTTGCTTAATTTAAAAAAAAAAATGTTTAAAAACAAAGTTACTTACATCAGACATGAGCTGTTAAAAATGTATATATGCTGTAATTTCTTTGGCTGTATCGGTATGAGTGTAATGAAAATTGTATATGTGAGTATGATATGTTAAAGTGCACTTGTATATATGACAAGGTTTATGCATTTCCTTTTGTTGAAATACATTACCTTATCATTTTATCAACATAAAATGAATAAGGGGTAGGGCAAGATACGTTTTTAACTTCCACCAACCCTTTTTGAACATATAAACAATTTTCTTTCTTCCTATTCTTTATTTTTTTATTGTTTTTTTTTTTACTTCAATCTACATTTTAAACTTGTAATGTGTTTTTTGTTTTCTTTATGTTCATATGTTTAATAAAAACCTAAACCAAAGCAAGTTTATAGTGTATGGAAGAGGAGGAATGTGGGAATGGAAGCTTGTCAACAAACCTTAGCCCTCAGGTGGTAAAACTACAGTAGGTGCAAGCATATGAGAAAGCGAAACAGCAGGAAATCTTATTAGTTTAATAAGCAGATTATATTTAACTACGATGTGATGATGAGGGCGTAGCTTTTTTACTCAAGCTAAAATAGCACCGAACTGGAAACTGGTAGGCCTCTGGTATCTACTTGCTCTAGCAAGCTATTCTTGTGGAATCAGTTTACAGTGTAAATACAAATGTGTCTGTTGTTATAAAAACATCTATTTATTATTATTATTGTTATTGTGATGGGAAAATGGTTGTGCGGTAGTTGTCCCTCTGGAATGTGTGGAATGTCCTCGCACTACTGAAAACACTGTTTTATGGCATTTACAGTATACAATCCCATTCAGCTTCAAACTGATATTAAATTCTCTCACGCAGTATATTGCAAGTTTTTTTTACAATGACCATGAAGTTTTGAAAATAAATGATACCAATTTTGAACACTAGATGGTCTCCTAACAGAAGTAAGAAATATCTGTTCGCAATAACAATATAGGTATTAGTGGTCAAATTAAAGTATTTTCCTCAATTCATAGTACAGTATCTTTATGCTAAACATGCTCAGTTGATACAGTCATTTTTATTATTGTGACTGACGCTTGTGTTGAAGAAATCCATTTTCAAGTATTTTTTTTAATTTTTGGTATTAAATTTGTTTTGGGTTTATTTACATATACGATCATAAAAAACAACAACAATATATTGATGTTATTATTTGGCTACATTTATTAAAATTGTTCAAAATATATTTATGAAATCTCTCATTTACATAACTTAAAATGTAATCTATGACGTCATGTCCAGTAATTCAAGGGATGTCTTATCCTGCCTTCTGTAAAGACTTTAGTGTTCAACAGATTTAGTATTTATGTCACAGTGAAACATTCCAGGCAGAGAAAGAGAGACCAAGGTGGTGGACAGGACACAGGAAGGAGGTTGACGCGATTTCCGCAGGCTTAGACCGGGGAAAGTTGTTTCCTGAAGTTGAAGCTGTACTTGTGATCATTTCCACACCAAACTCTTGGTGTTTGTTAAAATGCCTTGCGCAAGTTCATCGTCCGTCTGCTTTTGGTTGTGACATTTTTCTTCTTCTGATGGAGTTGTCTGACGAAAGGATGAGCTCAAAGAGAAAAGACACAGGTAAAAATCAAACAAATACTGCATGGGATGCGTGACATGTCGTGCATGTAAGCGGGGTGGGATATGAATCGATTGTCTCAAGTACAAAGAACTTGTCACTCTACTTTTCTGGGACCTGTTGAAGCAGCAACTAACCTGGCAGTGTTAGCATTTAGCATAACTAGCCTGCTACTTGACTGCACTCTGCTTTTCGGTGTGTGAGCTTGGTTGATCATTTCCCGTCGTAGACACCATCGCAGGATATACTGTATTAAGTTTGTAGTAGTTATAAGAATATGTCATACATGTTCTGCTACTGATGTAACACTGAGATTATGACGTCATACATCGTAAGGCTAACAGTTAGCTTTGTTAGCCTGTCAACTTTCACTAACTCCTGTCCTGTATGACCATGTCGTGGGTTATGTTCTTAAAGATACACGTGGAGATGTTTTAATTTCACAGTTTTATGGCTACTGCTACCAGTAGTAATAATAGTAGACTAGTCAACTAGTAGTAACTGTGTATATGAAAAATGGCAGAACAAATGAATAAAATTGCAATGATGCCTCAGCATACACTTTTTCAACAGCCAGGAAAAATTGTATTATTGTAATAAACTTGGGTTGAATGACACTTGGGGCTATCTTTTTAATCATCAGAACACAGAATCAAACAGTGCAAACAGAAGGAATACAGTCAGTGAAGCTGATGTTCACTGCGTTTCTGCATGAATTTCCTCCAGACCATAACAGACCTAAAACATGCAGCGTTGCAGCTAGTAAAGTCAAGTTTATTTATATAGCCCTAAATCACACAAAAGTTCCAAAGGGCTTCGCATGACCGCAGTTGACAAATATCAACGGCATCCCCTAATCAAACCAGAAGAGGGCGAGGAAAAACAAACAAACAAAAAAAAGGCAAAAAATTAGAAACCTTGAGTAGGGATCGCAAAAGCGGTAATCCCCCTTCCAGGATGATCAGGCTGCAATGGATGCCAAATGGGCAAAAAATTACATAGTTTGTGATACTAAACATTATTAACTAGAATAGTCCGAAAGTCCATTAAAGAAATAAACACAAATGATTGCTGACGGATATTAATATTTTGGTATGTAGTTTTGTGTTCCAGCGCAAATCTCATAACAGAAAACAGACAGAAAACATTTCTTCTGGGGCAGCACGGTGATGATTAGCCCGTCGGCAGATCTGAGATTCACTGTTTGTGCTTTCATTGGTTTTCTCCACGTACTCTGGCTTCTTCCCACGTTCCAAAAACATGCATGTTAGTTTCATTGGAAACACTAAATTGTGGATAGCCTTAATTTGTGTATTGCCATAAATTCTCAACCATTGGCTCATCAGCATGTCTTCCCATCTGGAAAGCCAGAAACATGGTTTAATTTTTCCGCATTTAGAATGGATATTAGGTTACGCTACTCAATAGTTTTTTAAATTAATGAATTGTGTTTCTTTCACCCAGGATATTGCTTTTGTCTATCTTCCTTGCTTCCATCCTGACTGACATCATCCTTTACAAAGCATTAACTCCTGTTTGTCATTTTATAGAAGCCATCCTTCAGGCCCAACTGGTGGAATGTCAGGCTCAGGTTGAACACTGGCAGGGTGTGGCGACCATCTGTGAACTGAGCAAACGAGAGGAACTGGCAGAGCTGCAAAAACAATGTGATCAAGAGATCCAGTCCCTTCAAGAGGCTCTCAGGGGTCAGTGCAGCTTTACATGTGATAAGTCGTGCATAGTATAGCGCACCCCAATTATTGCCCTAAACACATGAGCCTAACAAAAATGTGAATATTGCTTTTTAAATGTCTCTAGGTTAAATACAACTTAACTAAAGTGAAAAGGAAATTGGAAGGACAGAAACACGCATTTCAGACACACATCCTGTCTCTTGCTCCAGCCCACCTACAACTAGGGATGTAACGATATCCAAACATCACGAGACGATATTATCACGATATGAAGGTCACGATACGATAATTATCACGATATTGTGGGGAGGTTGACGATACAAAAAAATAGGGGTGGGAACCTCTGGGTACCCCACGATACAATACGATATGCGATACAAGGCTCACGATAACGATTATCTCACGATATCGCGATTATCGATATATTGGTCTGGTAATAAATCCACGATATTCTACGCTAAAACTACTAAAGACATAAATTGATGTTTTTTCAATGAGAAAATAGTTTCTTTTTTTTACCATCAATGAACCAAAATATCAAAACTGGTGTCTTCTTCACAGTGACTACTTTAGTGTATTTTTTTTAAACAAATACAAATGTCTTAACAGAGACCACTTTCTGTCAACAAATTTGGTTCATTCTTAAACACTATTGTCATGCAACATGTCAGTCAGTTACATAGTAAATTTTTTATTTTATAAACTGCCGATTTTTTTGTGTAACATTGCAAAAGTAAATAACTAAAATTACTTAAATATTAAATCCAATTAAATCAATATTAATATTCCTCAGAAATTGTGTGCTTCAAAAAAAATCTAACCATAAAATATGTTTTAAAATGTTACGTATGCAAAACTGAGTCAGTTGCTGGACAGATAATAAATGTCTTACACAAGTAAAAGTAAGCTCATGAGTCTTCTTCGCCTGAAGACTTCCATACATTTCCCCGCCACTCTTATGAGGCGCTCCCCCTAGCGGCCTGCCAAGTAATTGCTTAATAAGTAATAAACAATGGAGCCGTTATAGTGGCTGTATATTAACTACAAATATTGCGATACTTGCGTAGGCGTATCGATAATCTATCGGGAGACAAAGTGTCACGATTTATCGCGATATCAATATATCGTCACACTCCTTCAACAAAAAGGTCACAATATTATCCAAAAAATGCGCTCACACAAAAAACACACACAATATTGTGCTTTTGTACATTATAGCAATGACAAATATGATAAATATTATCCATCAAAAATATAATGTATATATTGAGGCACTTACTTGCTAATGCATTGAGTTCCTTCACGTATTGACTCGCTTCACGAGCATATTACATTCCCCTTCATCTGACCATTAGCGTGCATTTTAAACATAGAGGGCCAAAAAATGCCTTGTGAAAATTAAGTTGCACTAAAAAACTAGCCACAAGAAGGTTGCCAGAACTGCACAAATGGAAATCAACCCAACTTTTTTTTTAACAGATGTACTGCTTTTAATATCGTGACATGACAACGACGATATATTGTGGCAGTTTTAATATCACGATATCACAATATTGTCGGTATCGTTGCATCCCTACCTACAACCCTAGTGGACATGCAGTATAGAAAATGGTTGATGATTTTATTTTTCCTTATGTGATGGCAGTCTGGAACGCAGTGGGCCCATGAAACAAAAACAGTGATAAAGATAGAATGGCCTTTATATAAGGCACAATCACTAAGATCTGCCCATTGTGGACAAAGTTCATCTCCCGTGTGGATAAAGTCGTTTTATCATTATTTCATGTCTTTACAGAGACAGCAGCGCAGTATGAGGCCAGGATAGGCGCTCTACTTGAGGGGAGGAGAACTAGTAGCCAGAATCAGGTTAGTGAGTCATTATTTATTTACTGTATAATTTTCAATTTGATCAGGTTCAATTTGTTCTTCTTCACCTGATAGGGGAGTGGAAAGAAGGGCAAAATGGATGCAGAAGTCATCATTAATGACTCCCAGACATCGCCAGAGAGGTTACACTGCCAACAAGACCCTGAACTTGTACCGGAGGGAGAAGCCCCGCCGATTAATAGCGAAGGATATTTTTCACTGCGCAACTGCGACTCGGCCTCGTTGTCCTCGTTCTCCATCGACACACCCTCCTTACCTAGAAAGCTCCACGCTCAGGAAGACACAGACTCTCTGGTCTCAACAGGAACTCTGGTGCCGGAAGCCATCTACCTGCCGCCAGCCGGCCACCGGCTAGTCACACACAGCGACTGGGATGCACTCAATGCTCAGGTGAGGTTTCATATTCTTACTTTCGCTTTTAAAGTGGAAGTCAACCTTAAACATTTCTTGACAATAATATGTTATATGTGACCTGACATTCTGATGAATATAACATTTGTGGAATATGAATTATGCAGCTGTTTTTATCCATTTCTTGATGACATCAATGTTGCTAAGGCAACAACCAATCAGAGCTCACCTGTTTCCTGAAGCTGAGCTGTGATTGGTTGTTACCAGAGACCTGAGCAACATTTACTTAATCTTCAGTCGACAGCAAGTGGCAAAATGGCCGCCCCCTGAGATGGATAAAAATGGCTGGATTTTGCTGATTAACTCATATTCCACTAACGCAATATTAATCAGAATGCCATATTTAGACTAGTGTGGCTGCATAGAACATATTGTCTAAAAACCTTTTTGTGTTGACTTCCCCTTTAATAACAACATGTACCAGTACTATAACACATTGTTTGTAGGGGGGGGGGGGGCTACAGTGCCTCACAAAAGTAGTAGCCCCCCCTTGAACTGTCTGACCTTTTGCCACAATACAGGCTTCCAACATAAAGATATGTAATTAGATTTTTGTGTGACGAATCAACACCAAGTGGAACACAATCATGAAATGGAATGAAATCTAAAACAATTTTTTTTTTACACAAATGATTAACTGAAAAGTAGGGTGCGCAAAATGATTCACCCCCTTTTCTCTCAGTGCAGACATCTGACTCCAGAAGTTCCCTAATGATTTCTGAATGATCAAGAGTTGAATCAAATTCAACTGAAAAGTAGGATGACTGAAATTATTCACCCCCTTTTCTCTCAGTGCAGCCAAGTGACTCCAGAAGTTCCCCAATGATTTCTGAATGATCCAAAGTTCAATCAAATGTAAATGACTGACGATGGTAACTAGTCACCCTGTGTGTAATCTAGTCTCAGTATGAATTCACCTGCTCTGTGACCTTTCTCATAGATAAGTATCATTAATTCAGTCATTCATTTTCCGAACTGCTTATCCTCGCGCGGGTCGTGTATGTTCTGGAGTAATTATTCATTATAATAAACAAAGGTAATTTGAGCAAATTCAGTTATTCAGAAGTGCGTTTCAAAAATGGTGCCCTTAGAATGAATCAATAAGTTGTCCTTGGTTCCAAAAAGGTTGTTAACCCTTAGTTTACATAAATCAATTTTTGTGCGTAGCAAAGTATGGAAGTGACTCTGTTTAAATGGAAATCAGTGTAAGTTTTAGTTTGGAGTTTAACATTAGATGTTGCGCGTTGGACAGGTGTCAGAGTTGCGAGGAGAGGTGGGTCGACTCCTGGAAGCGAAGGAGGAACTGGAGAAAGAACTGGACACACAGACCAACCACACACGCAAACAGGTGGAACATAAGGAAGGAGACATGCGGGGTTACATGCACAATGGCGGTGCTGTGCAAATTTACTCAGGCAGGTGTGTGTATGTATGTGCATATTTAGGTATCAGTGCTCCAGTCTCAGGCCCAGTCGTCAGAGGCCCTTCTTCAGGAATTACAGAAATCCCTCAGCCAGTCACAAACTACAGTCCAGAGTCGACTGGTGAGCGATGATGTCGATCTGGATGAATGTGTGGGTGTCTGCATGTTGTACAGTCGAAGTTCAACAGCGCACGTGCGTGATGTTTGTGTGCGAATCCAGTCGGAGCTGTCACTGTCCCAGAGGAAGGTGTGCAGTGAGCTGTCCAGGCTGAAAGGCGAGACGGTTGACGATGAGGTAAGAGGCTCCACCTCATCGCAGCCAGTATCACGGCAGGTGCCGTATTACTGTTAACAAAAAAAATAAACAGTGCTGCAGATACCATTTTCTGACATATAATCACCCACTTCACGAAAGCAGTTTTAAACGCATAAAGAGATATAATTCATAAATAAAACAAAATGTAAAATAAAACAATTCTATAGTGCCCCGTACTGTAAGTGGCACTGTTTGGAGTTTGACCAAAATGCCTGCAGACGTCCAGAGTAGTCAAAATGCTGACTAGCACCTCTCCACCAATCACTTGTCCGCAGCGGAAGTGGAACCTACTGTTACATAGCAAACGTTCTACTTCTTCAGTAATAAGGTATATGAGCAGCAAACCGGATTCAATATTACAATACGCAATACAAAAAAAATCCACAAGGTGACAGTATTTCCCCACAAACACCTTCCTTTTCTCCATTTCATCTGTCAGTCGTCTTCAAAGGGTGAGTAGTTTACTACTAGCGCTGTACTTTATTATAGTTTGATTGTCCAGTAGTTAACTTCTCTTAAACTAATGTGTCCAAGTAAACTACTGTACGTTTATCTATACAGTTAGTTCATGTTTTAGTGATGATGACAGTTTGAGTCTTGAATATATGAATTCACTTGACTTTATTTTCTATGTGAAACTATTAAAAGTATTATGTTATGATTTTAATGGTAAACAATCCGTTGTACCGTAAGCAACGTGACAGCACTGTTGTGTTACTGGGGTGGGAGTTCCAGTAACTGTTGCATTCTTATCGAACCAGCAGGCAGCACACTGTGAGGAGCGCCTCCGTATTGAGATTGTCAACCTAAGGGAGCAGCTTGACATCCGAGCAGAGGAGAATGGTATGTAATAGGATCGTTGTTGTTTTTGTGGTTTGTATTAAAAGGGTTATTTTCTGCTGGACTGACACATTTTGATTTCCTTGTCTTTTTTGTTTTACCTGCTCATACGCGCAACCACTTCAGAAGTTCTAGAAGGTGAGTTCATGACGCAAACTCTTCCTTGAGTGTGCTGCGCAGTTCCTTAAAACTTTTTCAGAAAAGGAAATATCTTCACGTATGATGTCATCACGTCATATAAAAGTCAATTATTTGTGCTTGTGCTACACAGTGCAGTTTTCCAGTTTAAAAACGGAGACCGAGAGGATAGAGGCCCAGAAGGACCAGTTTCAGGACGATTTGTTAGCCTGCCGCACTGAACTTGAAGCCCTGCGGGTGGCGCTCTCTCACGTGCAGGGCAACAACAAAGTGCTCGATAGTGACAATGTGAGTCAGCTCTGTGCTCAAGAAACGCGACCTTCGGGAGATCTAACATGACTTTGGTGTGGCTGTCAGGTGGCCTTACATGAGCAATGTCTGGAGCTGCGCAGCCAAGTGATCAGCCTGCGCTCTCAGCTCGACACCAGCCAGACTGTCCAGAGAGACTTTGTCCAGCTCTCTCAGTCGTTGCAGGTAAGAAAGAAGTAGCGCGGAGATGGGAGATTTAAATGGGGAATGTGTCCCTGTTTAGTAGCACACACAGTTAGTGTATTAGCAGGTGGATATGCTGGTTATTGCACCTCCTGCCATGCATTGGAAGAAAATGTCATTGTTCTGCCTGCCACTATTCGTTACTGACAGATTAATGAACAAATAAATGAATAATTTTCAGTCCAATTACGGTGCATACAATTAGTTAAAGCTGCTCTTGTAACAATTTGCCCCAAAATATCTTTACAATAAACTTTTTTGTTAACCATCTATAGGTGCGTTTCCATCAGCCTCAGTTTTGCGCAAAAGCAAGCTGGTAATAGAAACACGTGATTTTACAAAAGTCTCTCAAATATCGCCAAAAAGTTTTTACGCTCTCATGAGTTGGTTTTTGAGACATGTTGAAATAGAAGTATTTCGCAAAAAGTGTAATGGAAACACTTCCCTGTAGTCATATGACCCCCACCCAGCATTGGAGGAAAGGAAGTAGGAAGTACGGAGCCACTCGCTTTCGTAAGTCTTTTTAAGCACAAAGCGATTCAGCTATGGAGCCAATATGCCGCCGTTCAACGCACATCCCATATCGTTGCATGAGAAATGGCCGTTGCCCCTGGCAACGAGCAAAGGAGCGACATACGGCGCACGTCGTCGTTGAAATCCATCCGTCCGCACCATAACACGAGTTATAAGCGCGCACACACACACACAAAAACAAATGGCCGAACTCGCCCGATCCGAACTCCGGGCGTCCGTAAACATCATCAGCATCTCCTACAGAACTGCGAGGTGCCGCGAGACGGGACATTACAAGAATTGCGCCTCAGAAGCGAAACGCTCTTCAATGGAAACACCAGCAAGTCGAAATTGTACTTAAGCGAAATAGTACAATATCGCTTTTATTTTTGAGAAAAACTGTAATGGAAACGCAGTTTATGACTGAAACGTCTTCTAATGAGTAGATTAACACCTTTGCTGAGTTTTCAGACTGGATTCAGGTTTGACTTTCCCACCCTATGTCTGCAGATTTGACGTGTGTATGTGAAGGAGGAAGTGTGCAGTTTAATTTTTTGGCCACAGATGGCAGTAGCGATTCAAAATGGAATTTTCTACGTTTCACACTGCACACTTGATGATCTACACGTATAACAGCACAGTGGTTGGGAATCACTGCACCAGAGTTATAATGAGCTTAAAATGGGTGCTATATTTGACACCTCTCTCTCCCCGTAGGTGAAACTGGAGGTAATCCGGCAGGCGGAATCTCTTGAACAAGTCAGGGAGATCCTGGAGGTGGGAATCAGTGAAGACGATTCCTCACTTGCAGATGTCTATTGAGCCTGTTATTGCAGACATAAAGCACTGACCAAGCCAAAAGATGGACCAATGACGCTGAAGGAAAGAACAGCAATGCGGACCAAAGGCGGTTTTGAAGTGACCAGGAGAATGACGGCTGCTGTTGTTCACGTCATTTACTGACCATTGTAAAAAAAACACTAAATCATGTTATCACAAGGGGCGCACTGTTATGGGTTTATCAGTCATTTTACATGTTTATATTTTTTTTAATTAATTATAATGCAGAATGTTAACCCAAACAATAATCAACCCTCAAATAAAACCTCAAAATGTATCTCTCCACCTTACTCTTTTGTCATCGAACCCTGAAGTGGTCAGCTTCCAGGCAGCTCAGCAGTGCGAGAAAGCTAATGTAAAGCAGGAACTTTGTGAATGGTGCATAAACCAGCAGACATTGCTAACTCATTATTTATAGAGCCAAAGCCTATATTTTGACTATTCTACTACACCACTACATATCTGCATCCAATGATGGCTTTCCATTTATTTGTGAAATGGATCAAGAAAAAAAAATGCATATAAGTTGACAAGTGTTAAAAGCAATGTGCTCCTTGTGTATTTCAACATTTTGTAACCATCTATCCAGCATCTTTGGAAAAAGGACGCAATGCAATAACGGTTCATGAAGTGATACAATTTCTCCAGTGTCTGTAAGTAATGTGTGTTTATGAAATATTCTTAATTTGTGTCATAACTTTACTGTTGTTAACTTTTCTCCTTTCAACCAAAACTGTCCTTATTTTCAGCAAATGATTGTCTTAGTTCTTATGCTTGCCTTTAATATTTAACATTTTAGTTTGTGTTTGTGTATGAGGTCAAGTCACATGACACATGCAGACATAATATGCAATGAGAATGGTCATTTTTGTTTGTCAAAAATTATATTTGAAGAAATATCTTCAAATATCAATATAATACATAATGACTACATTATTGTTAGGGAGCAGCAATAAACTTTACTTTTAGATGGTGTACCTTGTTGGTTTTCTTGTCCCTGCCAATAATTATTTGAACATTCAAAACTACACAAAAACTAAACACAGCTATCCAACATTCTTTAAATATCTTTATTCTTTAAGAATAGAACACTGTATAATTATAATAATTAACTCCGACCTATTATAATTTCAGAACATACACAGAAAAAAATATATTTTGCAGCTTGGTGTATTTTCAGATGGCTTATGCATATTCTGTTTGATCAGATCCGTCAAGTGACTGTTGCCGTGCGCTCACTGTCTCTCTCCTTTGGTGGGAGCGCTCAGCCTCTTTTGTCCGCTCTTTCTCGCGCTGTCAGCTCAACGTTGGTGCACTTTGTCTTTAGACTTTGGCTGCATCAGCAAACAAAAGATCATCAGTTGAAAATAATGACAAATGGAGATGTAGTCACTTTTGCATGCGCACGTTCTTGTCAAAATCAGTAGTTTGTGATTGTCATGCGAGAACATTTACATTAGTCTTGTTTGTGAGTAATGTAAAAAAAAAAGGGCTGGACATTAGCACAGTTTTCTAGATCAATTACCGTATGTGGGTTTTTTTTAACCTTCATTTTCAAAAACATGTAAAAAAAAATCTCAATGTTCTGAGTTCCTGTTTGAGGGTCTTATAGTAGGGTGTGTAGACTTTAAGTCCATTGTACTTGACACTGAATAAGCACAATGTTGACCAGTTTCAGCCTAGTACTGTGGTGTTGTCCATTTGACCTCAATCGTTTCAACACATTGATTAATCAACAGTCAGTTGCACTCGGTTGGCGACTTTCTTAACGATGAATTTATCAACTAATCAATTATTATGCCCATCTCTAATAAACAAGATGCTATTGTCATTGTAAGGGCTTTCTGAAGCTGCACTCAGGCCTCAATGCTGTAGTGAATCCTCACATGCAGATTTTCAGCATATCCGTACATCAACTTAGATGAAAAGTTATGATCCTCATTAATTGATATTGATGTAGAATTTCATAGACACACAACAAAACCCTTCAGTCAAAAGAGAGGTCAAGATGACAAATATTTGTTATCTAAGTGCCACAAATGTTTTAGTAGCACAGTTAATGTGTTATACTGGTGGTTAATCCTTTAACAGAGCTGACAAACGGTTTTCACAATAGCAGTAGACGACAACATTGTTAAATTGTTAATTTTTTTTATACTTTGGTTGGCTTAATACAATTTGGCTTCTTATCTAATTACGCAGTCGATGCAGCAAGCATCAATTAAACTCATTTTTATTTCAAGCAATAACCTACAATGATGTTTCAATATTGCAATAAAAGTGCCAGCTGTACTGTACTATGCAGAAAGCATAGCAGAAATACCGACTTCAACTCTTAACACTTTAACACTAACATGAAACTTCATGTTAGACTTTCAAGACATGCATAATGCTAAAAATGCTAAAACCTCGAGGTGAGCAATACCTTGTCTTGTTACAGGGATTTGGAGGAGGGGGGCTGGTTTAGACTGGATTGTAAGAGGGCAACAGTTAAAAAGCATCCAAATGGAAGAAAATTAGATTTCATTATATGTGGACGTGTTGAAAAAGTAATGGGAAAGAGGTTAAGGGTTTTTTAATACATTAACATTAATTGAGAGGTGATTATTTTTCTGCATTGTGTTTAAATTATTTACAAATAAGGAAAAAGAAAATGTAAACAATTGTCACCGGCATTCACCAAATGTTATTAAAAACAAATTACTACTGTGCAATACCTATATATTCCCTCTCTTGTGGAAAATGTATAAAATAGTGTAATTAAAAAGTAAATATAAATAATTAATAAACCTACCCTCCAGATATGTGCGAGCCACAAACTTGAGGATCTCATCAATTAGTATGACTGGGAGGGAAAGCTTCAATACCACAATCCACTGGTCCACAGTCAAGTGAGTGAGCTTGAAGATCATCTGCAGAAGGCAGAAACAGCTTTTTCAATACCCTTTTGTAAACCAGAATCATTAATGGTGGTGGTTATTCACACAAAACTATATATTCAAATGTTCACAATAATGTACACTGATTGTATTCTATGCTGGAGTACCATCATGATCTCCGCAGCTGTCTGATGGCAAGTCAAGCTAAATTGTGCTTCACTTAATAATTTGACCATCATCATCCTCTCGGACTATTTACGTGATGCAAGTGAGGGCACGGAGGTGGGAGGTGAATTGTGTCCCTATTAAGAGTAGATCGATGAGAACGGCAGTAGGACAGAAGGTCAGACTCACGGGCAGGGGGTCCACATAGATAATCATGAAGTGAAGGGACATTGAGAGGGTCATGGCAGCAACCAACCAGATGTTGCTCCAAGGGGGCATGCGCATCAGGGACTGGTTCTCAGACAAGCTAGGGGCAGAAAGAGGTTGGATTTGAGGTTAAAAAATCCAGAATTAATTTATGCCCATTTTTAAAATGTTTTGCCAATGGATGCCAAAGCATTTGCTTTTATAATAGACTGGACTTTGGTTGAACACAAAAATAGTGAATAGTGAGGTTTTTTTACCTAATAAAGGATTTGTTCCCAAAAATGTTTAACTCACAAATATGTGAGAGAACCTGTAAAGTCAATGTTTCATTAGTCCCACCTATTTAGAGCGTTGCACATCTCAATAGTGACCAGCACGGACAGAGCCATGGTCATTGGCGGCGACGCCTCAAACACATGACAGTGGATCCCAGCAAAATCCTCATTGTCGTCACTGCACTGCATGAAGTGTGACTAAAGACAACGAAAACAACAATTCATAATCTTTATTTGGTCAATCCCTAGATGTCCGTCCCAAAGATTTGGTAGAACTGAAATGAAATGCTCCCCTGTCATCAAATACTAACCAGTTGATGGAAGGAGACAAATGGGCCATCCTCACAATACAGAAACCACCAGGCAGCTGCGGCAACAGTTGCAGCACCAACATAACCTGAAAAACATTTGAGGTGTTGAAGTCCATGTGGCGAGCAAACTCCTTTGGGACACTTGGACATAGTCACTAGTTTGGCAAACAAACCCACAACCTACAGGTTGAGAGACAACCAGTCTACCACCTAAGCCATGACGCCCCGAGCTAGTCATGTTGTGAGATTTTGGATTTTGAATCAAGCCCTTCACTTGAGATTGACATTTCAATTTGAGCTGAGCTCATTATTAGAACCAAGTTGACTTTAAAGGTCAATTCAGTACCCCAAACAAGTGGAGGATGCCTAACGGGAAATACTGTGGTCATCTATAAATAGATTTCATGTGCTACTAATCACAGAAATGCATTCGTCCAAAGGAAGTAAGTGGAGCTATTTTGTACCTCCAATGGCCAGATATCTGAAGAATAGCCAGCCAGAGATCAGGGGCTCTTTGGGCGATCGAGGGGCTTTGCCCATGATGTCCAGGTCTGGAGGGTTGAAGCCCAAAGCAGTAGCAGGAAGCCCGTCAGTCACAAGGTTGACCCAGAGCAACTGAACTGGGATCAGAGCCTCAGGCAGACCCAAGGCTGCAGTCAGAAAGATACTGAAGAAATATGGGAAAGAGTTAAATTTGAGCATTCTCTGCCTGGTCAAAGTGTGAATACTGGTTAGATTCTGCTAAACTACTTCATTCTAAGGCAGCTTAGCCTTAACTCAAGATGAGGAAGAATTTGAGTTTCTGTTATCTTACTACTACTTTGCTGTTGATTTTAAACTCACGATCCTGGAGTGTTTTCCAGTCAACCCTGTAATCTCCTAAACAAAGTGCTTATGGATGACCATCATCAAGTACTTACCAGACAACCTCGCCTACATTGGAAGAAATGAGGTAGCGGATGAATTGCTTCATGTTGTTGTAAATAGCTCTGCCCTCCTCAACAGCAGATACGATGGAAGAAAAGTTGTCATCAGCCAGGACCATCTCAGAGGCTGACTTGGCAACTGCAGTGCCAGAGCCCATGGCAATGCCAATCTCCGCCTTCTTCAAGGCAGGGGCATCGTTCACTCCATCACCGGTCTGCGTTATTTATGGAAGGAGCATAGATCGAGAGAATCTTAGTGGGAAATAGCCTCCATAGACAAAACGGGATGCTTATTCCATCTCAAGTTCAGGGAATGTTCATCTCCTCACCATGGCAGTGATCTCATCAAAGCCTTGGAGGATCTCAACAATTTTCGATTTGTGGGACGGTTCCACCCTGGCAAAGCAACAAGCCTTACGGACTGCGTTCTTCTGGTCATAAGAAGACAGGTCATCAAACTCACGACCGGTGTAGGCCCTGTCGGTGACGTCCTCATCCTCAGAGAAGATGCCAATTCGGCGACAGATTGCCACTGCCGTGCCCTTGTTGTCACCTGTAGTGACAAAAGCAGAATCATAGACCGTTTTTTTTTTCTTCCAGTGTTTTGGTCAAGGGCGAGCCTGTGGACCACTGACCGGTGATCATAATGACACGAATGCCAGCAGCTCTGCACAGCTCGATGGAGCTCATGACTTCCTTACGCGGAGGATCAAGCATTCCAACACAGCCCACAAACGTCAATTCAGTCTGATGACAAAAAGAACGTTTTAATGATTCTTGAGGTGCTTACTTTTAATATCGATCAACTTGAGTAGCTGGTCACTTATTGGGGTCCATTAAAATTGCGTTCTTTACAATATGAAGTACTCGTCGTATAGGGCAATTTATTGAAGATTACGTTTTGAATATTTCCACGGCCAAAGATCTAGATTTCAAAGACAAGCAGCCCAGACACAAGTTGTAACTCTAGTATGTTCCAAAGATGTTAAAGCGTGGAATCAAGGGTACCAAAGCAGTTCCTTCGAGGATTTAAATCTCGAGTCATGCCAATCGCATCCCTAAACAATCACAGCAGGGAAAGTCACTCACCTCATACTGTGCAAACCTGGTGGAGTCCTCCAGGTTCATCTCCTCCTTCCTTAGTGGAGAGTCGCAGGTGGCCAGTGCCAAACAGCGGAGGGTGTCTCGCCCTGTGCCCCACTCCTTGATTACTGCCATGATGTGATCTTTGACCGGCCCAGTCAAGGGAAGGCGAGTGGTGCCCACGCGAACGTAAGAACAACGCTCAATCACACCCTCAGGGGCACCCTGGGAGGACATTTAGAATGCAAATGTTATTTGCTTCTTCACTTGAGATGAGACATCTGACTTGCAAAGCTTCTATTCCAAGCAGCTTTTTCAGAATAAGAGCTGTATCAATGTTATGTCACTTACTTTGACAAACATCTTGTTTCCAGCTTTTCCAGACTTTGCTGGAGAACAGTAGACTGACATTGACTTCCTGTCTCTGGAGAACTCCAGTGTGAACTCCTTCTTCATAAGCTGCTTAATCACCTGTCAGAGAAACGTAGAAAATGAAAGATCAATCGGATTCACTGCAGACTGAGGGATATTTGTGGACTTACACTGCAGCAAGCATTGGCGCGTTCCACCTTGGACAGGCTACGCACTTCCGTGTTGAACACGTTCATCTTCTCCACCAGACAGCTGAGAGCTGTTTCAGTGGCCTCACCCACTTTCTCATAGATTCCCTTTGACTGCAAAGGAGAACGTTGATTTTAGGTTATTTGATTTGCAAACTTTTCTGCCGTTTTGGTCTCTACTACTCTACCGACCTCGTTGTAGTCAAGCGAGGAATCGTTGCAAAGAGCGCAAATGGTGGCCAGCTCAACCAGTCCATCAAATTGGCCACATTTGACACTCATGCCCCTCCTTGTCCTAAAGAGATCGCACAAATTTAGTTTTGCACTGTTCAGGAAATGCTCATCATTTTATACAGTATGTTTACATGCATACACTTACACTTCTCCCTCAGGGGTGTACTTTGAACCAGAGATGTCAAATTGGCCGAAAGTGACATTGTCATCGTCGGCTTTATCAATAATGAACATCTGTGAGGGAACAGTTTTTGCTTCAACTCTAGAAATGAATATTCCTCTCCTAGAAGCTTTATACTGTATGAAAATGAGACACGTTTGAACCTACCTTAGTCACACACATCTGATTGGTGGTGAGGGTACCGGTTTTGTCAGAGCAGATGACTGAGGTGCACCCCAGGGTCTCCACAGAAGGTAGGCTTCTGACGATGGCATTCTTCTTGGCCATGCGGCGCGTTCCCAAAGCCAGACAGGTGGTGATGACGGCAGGCAGACCTGGGATAGTTAGAAGCACATATTGGAACACAGTACATGGGTATTGTAATAATAATAATAAAGCCACAGGTTCTGTCTCCTGGATAGATAGAATACAATTCACAACACCCAGTTTGTGCTTGTGTTTTTCTTAATGTTGGACTTCAAACACAATTAAGTAGTGAGCAAACCAACACATCATACCTTAACCTTGTATAGTACTGTGTTACATCACTCACATCATGTAAAAGTGGGGGCCACATTTAGTATTTAATAGGATACCAGTTTAGGTATCGTATGTACACGCTGCTCGAGTTGAAATTTAGATATGATAATCTTCATAGGCAAATAGAATTCCTGGGGTTTACCTTCAGGGATGGCAGCCACAGCTAAAGCCACAGCAATCTTGAAATAGTAGATAGCACCACGGAACCATGAGCCACCATGGACTGGGTCATTAAAATGGCCAATGTTGATCATCCACACAGCCACACAGATGAGGGAGATGACCTGGAGAAGGCGAAGGAAAGTAAGACAGATCAGCCATTGTCATTTTTAAACATTGATTGGCCACAGGACTAATGGCCAGGATTGTTTTCATGTCTTGTTCGGGGCTCCCACCTTGGAGAGCTGCTCCCCAAACTCATCGAGTTTCTGCTGTAGAGGGGTCTTCTCTTGCTCAGTGGCAGCCATCTGGTCACGGATCTTCCCGATCTCAGTGGTGACGCCAGTCGCCACAGCGATGCCAGTGGCTTTTCCAGAAGCAATGTTGGTGCCCTAAGTGTAGGGTTTTAAGCCATTTAAATTACTTTTTTTTTTTTTTACAGTAGACATTTTGACACAATGAAGACAAGCCGAATAATATAGACGATGGATGAATGGATAGGGATGTTTCAATTTATTATTCTTCCTTTTGATTGGCTTGGTCCATAATGAAGATGATATTAAGTATCTGTTCTCTTTCCAGAGATTATTCTGAAACATGAGGGGTAGTGTGAAATAGACACTCACAGAGAACAGCATGTTCTTCTTGTCCTGGTTGACAGCTCGGGGGTCTGGGACGGCATCAGTGTGCTTGATCACACTGACTGACTCACCTGGGAGACACGGGTGACCAGAATATCAGTATAAAACCTCTTTGTAAAACGTGTCATATGTAGAACCACCCACCAGTGAGAATGGACTGGTCCACACGCAGAGTGGTGGATTTGATGGAGATAATCCTGATGTCTGCTGGTACTTTGTCACCAACTGCAAATACATGGAAATGCGCAAAACCTCCATGTTAATAAAAACTTGTGATAGTGGTTCATTTCAGAAAGTACTGTATGGGTTGATCGGGTATGCTGATGGCATGTAGCACTGTAGATTAGATGAATTAGGTCAGGGATAGGGAAGCCTGGTTTTGAGAGCCACTGTCCTGCCTGTTTTCCATGTCTCCCTTCTCCAACACAGCTGACTCAGCAAGCTCTGTAGAAGCCTGATAACGATCTTGTTCATGAATCAGGTGTGTTGGTGGAGAGAAACATGGAAAACAGGCAGGACAGTGGCTCTTGAGGACCAGGGTTCCCTACCACTGAATTAGGTTGTGTAAAGGAAGGAAGATTATGAAATAATACAGCAGGTTATGATGCGGAACTTACCAGAGACCTCTACCACGTCACCAGGAACAATCTCCCTGGCCTTAATTCTCTGCACACTCTTCCTGTCTGCCCGGTAAACCTTACCCATCTCAGGTTCATATTCCTTCAGAGCCTCAATGGCGCTCTCTGCATTGCGCTCCTATGGAAAAAAAAATATATATACCAACATCATTATAGTAACATACTGAATATACATTACTCAGAAAAATTTAGGGATATTGGGATTTCAGGTGAAATTTCAGGATTAACCTTAAGTACACTATCCCTCAGAATCATTGTTTATCATTATTTTTTCAATGACTTGATCACCTTTTACCTGATCGCACCATATGTGCCCTGGTAAACAATATACAGTATGTATCTTTGTGGTCCCAAGCACAACACCCCAAAACACCCTCAACAGTGCCCTCTGGAGAGTAAGTAAAAACAAACAAACAGATGGATCGGAGACACGAAACCTCACAGGAGTTAGCTTAGTGCGAGCTAGCTGCTACGACAAACGTGGCATCGATAGATTAGAAAGTGTGAAAAAAACCACCTTGGGTTCTGCCAGTGGCAGTGTACGGCGAGGGATCCTGGAGGTTAAAGTAAGTTATTTTAAACAAAAAATGAAAACTATTCTGTAGGTCAGGGGTGTCAAACTCATATTAGCTCAGGGGCCACATGGAGGAAAAATATATTACCAATGGGCCGGACCGGTCAAATCCTGGTATATAACTTAAAAACAATTGCCGTCAGTTTTCAGTTATACATAGATTTTCACTATTTGCAGGCCAGCCCTGAATAGCGCGGTTCAACTATAAAGATATGGCTCCAAAAAATAACACAAATGTAAATGGACGCAAGCACCACTTCGCCAATATGAGTTCCGGGCATGTTATATCTACCTATTGCATATATATTGTTCCCAGAATGCATTGTGTTATTGGTTTAAGTTAAATTATACGTTAATCCATGTCATATGTGTTTGTTACCAGTAGCATGTTTGCCTTATTCTATGTAGGTGTATGTTTTTATTTTTTATTTTTTTCAACAAACCGTAACTTTAGCTTGTGTGTGAAATAATGACATCCAGGTCAATTCCACGTACAAGTTGCATTGCTCATCTGAGGTTTGCTTGTGAAAGTACAAGTTTATCTGTTTTGATTTTGGCCGTCTGAGTAATTGGGCTGACAATCTTTTTTTTGTTTTGAAACCGGCTCACAGACCGTATGTTTGACACCCCTGCTGTAGGTTGACGTGGCTGTGTTAGCGGGTTGGCCGCATATGTACACTCAGGATATGTGTGAAAAAAATGACGCTTGGTAAAGCACTTTGGTGCAATCCATTTAGAAACTCATTCGAATGGATTCGGACTTCAGTGGTTCAATGATAAATGAGTATGTGAATGTGTATATGGTGTACGATACGAGTCCAGGTACTTTTTCACAAACGGCCAGATAAGTTTGGGTTTTCTTTCTCCCTCAATAACATTCTCATGTCGAAACTGCATTTTGTGTTTACTTGGGTTGACTTTGTGAAATATAAAAATTGGCTTGATGATCAGAAACGTTTGAGGTGAATATGCCCAAGAACAAGAAATCGTTTTTCACAACACTGTACATCAATACTAAACAGGAGTTGACACCCCGCTCCTCTCATTGTCTCGAAGTGTAAAGCCCTCTCCCTCTCCATTCTCATGTGTGAATCCTTGTGCATAGTTTCCAAATGATGCCCTCCACTCCTCCGTCAAACAAACATGGGATGGTAACGTGATCATTCTTCTGTAGGTATTTTTACATGTGTAGTATGGAGTCTTCAAGGCAGATCAGACGTAAGTCTTCCCGCCTGTGCACCTCCACAAGCTTGGCTTAACCCCCCCCAACCGCTTTGCTGATTTCATGCCGCTCATTCTGGCTTGACATGAACTTTAAGCTCTCGCCGCGGCTCTGGAAGGAGCACGCCGCAGAGGACAAAAGGACTGCGACCTGAACATGCTGCTCTTATAATTTATTATGTGCGACTGGTTCTAAGAATACGAGTCTATTTAGGTGAGTGTAAAAGACGGCCTTCGGGGGGCAGGTATGTGTCCTTGAGACTGCGATTGTTCCTGCGCGTGTTTGTGTGAGGCGCTGACCTGCCACACGCCAACGACGGCATTGGCAATGAGGATGAGGAGGATGACAAAAGGCTCGACGAAGGCTGTGACAGTTTCCTCACCTTCCTCGAACCAAGCCAGTACCTGAGAGAGAGAGAGAGAGAGAGAGAGAGAGAGAGAGAGAGAGAGAGAGAGAGAGAGAGAGAGAGAGAGAGAAACTCAACACACACTGAATTTCCACTACCGAACATTGTAGTCAAACCAGCAAATCCGACAAAGTGCGATATGTAAGATTATATTTGCTTTGTAAATAATTTAGCGATGAATTTGAAAAATTCCTCATTAATTTGCCGCTTCTGTCCGTGACAGCTCCGTGCTACAACGCATGGGTCTGTTTTGGAATACTGTCATGTTGACATTGACACCGATTAGTCGCAGGCCAGTGGAGCAAAGTCCTAGCCATAAAAAAGGTTCTCCCACGTCTCTTTGGAAGAATCAAGCTAGTCATTTTGTTGTATCGTATTGCTCTTTCCAAAAGTTCATCTTCGCCTTGTTTGTCTAAGGACAAAAGATCTCCAGAAAATTCCAAGCCTGTCAGCACATGGACATTCCTGTGTGTATGAATAGGGGAGCCGTGTATTCCCAGTATTTACTGTTCTCTCTTTTAGAAACCATACATGACTCCGAATCTATTGCTCCCGTTTGTCATCGTAACAAACAATGGTGTTGTGCAACCCAATCCCCACCTCCCTTCGGGTCTCAATCTCCTGCTGCCGCAAGCTACCCCTCGTTCCTTCCATCTCTGACCTTTGTCTAAGGATACAGTTTCTCTTCCTGGCTTGAGAATTTCTTAAAATAAAGCTCCGGTCATGCGTATGTACACACACTCAGCCCGCCTTTCTCTTTCTCACACGCATGCATACACACCGGCACCATCGGGCCTTCTAAGGCCATCGTGACAGCTGTGTAGGCAGGCCGGAGGGCAGAGATGGGAGATTAAGACAATGTGTGCGCCCTCCCTCCGCTAAACTGTTTTGGAGAGCACAACAGAGGCGGGAGGAGGGCTTCTTCGGCTACATAGGAGTGAGGGCACAAGTTGTAATGTCATCGAATAGCTCTGAGCTACAGGCAGGTTGACCAAGGTTAGACGTGTTTACGGCTAATTTCTGAACCATGTTGAGGCTAATGAGTTATTGATTATTGGACAATTGGTTACATTTTAAGTTTTTAAATGGCATGATCAAAAGTATTTCCTTCAAACGGTGTAGGAAAGACAAGCAAAAATATACTTTTGATTTTTTTTGTCTTCCTTCAAGTGGTCATCCATATTTAAAAGAAGATGAAAAAATACTTATGATCATGGCATCAGTGAACATAATCTGCAACCCTTTGGAAATGTCCAATAGCACTTTAGTTGTCATACAGTTACAATATACAATTTAAATAATAATATACTTTTAGGTAGTTACGCAAACCAAAAAGGAAAGTCATCAAACTCACAAAAGAGATGCAGGCGGCCAGCAGTAAGATCCTGACCAACAAGTCTTCAAACTGTTCCATTACCAAATCCCAGATACTCTTACCTGGAAGAAATACATATAATCATGTCCTGCACTTGCAGAATTCGTTAAATTGCACGTGCATATTCGGGGTTGAATCGACAAATCGACCAGTCAAAAAGTTTAATTTATTACTCTGCGGCAACAGAGTAATAAATAAATCACTTGTTTTTGGTATGTTGTCTTCTAAACTATAACACTTCAACACAGTCGTCCTACGTCTGTGTTGGTCCAACTGTAAGAAATGAAGATAGTTGTTGATGAGATTAGCGGTTAGCCTTGCTAGCTTTGGCTAACACCGCCGGTTTTAAAATGCCACGGGACCGGTGGCGAGGACTGAGGGCAGCGGCGTGAAATGGCTTCCCATTTCCTCTGTTCCTCCTCCTCTGTACCTCTGTTGTCAGGATGATATTTCTCAATATTGCATGGACAACAACTATATGCTAATGAGTACTTTATTTATCATAAAAAAGATCATAATAGTAATAATAATTCAAAATATCACACTTTGTGGTAACGCACTTGTTTCACATTCTTTGAGCTTGCCTAGTTGCTACCAAGTCTCATTTGACAACACGTTATGCTAATGATACTGGAGATAAGATTAGCCCCCCCCCCCCCCCCCCAGCTTATTGAAGAGAAACATGCCACTAATTACAACAACTACTGTACATTGAGCATAATGGCGAGTTGTATTTGTTTCTGTTGAAATTCGTTTCTACTAAAAAAAAGCTTGTGGCCAGCTTCATTGTGCTGGAAAAATGTCAATGACACTACTGAGTAATTGACTTGGACTTGACTTTTGTCTCATTATAGTCGACTACAAAAATCATTTGTCTTTCAACCCTGAAACCATATTAGAAACACCAACAAACAGTTAACTGATCTGTTAGTTAATACAGTATGCAAAATGAGAACTTAAAACAATGAGCTGGATTGTTTTTGATCATGCAATGTGATGGATTTTCAAGCATCTGCACGGAGCAAGCAGCTGCAATCAGGTGTAAAATGAGCGCGTGTCAGCGTGCAGCGTAAGCGTACGGCACCGATGGTTCAAGCGGGATGACAGAAGGCCGGACTCACCCTCCTCCGCTGGCAGCTCTGTGGGTGAGGAATGAGAGATTTGAGAGATTATCAGACCCGCGTTATTACTTGACACATTTCCTGCAGCTGTTTGTCATTTCTGCTGTACTTAATGGCACCGGACTTCACTCAAGATTAATTTTCAAGAAATAGGCAAATAATCAAGACAGGGTCAAATAATAGATTTACTGTACTGTGGCAATTTGATGATGACTACATTGACACAAAATCTCTGGTGCCTTGAAATACGGTTTGGATTTGTGACTACACCTGCAAGTAATACTCCTCTATTGATATTAATGTAAATGCTATTCATCTATTCAAAACCTTATTCCTGTTTTTGGGGTTCAATGGACCCCAGGCAGTTTCGTTTTTACATATCTTTCTTTTTATACTTTATGTAATCCTCACCCAATCTATTGGTAACACACGGAACACTTCAAATTTAATTTCGGACAGTGGTTTCTCAGTTAAATATAGAAAACCTTTTGGGGTCCAATGGACCCCATTTTTCAAAATTGATTTTAAGCACTCGGGGTCCATTGGACCCCAAGAAATGTGTAACATAGGTTCTTTCTAATGGCAGGAAACAAAAACAAAAATAGTCATGTGTTTCTTAAATCAGAAAAATACCAATAGCTAATATTGAATTTAATGTTAGTAATGAAATAATAAAATTGAAGATTGCAATCGCAATACTAAGGTGGGTGGGGGTGGGGGAATCTAATATTTTTGGAGTGCAAATTAAAAAAAAAAATACATCAGTAATGTCTGCACAATATAGATGTCTCAGCTCGTCTCAACTCCTCACAGAGGAAAAAGAATATATGATTGTGAGTACTGTTATATATTCAAATGTCAGTTGCTTAAGGGGTTCTGTATGCATTTCACATTATGTGTTAGCATTAGCATTATTCTAGCAGACTAAAGGCTAATCTATGCATTTGTTTTAAATACACATCATGTAATTCTCGTTTTTATGTTTCTCTTTGCCAAAGTTCTACCTATGATGGAAGTGAGTTGAGTTCAGTGCTACCATGAAGTGCTTGTATCTCAAGTTTGTGCTCACAAGTCAAAGTAAACCAAAAAATTAAATAACCACATGATTGTTCATGTCTCAAGGCACCACTGTATGGTGTCTTTAATAAATGACCTTTTGTGACCTTAACCACCCTCGTGTTCCATCTTGCTGTGGGCCAAGATGCTTGACCACCACTACAAAGCCATTTTATCCTCGAGCATTTATTTAAGAAGCGAACTGACGCTGACATGTTTTTTTTTGCTCATATTACGGTCTGCAACTATGTACAGTATAATAGTAAGACTGTTAGTTAAGAACTGTTGAAATTGTCCATTATTGTCAATTGTCTACCAGCGCATTTATTTTTCTTCCTGAATATAATAATCCGGATTACTTTCGTTCTTGCTACATTTTAATGCTCCAATCTTGTGATTATCCATCCATCCATCCATCCATCCGTCCGTCCGTCCGACTCCCTCACCATTGTAGCCATACTTGTCCAGGTTCTTCTTGAACTGCTCAGGCGACAGGCCTTTGTCCTCGGTGACGCCAAAGTAGGCCAGAACCTCCTCTGACTCTTTCATGTGTGCGTTCTCCATCCCGGCTGAAGCGGAGAGGCTTCGGGACACAAGGACACGTTAAGAGCGCACACACTTTTCGCCATACTCACATCAGCTCATCTGATGCGGCAAGTGCAAAGTTTCATGAAATTCACCCACCACTTTCTTCAAGAGTGGTGTTTGGGAGCAAAAAAAGTCGACCCCCGCACTCTCTCACGCTCTCTTTGGGATGTAGCTCTCCTCCAAGGGCCCCCGACTGACAAAGTGCAACTTGGCAAACTACTCTCAAAAGTTTTATACGTGTGAAAAAGTTCTCCCCATTGGTGCCTGCTCACCATGCGCTCGCCACTCATTGGCTGAGCGTGCCGCAGGTGGGAGGGGGTAGAGGGCAACAACTGCAGAGGGGGTTTCGCTGGGCCAGCATGCTGGAAATAAGATGTGTAAAAGAGAGACAAGCAGGAGGGGTGACACTTTGTGAATGAGAGCTAGGGGACACTGATGGACACGTGGGATGACTTTGTGTATGCGCGTGCACGTGTTCACACTCATTCACTCATTTTGGGATTAAAACAAATACTTCATATCATGTCAATGTCTCTTTATTTGATATCCTAAAATAGATTTAGAAATGATTTTCCCAGCCCCGTGATGGATCAGTCAAGCCCCCTGGGAGAGAAAAAAATCCTGGAGCCGTCCCTGTCAGTTTGCACTTCTCTATACTTTTGTCGTCCTGGCCCATGTCGTGTGTCCCCGTCTCCTCCCCATGACCCGGGGGTGTCGTCTGGCGTGAGCTCAATCTTCCTTTGGGATCAGGTTGCTGCGGCTCTTTCTAAGAAGCACTATTGTGCTCATAAAAGATGGTGATAATCCTGCATGCATATACATATAACTACTTACGAGACATAAAAAGAGGAGGTGCTGTAATTTGACCTGTTGTTGATGTTAGATGTTTCCATTAAAGGAGGCTTTCTGCACATTTTTCATCCTAAAAATACACAATCGGGATTTGCAAATGGGTCACTGATGGGTCAGTTTGTCCAATGATGCCCATTTTATGAACTATCATGTGGTGCAACTGCAAACACAAAGAAATGAC
The DNA here is from genome assembly GCF_054856555.1 of Leptonotus elevatus. Classification (NCBI taxonomy): domain Eukaryota; kingdom Metazoa; phylum Chordata; class Actinopteri; order Syngnathiformes; family Syngnathidae; genus Leptonotus; species Leptonotus elevatus. The sequence continues at coordinate 48,106,260 of NC_141239.1, read as the reverse complement.
CAATTTGTGACGTTTATTTTGAAATACTGGAGTTTGTATCAACAAGAACCCAAGAGAGCAGCTATCAGTTTTGTACTGTCTCACTATGTAAAAAAATAAAATAAAATTACCCTTTTCGCACCTGGTAATGGTCATATTTGGATATCATGTGATATGACCAAAAGAAAATGAATATTAATTTTGTCCAACAAATATATTTTATTTTCTGTGTAATATTACTTGTGTGACTAGCTCGCTTGTTTTGTTTAGGTAGATAATTGCCACCAACCATCATCTGGTGCGACTGTTGTAGAAAGCTTTCCATGATAGATTTATGTCCTAAATGATCATTATCCTAAATAGTAAATCATAATACATATTTGATTTGTTTTTATAATAAATTAACTGTGCCAGATCTGGAAAAATCCTTGTCCGTCAATAACCCAAATTCAGAACAGTAAAATGTATTACAATATATTTTCACACTAAGAGCAATTTATAGAGACACAAATCCCGATTTTTGTACCCAGCACGATTTTAGCACAAAGTGTAGTTTAACTGTGTGCACGGGTGGAATTTTCTTTCTTTCTGTATTTTCCTAGACTTTGAACAGGAAGAATTTGTGGCCAAACAGGCCGTGTGCGCCATTGTACGATTTTGTGGGACGGAACGAAGCCTTTTCCTTGCCAATCGTGACGACGTCCCTTATTTGCTGTTGGAGCACATGCGATCTTGACATTGCGGAAACAAACAAATCAACTCGCTGATGTCCGTGCATGACATTGGCAGTAAATGGCAAGATCTCCTCTTGCGTGGATGTAAGCAATTGGAGACTGCATTGCACCCACCTACTTGTATGCCCCCCCCCCCCCCCCAGCAATAGTTGTGCTGCGCGGCCAGGGCAGTGCTATTAAGATGATCATTATTATAATTCTTTGAATGAATTGATTTCAACAGTGATTCAGAGGGATTCCCCCACGTTATCACATTCATGAATGGAATAAATGACATCCACCAATCTGCTGCCTGTGCCTCAATGACACCACCATTTAGACCTGCTTTTACCAAGTCTAAGATGATAGATCTAGTCTACTTTTTGTGTCCAAATTTGCAGATGCACCTGGGGGCAGGCAGTTTGGTGTCCCTTCATGCCCCTCCATGCCCAAGGTATGTGGGTAAGGGTGATGGATGGATGTTCAGAATTCTCTTTGTACCCATGTAAGTGTGTGGAGATCTGAGAGTCTTCTTTTTGGCCCAACATTACACAGTGTTTCAGTATATTATATTTATGTTGTAATTGACTGGCAATCAAAGCAGGAAATATCATTCACACTTGACGGCAGCTGGAAAATTTGTCATAAAAATTCTCACACAAATCACAAAGACATTTACATTCCACATTCTGTGTCTGCGTCAAATGATTATGCGCATAATAATTTGCAGCTTGAATTGAATATGATGTAACCAGTGTGCGTGTGTGTGTATGAGAACTTGTTGGCAGGCAGTGTGGGAGGCGGGCATGTAAGTCATGCCTGCCCGTGCCTGCTAATCACTGTGATGGATCCAGGAAGCCCTTTGCAGCAAAACAGCCCAGGCCAAAAGTAGTAGCAGGGAAAGCAGCAAGGCGTGTGTTTAGGAAGTGTGTCGTCTGTGCAGTATAATTAACGGAGGCTGGGCAGCTGCGGTTTGAAGTACCCCACTGTAACTGAAGCTATAACAGCAGTTGTGTTCCTCTGGTATAAATAGTGCCGTGGCGTGGGCATGTGTCCAGGGCAGGCAGCAATGACACAATGGCAGAATTTCACTGTTCTTTCAGGGAGGTTGAAGAATGTGACACCCTGCCGGCGAGGACGCCCCTGACCCCCACCACAGATACTTCAGCCAGTCTTGAAGGTTACATCAAGGTGGGCATGGGAGCCCATCACATTGATGAGTGATGTCATGACATTTGACAGATTCATTTTCAGTCTTGAGAATGTACAGAATAAGAGGTGGGCACTGTTGAAAAAAAATAAGATGAGTGAGTTCAAAATTTCAAGGCAAGAAACTTGGATAAGTAGCCTTAAATGTGGGAATAGTTTGTGCCCTGTGACTGACTGGCAACCAGTCTGGTGTGTACCCGGTCCCCTGACTATGCCCAAAGTCAGCTGGGAAAGGCTCCAGCTCAAATGCAATCCTTTTTTCCCCCGAGAGAGCTCGGTATTGTTCATTCGATAATCTTACCGATTCAACATGTCATCATCATTGCTCTCTTTTTTTTTCTTATTATTTTTGTGCGTGATTATGTGTGTGTGCGTCCATATGTGCATGCGTGTGAGTTTGTGATCATTAATTCACCTGAAACCTATTAAAAATCCCATACCTTTCACCTAAACCGAATACTTCAGAATCCCGATAGAGTCGTGAAGTTGTCAGGAGACCCGAAGAGTGATCAAAGAAAAGAGAGAATAGTGAAATCCAGCACCGACCAGACACCACCTACTACACACAGGGTTACAAACTAGAATCTTTCACCAACCCTAGAAGCATATAAATTCCAACAAATTAGGGAGACCTCAAGAGACCAAAGGAAAGACAAAAGAAAGGAAGGAAGGATAGATGAAGCAGAGTGACATCCACAGACATCAGCCACCACCGATTCAACGACCAGCGGAAGAAGCAGATTGTGTTTGAATTTTGGTAGATGCTGGTGTGGTGGATCTGGCATACATGAAAATCTCCACCAAAAAGGGGAGCCATCGACCCCGGCTAGGACAGAGCAAGCACAACCCCCCAGGGCCCTCCAGGCCACAGCAGCGCCAAGGCACAACCCCCGGGCCCCGCAGGGGCCACTGGCCGGAGAGCAATCCCAGGAGCCAGGAGCGCCCCCCACCCCAACACGGGCCGCGCCCCAAGCCCAACGCAGCAGAACGGGGCACGGCAGGCCCACCAGGCACCCCACCGGCCCTCATCCCCGCTCCCCCCACGTGCCATTAATTTTCTGTAATAGGGAGTGTTGATTTTGTCCACTTAATAGAATAATCTGATAAATGTGAGAATTTAGTTACTAAATTAGATACTTCCCCTAATGAGATAGCAGGTTCTTCTAAATAAAGTAAAATATCAACGACATATAGATTAACTTTATGTTCTGTTACCCCAGAGTGAATTCCTTGGATTATTCTATCCTGGCGTATAGCTAATGCAAGCGGCTCAATAAATATTGCAAATAATAAAGGGGACAATGGGCATCCCTGTCTTGTGCCTCTCTGTAGAGTAAAACTCTGAGATATAATCCAATTAGTAGTAACTGTAGCTTTAGGAGAATCATATAATACTGACACCCAGTGAATAAATGACTTCCCAAAGCCAAATTTATTTAAAACAGCAAAGAGGAAGGACCAGTTAACTTTATCAAAAGCTTTTTCTGCATCCAATGATATAATAACTGCCTTTTTATCATGCCGCTGTGACATACTAATAAGGTTAAAGAGCCTTCTAATATTATTAGTAGAGTGACGTTCTTTAATAAAGCCTGTTTGGTCGCTATGAATGATTGTCGGGATTACTGTTTCTAATCTAGATGCGAAGGCCTTAGCGATAATTTTAATGTCAGTATTAATTAGTGATATCGGACGGTAATTTGACGGAAGGGTGGGGTCTTTTTCTGGCTTTAATACAAGTTGTATTGCTGCTATATTCCTGTGTGGACGTATGGAACCATTAGTTTTAATAACTTTTAAGAATAATGGAGCAAGCATTAACCAAAATTGCTTAAAAAATATAGCCGGATAACCATCCGGGCCAGGTGCTCTGCCATCAGGCATACTATCTAGAGCACTCGCTCACATGCAATTCTGAAGAGGACCCAAGCTATAGAAAACAGGTGCATCCAAAATAAAATCATTCCGGACGTTTTAATGTAGTGGATTTTTTTTTTTTTTTAATTAAAACTGTCTTAGTTGAGGTAATTATGTGTAGCTGTAACCACACAATAGTCATTTTATCATGTGATGATGTTAAATGTTGAATGTGCAGGCAAAAGGTCACAACAAAGTCTTTCTAGGAAAGTCTGGCAACTGGGCAGCCATGTTGGTGGTAACACCTTCAAGTGGTTATTTCTGGCTCTGCTTTTATTTCTAAATGACTTGTGAAAGTCTTCGCTGCTCTTACAATGGACATAAAACAAGCATACATAAAATGACCCCATATGATGACGTCTGGCATGTGAAACATCTAGGATTTGCCATCCAGATTTGTATTTATGTTTTAGTCAATGTGTACTTCCATGCTGAGTCACTGTCACAGCATCCTGCCTGCATTCTAGTCTGAAATTTGTTCCGACTCAACAAGTTGTCAGCTTGATAGTGAGAGCAGGTCATGATCATGTGTTTTAGGCCCTTTTGATGGCCGAAGTAAATGGCATGCGACGCGCCCATCTTGGCGGGCACAGCAGCTGAAACTGAACAAGAGAGGATTGTCTGCTTGATGAGTATGTGGGGAATCTGTGGCCCTCTGCCATTAGTGATGAATTGTTTTTGAGAATATCTCAGTCACTTTATATGCGGTGTACATACTGTATAGATGTGCATCTCAGTACATTTGAATATCGTACAACACTGTGGTTTAGTCATCTGTGTGTTCCATATTTAATTTGGTGATCACATAAAACCAGAGATGGAACGCAAGGTGAGGCAAGACAATATTCTGCCTCACCACTGTGTCAAGATATGGAGTCACTGCAACACTGACAAAAAGATATGGTATTGAAAAAAAAAAAGTAATTGTGGGAAAAATATATACAAAAAATAAATAAAATACAGACATTAAAAAAACACTATTTTCTTTAAGCTTTTTTATTTTGTATTATGATGTTTTTTTTCAATGCCAATCTTCAGATTTTGTTTACACTCTACCTTTCGGGTGTCACAGGTTTTCAGTTTCAACTTATTGGCAGTGTTTTAATGTGGGGGGCGGGGTTGTGGTTGGGGGCGGGGCTTTGAGCGCGAGAACGCCTTCCAGCTTTTCAGGAGAGGAGAGCGCTCTCTCTTTTGGCTAAAGGCAATATTCATGGTTACAAGTTCATCAGGAACTCCTAAACCACCTGTAAATCTTTGTTTTTTCTACATATAACCTTGTGGCGTCAGTGTTAATGTTTCTGTAGTAAACCAGTTAGCACGTTAGCTAAATTAGCATGACATGATGCATAAAGTCATTTCAAACATGGTGGTTTTTAACACCTCAAGTAACATATATAACCACATATAACCTTGTGGCTTACAGGCGGTTTAGGAGTTCCTGGTGAACTTGGAATGCGTTCTCGAGCTCAAAGCCCCGCCCCCAACCACAACCCCGCCCTCCGACATTAAAACACTGCCAATAAGTTGAAACTGAAAAAAAGAGAAGTGAAACTGAAAACCAGAGTTGAAACTGAAAACCCGTGACACCCGGGGAAAAAAGAGAGTGTAAACAAAATCTGCAGATTGGCATTGAAAAAAACATCATAATACAAAAAAATATGCTTAAAGAAAATATTGTTTTTTTTTTTATGTCTGTATTTTATTTTTCAATACAACCTTTTACAATGCCTAAAGTTGTTTTACAATGCCAATACTTGTTTCAATGTCAATGCAGCTTTTTCCACAATGACTTTTTTTTTTCAATACCAAATATTATTGTCAGTGTTGTGGCTCCATATCAAGAGGCTCTTCTAGTTTGTTTGACTTTGTAAAAGCGGATCTCGTTGGATTTAAAAACTTACAAATGGGGGGCAATGAATGCTGGGACGGAGTCTCATCTTTTTTTCTTTTTTTGCCCAATTTTTTTTAATGCAGACCAGAGGTGGCAAACTTACTTCAACTTGCACTGACTGTGCTAACCAAAACAGTGTATGTGGAAAGTTGATGCTAACCAGGTAAAAGACTCATTTGGAATAGGGCTGTTCAAATAAGATTTTCTTTACTTGCAATAGTCTCTATTTAGATGGAGAGACTTTTGAAGCTAAAACAAGAAAAGGAGAACTGAGCCTCTCTGTCATAGGACACAATTATTATGGTAGTGACAGGTGAAATCCTTATCCATGCTAATAGTAATCTAAACAATCCTCTGGCCTGTGATTGCTATCCTGGCCCTGCCATGTCACTTTGACATCGCGTGACCCTGGAATGTGGATGCGCTCCGAAGTGTGAGTGTCCCTCAGAAGTGGTAGCAAGGACACACTTGGACTCTCCTTTCATGGGTGGGAAAATTGTAAACCAATGAAGTGGCAATTCCTCCGCAGAAGATGTGCTTGGGCTTTGCGATGAAACCGATCCAGAAGGCCCAAAGTTAACCCCCCACCCCCATACACACAACACATCTAAATATACAGTCCACTTGGTGCATGGTGTCTCTTCAAAGTGTTGTGGTTTTGTTTACAGGAACCTGTCCAACCTTTTATGAGCTTCTGACATCAGTGAATGTCTCATTAGCAGCTTATGATATCTGTTTATTTGCTTAACGCTATAATTGCACAGGCTTGGGTAGTAACGGAATACATGTACCACTGTTACATAATCAGATTAAACATTTTTTTAAACTGTATTCTGTTACAGTTACAGGAAAAAAACATGTAATCAGATTACAGGTGCATTTATTAAAAATGGGGATTACTTCGAGGGATTACAATTTATACGATGAGAGAGCGTGCGAGAGAAAGCGAGGGCGAGAGAAAGAGAGAGAGAGAGAGAGAGAGAGCGTGCACACCCGGGACCGTTGCTACATGTCGGGGAGGTGGGGACGAACGAACTGACTAGTCGCGTCCTCCACACGCGGGCAGTTTGAAAAAGCTTCACGGACGGGAGGAGGAAATGGCGACCGGTATTCACTGGAACTTACTCGGAGCGAAAGTTTGAGCTGAGAGTCCAGCGGCATGCTATGCGCTGTAGCTTCTTGCTAGCTAGCCCGCTAGCCTACAACCATAATGTGAGTTACACCTTCCAAACAAATCTTCCTCCCAACCAAATCACTATTTAAACATCATACACAACATATACACGGCGAAACTTGTGACTGAAGTCACGCATCGTCATCTTCATTGGATGACTATCTATCTATCTATCTATCTATCTATCTATCTATCTATCTATCTATCTATCTATCTATCTATCTATCTATCTATCTATCTATCTATCTATCTATCTATCTATCTATCTGTCTGTCTGTCCGTCCCTCCCTCCCTCCCCTCCCCTCTCCCTCACTCCCTCCCCTCTCCCTCACTCCCTCCCTCCCTCCGTCCGTCCGTCCGTCCGTCCGTCCGCCCACCCGGTTTCCTATCACCCGCAAATAGCAGGGGCACATTGTATAGAATATATATTGTGGTGATATTTATTTTGTCTTCATGAGCATATGGGTATCCAATTGGTATCCAATTGGAGTAATCCAAAAGTAATCCAAAAGTAATCCTAAAATAATCCTAAAGTAATCCTAAAGTAATCAAGTTACATTGATTTAATATTATGGTACTTGGATTACGTTACTAACTACATTTTTTAGCGGGTAACTTGTAACTATAACGGAATACATTTTAAAAGTAACCCTCCCAACCCTGTAATTGCACACAATGGATTAATTCTTATTGCCTGGGAAATCCACTTTTTTTTTTCCTCTGGATTTTTTTGATGTATGATATGTAACCCCCAAGTAACACCACATGTCATCATTTACATTATCAAGAGTACAATTATTTTATTTATACATCAGTAACTGATCTATTATGAATAAATACATATATAATAATATATAAACATAAATCTATTATAAATAATGGATATGTAAATGTTTTTCTTTTTCTGAAACATGTTTATTTATAAAAAATGTTCATTGTATTTATTGTAAATAAACATGTTTTAGAAAAATAAACTTTACATATACAGAATAGTTATTTTATTTGTTGAAATAATATAAGAGATTAATTAATGATATTAAAATTAAATAATGCATTTAAAAATGAACACTAGTTATTATTTTATTATTCGAATAAACATTTTTTTCTGTTGCAATAGTTCAGATTTTTTTTATTTCAAATTGTTTAGTTGAAATATGTTCAATTATTACTATCATTTATTTATCTAATTAAAAACATTGATTCATTCTAAATAAAAAAATACTAGTAAAATAAAATCATACATTTAAAAACGTTTTTATTAAATATTTTGTTAATTATAATTGAATTAATTATGAACAAAATAAACAGTAAGCATTAAATATTTATCATAACAAATTATTTTATTAGTTGCATTAACAATGGTCCCCTAAATATGTTTTATTTATTGTAAATGACAAAACTAATAATAATAATAATAATAATACATTGGGTAATTCATTTAGATTAAATGAATTATAAATATTGAATACATTGGTTTCACCTGGCCCATTTGTCCGATTTACAGATCAAAGGTGGCCCAAACTTTTGAAAAGTGACTCAAGTGCTGAAATACCCTCTCTAAATGACAGTTGGTTTAAGAAATCTGGCTAAGTGAAACGTTTCCGTTTTTTCGGCCAATCGTTTTGCGTAATTTAAGTAATATAGTCCTCATTTCATTACCCCCCCCCCCCCCCCCAAACTCAATTTTCAAAAATCAAAACGTCACAGCTTTTGCTCTATGACACGGTCAGACAAAAACAATCAAAAAAAGACTGCGCTGTAAGACCACATCATAATTATTTAAACTTTCATCCATTCATTTTTTCTAGCGTGTGTGCACTCGGGTCACAAATGAACTCAGATGACTTTGAGCGGAGGGCGGCGTACACCCTGGACTGAATGCGAACCCATGGCAGGGCTCATATAGACAAAAATTCACATCTACAGACAAATTAGCCATTTCAGTTAACCTAAGATTGTGAGTATAGTGAAAAGTGTCAACACAAGCATGGCGAGAACAGGCTAACACTACCCAGGAAGGCCGGAGTTTGAATTCGAACCTCCGGGTGTTAAAATTAGTGCGTTAAATTTGAGTTAATTTATAGTTCCTTTAACGCCACTAATTATTTTAACGCAGGATTATTGACCTCCCGTTACTTGGAAAGCCTGTACTGGGGGAATTCCAGTCGCACATCAAAATTTTGCAGTAATAAATGTAATAATAATGCATAAATTTGTGGATATTGTGGTCAAGTTGTATTTTACAATTTTAAAAATGTGCAGAATTTCCTAAATTATTTCATGTTAAAGACTAGATAGCTCTTAATATGAAAAGAAAAATGCACTAAGCTGTCACCAACGTTTTACAAATGCAATTGTGCCATCTGGTGGCAGAAAAATTATCTCAACACAAAGTTGTTTTTTTACAGTACATCTTTTTAATGTTAACTCAATTTTATTTATTATTATGAAATGACTGTATCAATGACTAAAAGATGTAGCCATATTTCTATTAGTTTAATTTTTTTCCCACTTTTATGTTAACAAGAGTATGAAAACTTAGAAATAAATATTGTACATTTTATTGTTCATTAAGAAATTTGCGATTAATCGTGAGTTAACTATTGAAATCATGCGATTAATTACAATTAAAAATTGTAATCGCCTTTCTCTGGCAACTTTTTGCACGCTCAGTGTAAAACAAGGAAACACTGTTAAAAACAAACAAACAGACAGACAGTTATTCAGATAGTCAGACTGACCGAGTGGCATGCACCAGACAGGTGTGCGCGCGTGTGTGGACATGAAAGTGCGAGTGCACATGTAAGGGTGTTTGTGTGCAACAGGTGTTTAGTTGGAATGGTGCTAATCTTAAAGTACAGTCCCACCAAACCCTATTCTTGGGACACACACACACACACACACGTGACAATGATGCTTTTATGATCCCGGAAAGTGATTGTTTTAAAGTGGGTTGTGTAACTGTTACTAATGATTATCTATTAGGAGAATTTACACTGGTCAGTTTAAATGTATTAATCACACAGAGTAAGGACAAAAGAAACACTGCTTAATACAGTCTCTTCTCACTTTGAATTTGGGCTTACCTCTCAGGTTGCGCCAATAGTGGTGACTTACTCGACTTAATCCACAAAAAATACAAAATGGCAACAAAACAGCACACAACTGGGGCCACGTAATAATAAAAAAAGGTTATTTTAGTTAACGAAAAAACTAAAACAAAAATTCAGAAAAATAATTTCGTTAACGAAATAAAATAAAAACGAAAATTATTTTTAACTCTTTCACTGCCATTGACGGCTATAGACGTCAAAAATTCATTTGAAGTATTTCTATTAGTTTAACATTTTTTCCCACTTTTGTTAACAAGAGTAGATTATTTTAAATTGTATTAGAACAGATATAAAATTTGTGATTAATCGTGAGTTAACTAGTGAAGTCATGCGATTAAATACGATAAAAAATGGTAATCGCCTGACGCCCCTAATTTTTTAATAATCTTTTCTTTAAAAAAAAAGAAAGAAAGATTCATAAAAACGAAAAGAAAGAAGATTATTAAAAATTAGGGGCATCGGGCGATTAAAATTTGTAATCGTAATGAGTCGCATGACTTCACTAGTTAACTCACGATTAATCAAAAATTTTATATCTGTTCGAAATGTACAAAAAAATTATTTCTAGGTTTTCATACTCGTTACTAATAGAAATAGCTCAAATGAATTTTTACGTCTATAGCTGTCAATGGCAGTGAATGAGTTAAAAAAATAATAACTGAAACTAAATTTTATGTTTACAAAATTAACTAAAATTAACTATAATTATAGGGAAAGTGTCCTTCGTTTTAGTCTTTGGTAATTAATTTAATACATGAGCCTTTGTGGATATTTGTGTGTGTGTGGGGGGGGGGTGCTGGGGGGTCTGGGGGTTTGGGGGCGGCTGGGGCTGGGTTGAGGTGGATGGGCGGCGGGGGGGTCGTGGGGGTGGGGGGCTGTGGACCGGTGGGGTGTCTGGCGGGCCTGCCGTACCCTGTCCTGCTGCGTTGGGTTGGGGACGCGGGCCGTGTTGGGGTGGGGGGGTGCACCTGGATTTGCTCTCCGGCCGGTGCCCCCTGCGGGGCCCGGGGGTTGTCCCTTGGCGTTGCTGTGGCCAGGGGGGCCCTGAGCGCTTGCTCTGTCCTGGCCGGGGTCGACGGCTCTCCTCTTTGGTGGAGGTTTTCATGCATGCCAGATCCACCACACCAGCATCTATCGAAACTCAAACACAATCTGCTTCTTCCGCTGGTCGTTGAATCGGTGGAGGCTGGTGTCTGTGGATCTCGTTTGTCCTTCCTTCCTTTCCTCAGTTTCTCCTTTGGTCTCTTAAGGTCTCCCTAATTTGTTGGAATTTAGATGTTTCTGGGGTTGGTGAAAGACTGGTTGGTAACCCGGTGGGTAGTATGTGATGTCTGGTCGGTGCTGGATTTCACTTTTCTTTATTTTCTTTGATCCTTCCTCGGGTCTCCTGACAACCTCACGACTCTAGCTGTATTTTGAAGTATTCCGTTTAGGTGAACGGTATGGGATTTTTAATAGGTTTTAGGTGAACTAATGAATACACACTCACACACGCACACACCCACACACGCACACACACACACACACACACACACACACACACACACGCACACACGCACAGTCACACACCCCCACACACGCACATGCACATACTCATCCACATACAAAATAAAAATTAATTGATAAAAAATAAATAAAAAGAGCAATGATGATGACATGTCAAATCGGTAAAATTACCGAATGAACAATACTGAGCTCTCCAGGAAAAAATACAAGAAAAATGACGTTGCTCCTAGGTAAATTTGCCAACTCAGCCGAAATGCAATGCTAGGTTTTAATTTTCCATTTTACCATAGTGTTTATTAAATATTGCGCACAAGTAATGCTGATTTTTTTAAAACAAAAACCAAAAAAAGAAAACTCATACTGAAACTAACTAAACTAAATTCTAAGCATTTTTTAAATAACTAAAACTAATAAAAACTAACAGAACCACCCTGAAAACTAATGAAAACTAACTCCATTTAAAAAACAAAACTTAAAATGAAATAAAAACTAAACTAAAATGAAATTTCCCAAACTATAATAACCTTGAAGCAAACTCACCTAAATGCTAATTATTGAATGTATAAGCAGCCAGATAGATATATAGATGTGTTTAGCTTAGTTGAACTTGGCTTGCTCTGGTCAACCAATCAGAGGACGGAAAAATGGTGACATTTTTTGTGGGGTGATCTGATTGGTTAAAAAAAACGGTCTCTTTATTAGAGTAGTTTAAGTTACGTCAATTGGCAGATTGACAGTTTGACAGCCTGAACTACATGCTAAATTGACTCCACTGCTGAAAAATGCATGTAATTGAGAGTAGAAAGAAGGTCACGGCTTCAGAGATCCCAAAAAATTGTTAGCAGAATAGACCAGTGCCAGTTGACAACACTTCCTATTAATAGTGAGGACTGTCCTTGGGTATTTTTACAAAAGGAGCTGTGGGTTGTGTGAGCACAGTACTGTGGAGTAAGACAGAAAGGGATGAGGCTTTCGAGGAGAAGACGAAAAGGAGCCTCGCAGGAGCCTCACACTGCGTGCGGATACTACGTCACACTTCACTCTCGTCCTCGCCTCCATCCTTCTGAGTATTCTTCTTGTCACTTCTTCCATGAAACTGCTTCAGGCAGTCATTTTCTCCACTGCGCGCACACACACACGTGCACACGCACGCTGGCCTATTTTTAGCACACGGTGATGTTTGAAGGTAGATCCGGGTTGACCCTTAGTCTCACCCGAGCTTCAGCCCTTACAAGGTCCCCCAGGGTGGACACGGTTGCCAGGCGACCTGCCGTGTTTGCGACTCAGCTGCGGATGTCCAGCACATGACCTGCACCTGCCCTTCATCATCTTCATCATCCCCATCCTCCTCCATTTGCTGCGCATATCACGTCATGTGTTGGGGCTTTGAAAGCACACGGCTGGAAAGCTTCTTCTTATTTTGTTGCGAGCAAACAGTTAGCTTGGGCTACATTTTATTATAGAGCTAACTTTTCCTTTCGATGCTATTTTCCGCATGGGAAGGAAACTGTCTTTATGAGACGTTTATGGGCCCCTGGAAATCTCGAGTCCTCGGGCAATTGCTTGTGTTTGCCAAATGGTAACACAACTTTATCAAATAAATAAATAAAAAAGGGTGTCGATGCTAATTTATGATTGACATCATCAGAATATATTAGAACCATAGCTACGTATATATTTGCCTGATTTTCTTACCACTTTCGCCATCATTTACAATCACTTACACAAAAGCATAATTGTAATTATTCCTTTCCGTACTTCCAGTTGCCTAGGGACCGAACTAACACGAAGTATAAGATTCACAGTGAGTGGTATAGTGAGTGGTGTGTTGAGCTCTGCTGGTAATGACGGCAGCGCCAAGGAGAGCCGAGGAGCAGGAAGGACGTGGTGATTAGTATAAGACAGCTGCTGGAGACACTTGACCCGCTGGAGGACACACGAGGGCAGCAGACGGACCCCTCAAGACGCGAAACCATCAAATCTCCTGACGCATTTCGTTGGTGGTGAGTGAAAGGTGCTCTTTATGGAAACTGTGACGCAATAGATTGATAACGTAGTTCACATTATGCAATAAGACCCCCCCCCCCGTTTTTTTTAAATCCAAATATATCGTTACTTGCAGTCAACCATTGTTTGCATTCTGAATCACTTTATATCTAATATGATAACAGATTTCTGTGCAAATAATTATAAGTATATTTTGAAAATATTCATGATATTTACTCTTATTTTATTGCAAAGTAATCTGAAATTTCTTAACAAAATGAGTGGAAAGGTTTTGCATCATAAACTGACTAACAGCCAAATTTCGAAGTGTCACTCAAGTGGTCGTCAATACGCCCTCTAGTGGACAAAATTAGCAACAACAGTTAATTTGAGTGAAAAACGTTCTGTGCTCACGGGCCAGTTTGGACCCACTGATGTGCTGGTTCTGGCCTATGGGCCATATGTTTGATACGTTGTCAAAAATAAGCGTGTTGCTTTTTTCATCTGAGTCTTCTTTTCACATAAGTATCTGTGCTGACAGTTTGTCCTTAAAAAAGAAAAGAAAAAAAATAATACGTTCAAATGTGGAAATCCCAAATATATTTGAATTTACCTTGTAGGCTTGTTTTTTTTATTTTGTTCTCAGGGGATTTATTTATAAAAATAAAAATAAATCTGATTTCTTCCAAAATGAGCACGTTGTACTTGCCCCAGTGAAAACACTGTCAGTAAGACACACTTACATAACTGTACAGTAGGGGGACCCCACGAGTAAATAATTAAATAAACATTACTAAGGTGTGAATTGATGCAATGGGTACTAACTTCTAGAACTGGCCCAATCATATTGTGAGCTGTTACTTGTTTTAACACTTGCATGATAGTTAAATAATTTTTGTTTAAAAACATTGTGTTTAAGTTATGATATTGAGACTTTGATACAATAGAAATTGCTTGACAAATGTTGTTGATGAAAAAAAAAACTAGATGGCTTTTTATGTTTCCTGACTAGTGATCTCAAGACATTTATTGCAGGAGAAAATGTTATTGTATATCTAGCCATGTAAATGAACATGACATTGATAAGATATTGCTTTATTACAATAGACTCTTCACTCGCTGCTTACACAGGCTGGCTTGTACACAAGCTCGTCATTCATTTGGAAAATAATCGCAATATTGGACAAAAGCGCACAATCTAGAAAAGCGCAAACATTCTTTAAAGACAATCTCCAACTAACTACAAACATCACTAGAAGTGAATGGACATTTTACAATGTCTGTCTTTTTAAAACAAGCAAATAAGACATGTTGAGAACTTGAAGAGTCTAAGTTGAGTCATGTCAATCGCAGACTAAAAGATACGAGGCTTTAGCTCATCTGACTTTCATTTTGGAGTTGATTCTATCAAAAAATGTAAAAATATACATGGTATATGATATATACACACATTAGAAATCATTCCTGTTTAAAGCTATCAGTGCGTGTTTTTACCAGTTAAAACCCCATTCTTGAAGGACAGCAATAACATTCACCCTATTTTTCCCCCCTAAAATTGTGCTAACAAGAAATCAAATGTGCTGTTATCAGAAGCATGTATCTACACATATATTATTGTTAACAAGAGTACAGGAATACATTTTTAAGACGTTTGATCCACTCTGAGTGATTACCTGATAAACTAAATGATACAAATAAACTGATTGTCAGGTGAGTGGGTGTAGCAGCAGGCACGCACGCACGCACACATATTCAACAGTCCAGTTGTCGGTCATGGTTAGTAGTACATTACGATTAGATCATTTGTGGAATATCTTTTCGTGAATAGTAATAAAGAGACTAATAAAACTTGTAAAAGGGTCTTTGTGATGGTCGTGGGAATCACCGCAACACAAATGGTGCTGTTGTTGTTGTTGTGTGTCAGGCGATGTGAAGGCCCTATAGGTTGCTGAACAGTTCGTTTTTCTTGGTCCAGTCCATGGCCGGGGCTCTCTTATTGGAGCGTTTCTGATGGGCCAGCTCTTTCACCTGCTGCAGGCTCATATTCAGAGCTGGGATGGCCCCCGTCACCACACCCTGCAGGAGAGACAGACAAAGTGCAGTTTTGTGGCAAACTAAACACAAAACATATAATAACATATTGTTATATGTTGGCTAATGAGAGAAGTTAGCCTTGACGTACTACTGATGCACTTCCTGATTACCTGCGTCTAATTTCCATGACCTCTCTATAACGTTACTACTACTAAAGCGGTACCGGCAGGGTCGTAATTAAGGGATTATGTCAACAAACAATTTTTTCCCGGATTTTATTTAGTAGCAATAAAGATGGTTGGCGTAACTTTGTTAGACTACCAGTAAATGTATACTGTACTCTTTATTTAGGAAATGTAGTGTAAAAGTGAAAGTTCCAGTTTCTAGAAATGTGGAAAATGAAATAAATGACAGACTTTACTTTTGTTACATTAGGAGACTATCACAAATTCACACTTTCTTCACACTCAACATTTTACAGAACTGCTGCTACGACATGAGCTGCTAGCTGCTGGCAAGTGGTAGGAGGCTAGCAGTTAACTTCTCCAGAAGCACAACACTGGCAAATAAAATAAAATAAAATAAAATAAAATAACATAAAATAAAATAAAATAAAATAAAATAAAATAAAATGAAGAAAACAAATAATAATAATAATAATAAAAATACAAATACAAATGAAAATGAAAATGAAAATGAAAATGAAAATGAAAATGAAAATGAAAATAACAATAAAAAAAATAAAATATTTGAAAAAATAAAAACAATTTTTAAAACAATGTAAAATATTTAAAAAAAATATTTAAAAAAATAATAAAATAAAATAACAACTAAACTCTAGTGGGCCCTTGCTATAATCTGTTCAACCACTTGACTCAATCTTCATTTATTTGTGTTTAACCAGGTACAATTAGGACTGCCAATGCGGTGTTCCATACCTCAGGTGGAGTGCTTGAGGTTGGAGTTGTGAGTGAGGCGTTGGATGAGGTGTTAGATGGGGAAGGGCTGACCGACAATTTGGAGTCCCTCTCAGCCCCTCTGCCGTTCACCTGGCAACACAAACGTTAACCTGACTTCACCTGATTGGCTAGAAACAATAAACAACCATTCAAACTCTCATTTACGCCAAAGGACGATGATAGCTTTTTGCCAATCCATGGTGGAGTACCAAATCCCACCACAGGGAGGCAGCCTTGTGTTTGTGACAGCTTTCGAGGCCGTGAAGTGGCTGTCCATTTTTTGAAATAATAACTCTATTATTAAAACACACATCCATAAAAAAAAGAAGATGCTAAGAATATACAAGCATGATAAATGAGCACGTAGAGGTGTGTGGGACTTACTAATTATTGTAATTGAAACCATCTGTGTACTTGAATTGGAATTCATTAGGGGAAAACATCACTCAGATTCATGAAACCACCCGGACATGTGTTTCCTGTGAGGATTTAATGTTGAAAAAGTCACATGTTTCCGTCCTTTTACGGCACTCATTACCCCAAATGAGCTGATGTGACCACTTTGGGAGGACTTTGCATCGCAGCAAAGAACAACAAGCCACTAAACGCGAGCTTGTAAAACCTGTCCAACTCCAAGAATTTTTAACCCAAAGCACCACCCGACCCGTGTAAAGTCTAGAAAGTGCACCTGACGCATGACCTTGTGCAACGCTCTTTAATCAGCATGGGTTATGTAACAACGCTGCACATACAGTTCCTAACTGACAGCAAGGCTCCGGTTTACATATTTGGTGAATATGGTTGCGCACTAGCACATTTAGTTTTCCATTGGCTTGCTGAAGAATGTGCTGCAATATTTGCGTGGGATTGAACTCTAACACTATTCCTACGACGTTAACATTACTTTTATGTTATGTCATTTGTTTTGTGTTCAACTATCTATTTCCTGTTAACCCTTCTGGTTCCTCTCTAATGTTCATTTTTTAAAGTCATTTCTTGACTGAGCAGTGCGCCTTGAAGACAATTCCAGGAAAGGACGTTCAGTCCAAGTGGAATTTGGTGATTAATAACTCATCAGAACGCCACTTTTCAAAACACGCATGAAAGAAACTTTGACCTCCTCCCAGATGCTCCACCCTTGCTAGCAAGTGTTACCTTCTCCGTTCCTCCATTGACATCCGGCTCAGGTAATGGACCTGTAGGCATAAAAATACACGTTATTGACACAATCCTTACTATATTGGGATACGTTCACTTGCTTTTAACAACGCCAACAGCTATTCTGTTACATTGCACAGGTATGCTAATCAATTATTCATCTTCACTGAGATGTTCACTGCTTAAAGTGAACCAAAGGCCTCCCAAATGCCTCACAACAGCTTTTTCTGCCATGGAGCTTTTTGCATGTAGGACATCCACAACATCCAAACGTTCACCTTGCAGCCATCTTACCTTCCATCCCTCAGCTCCCTTCACAAGGCCAATGATGGCCTATTAAAGGAGATAATTGCTAGTCCTTCAGTATTAATCTGTCAAGCTACACTACATGTGTGTGTGCTGGATTATGTTGTGTGTGTGTGTCTTGGCTCAAAAAGAAGTCTCTCCCAAGTCCTAGCGCAGCTCCAGGCTGAGAGGCCACTTGGAGCGAGCTCCTTGGAAACCAAACAATTGTGCAGGCTGGCCAGTGTGTGTGTGTGTGTGTGTGCGTGCGTGCGTGCGTGCGTGCGTGCGTGCGTGCGCATGTGTGTGTGAGGGCAGTGAAGTTAAGAGTCAGCGTAGGCAGGTGCCCTCTGAGTAGGCAGCGTGCGAAAAAACAGCCGGTTACCTGGGAAACGCCTGACTGGAATATCTTCCCCGCAGTGGGTTTGTACTTTTAATGAAAGACGGGCAGAGTAACCGCCATGGAAACACTCCAGAAGTTTATGAAACATTTGCACGAGCGTTCTGTGAAGCCACCGGGCCGGGAATGTTCCAACATCCGTGTACATACTGATTATTACTTAAGGGGGCGTGATGATCAAGTGCCTCTTAAATACATGTTTTTCCCATCGAGTGCATTTCTTTCTTTTTCTCATGGGTTGCCATGCCAACAGCTGGCAGCACCATGACTGCATGAGGAGTTTCTTGGAGCACTATTTTTTGGACACACACTCGGCCGTGCTAGGGCTCCCCCTATGGGCCTTGGCAGGAACACCTCATATTCTACTTTTTAAACTCCAAAAGTGCAAAGTTGGCACTTGTCTTAACGTTATCAAACACAAAGAGGGTGCGGGAAATCCAGTGATGGGAGGTAACAAATATTTCATGATTGTACTTTTTTTCCCCTTCATTTTTTAGGTACTGTACTTGAGTAGTTATTAATCTGATGACTTTTTGCATTGACTGTACTCCTTACATTTGACAACAGCTACCAATACTTTCTGTTTCTAAATTTGGCAAAATAGGCTCCTTACTTATTTCAATCTCAACATCATGTTGTATAAAAGACGTTAATAGAGAGAAGTAAAGTCCACCTGGTCTTATAAAGTGGGGGGAAAAAACAGCAGAAATGATCTTGAACCAGGGAGAATTTCCCCATCAATGGCCTTATTTAAGATCATTTTGATCGATAAAAATAAATAAATCTGTTGAGTAAAATTTTTTATGCCGTTAAGAACTAAAATTGGAATGCTGATTCTAAAATTGCACTCTAAAAAGAGTTGGGTCAAAAATAACCCAACTATGGGTCAACTATGGACCGATCCTCTACTTGAGTCGATTTGATCCAACTTTGAGTCAAGAAATGGGTCTTTCAGCGTATATAAATATTGGTCAGGTCCTTTACTTGGGCCAAAAAATGGCGTCATTTTGTATAAAACAACCCAGAAAGTTGGGTCAAATTGACCCATAAAGTGGATCGGTCCATTTTTGATCCATAATTGGGTTACTTTAGACCCAATTGCTTTTAGAGTGTGCAGTCAGATTTTTTCTAGCACGTCAAGTTTTTTCTCCGCAGCTTACCCTCAGATAAGCAAAATTCAAATGATAGTTGTAGCTTTAAAGACTGTAGTAAGAAGAGCTGATTAGCATTACAATTATCTACATCTACGAGACTTTTGAGAGGTGTGTGCTGTATCTGCAAACAGAAAACTTATAGCTTATCCTGTTTCTCGTAAGCTTGTAACCATGGGTTCTAAGTTACATTTTGTTATATGCTGTTAAAAAAAAAAGTTTTCAAGGCTTGTAACTATTAAATGTTTGTGTTTTATTTACATACATACAAACACATTTCTTTCATATTTTTTAAGAGAACAGAGATTGTATAGATACAAAATTTGATGTGACAGAGAAAAACTGAAATCAGTTTTGGAATCTGCACCCAAAAATTAGTTAAAAGAGTATTAGTAGCCGATAACCATTATTTGGAGCTGATATTTATTTTCAGTAAAAGTGAAAATATTGGCGTTAAAAATGAAAATAAATAAATAAATACAAACTTTAACTTTTAACTTTTTTAAATATATGTTTACTGAACAAATTTTAAGATTAGAAAAATATTGGGATTTAAAAAAAATGTTTTTTGTCACTAGACATCTTTGTTTAAATTCTAACGAACAGTTAGCATGTAATAAAAAGTTAAACAAAAATCTAAACGAGAGCAAACGATTGTTTTGTACAGTAAATAAAGTTTCCTAAATATCTGGAATGCTTTTTTTTTTTTTAATTATGTTTTTTTATTTTGTACTTATCTTAGTTTTAATTTCAAAGAAAAACAGAAGGTGAAAAGATTTCCCAGGGTCAGCAGAAACTCTTATAAAGTTAACTGAAAATGTAAATAAATAGTTAACGAGTTTTAAATAGCGCTATTATGGGCTGTATGATTCTTAAAAATGGCATCAAAATGCTGAATATTGGTGCCTACAGTATAATCGTCCCGGCTGATAATCGGTCTCTTGCTATTAAACAGCTCTCAGACCAAACTCAACAAAAATTGTGTTTTCCAGTGTTATTCCTGGAAGATTGGTATTGCCAACAAAAAAAAAAACCCCACCATCTTCTGGTGTTAAAACATTCTCTGTATAATCGGAAAAGCCCTTTTTTTCACATGATCACTTTTTTGGGGGTAAAGTTCTGTCCTGCTCATGCAGAACCTGCTGCCAGTTCAGTCCTGCTTATCGGGTCCGAATCTCGCTTGCAGCAGTGATGTTTTTCTCCTCAGTGTGAGCACTATGCAAGTTAACCAAAGTGGTTAACTACTTTATATGTATTTTTCCCCTGTTGTGCCTAAACAGATATTGCTATACAAATACAGTTTTTACTTTTGCACTTAAGAACATAATTAGAGTTGTACTGAATTCTTCTGAGGAAAATCGCTGTGCTGTCTGTGATTGCTGGCAGAAAAAGACGAAGGCTGAAATAGGAGCCGGATGAAGCGAGAAGACGAAAAGAGCGAGCGTGACAGCAGCTTTGAGGAGCCCCCAGGAGGCAAAGTCCTGTTTTTTTAGTGCCTTCAACTTGTTGACAACGCAGGCTGCCTCCTGACAATGAAGCCGCAGTGGAACATTAAACCATAAACGCAGTCATTTGCTCATCTTGTAAAAAAGTACGCCGCTTCGGAGCGATGGTGTCATTCTGTGCCGCGGGTGTGTCGCCTCACCGGTCAGGTGCTCGGAGGTGGGGACGACTCGGCACCTCTTGAAGAAGGCGTCGGTGTCGGGGTCGACCACGAGCAGGCGGGCCTCGTCCCCGCCGACTTTGATGGTCGCCACCACCTCGGAGTGTGTTTTACCCTCCACCGGCACGCCGTTCACCTGAGGAACACACAGCGAAAATAAAAAAACACGGCCGGCAGGATTTTCTTTGTTCCACAAACAGGATTTCGTTGTCAATATTATCATTTTGTCTGCTTGAGGTCAGGAAATCCTGAGTCTGAGCACAAATGCACGCACACACATTCTTTTAAACACCAACTTGGATAACCCCCAAAAATGTGTAATTGATACTCATCAAATGTAACTAGACCGCTTCACCACTGTGAGTCTCTCATGTGACTGAATTGATGTAAAGGCCTAACTTTCACCATGGGAAAACATGCGAGAAATGTCTGAGTGTGTGTGCGTGTGTGTGTAATGACGTCATAGGGTGGACCGGCTTTTCTAAGCCAGTCTCACAGAGGAAGCTGGACAATAGCAGCCTGGCCAGTAATAGCAGCAACAATGGCGGTACGCTCCCCTCAAAGCCCACTCCTCAGTGGGTGGTGAGGCCGTCTGGGGGCCCTCGGGGGGACTGGAAGCCCCTCACCGCACCACGTTCAATCCATGCATCCTCCCCAACTTCATCCTTTTATACAGCCACTTTATTTGACTCCATTTTCTGCACTTATTCTCTAACTTATTTCTACATTTGTAATTTATTGGTTTGGTTTCATTCACTGCCATTGACGGCTATAGACGTCAAAAAATAATTTGAACTATTTCTATTAGTTTCATTTTTTTCCCGCTTTTGTTAACAAGAGTATGAAAACCTAGGGGGGAAAATGATTGTACATTTAGAACAGATATACAATGTATGATTAATCGTTAATTAACTAGGGAAGTCATGTGATTAATTAAAATTTAAAAATTTGAATCGCCTGATGCCTTGATTAAAAAATAAAATAAAATGAAAAATTTGGGGCGTCAGACGATTACAATTTGTAATCGTAATTAATCGCATGACTTCAATAGTTGACTCACGATTAATCACAAATGTTATATCTGTTATAAATGTACAATAATTTTTTTTCTAGGTTTTCATAAAAAATGAAATGAAATTTTAAAAAAAAGTAAAACTAATAGAAATAGTTCAAATGAATTTTTGACGTCTATAGCCATCAATGGCAGTGAATGAGTTAAGGATTAGTCCATCCGTCCATTCATGAGCGATAATCCTGATTAAATGAGCTGGAGTCAACCTAATCCTAATGAAAACAAACAATATACTGTAGAAAATGGATGGATAAAAAAATGTAGTGTTATTCACTGAAACTACAATAAATTGATTGAGTTTAGTTGTGCCTTGCTCAAGGGCACATTGTCTGTCATGTTCCCTACTTTTTAAAGGCTTAAAATGGAAGTCAACCTTAAACATCTCTTGACAATAATATGTTATATGTGACCTCACTAGTCTAAACATGACATTCTGATTAATATGACATTTTTGGAATATGAGTTATGAAGCAAAATCCAGCCGTTTTTATCCATCTCAGGGGGCGGCCATTTTGCCACTTGCTGTCGACTGAAGATGACATCAATGTTGCTCAGGGCTCGGGCAACAGTGATGTCATCTTCAGTCGACAGCAAGTGACAAAATGGCCGCCCCCTGAGATATGGATAAAAACGGCTGGATTTTGCTGCTTAACTCATATTCCACTAATGTAATATTAACCCGAATACCGTATTTAGACTAGTGTGGCTGCATGGAGCATATTATTGGCAGCTAATTACTGACAAGTGAGTGCTCTACTGCCCAGTACAGACTGAAGTGGTCCTACTGTACATACCCCAGACTTTTTATGATGCTGATTATTCCCCGGTTAGACAATTACACTGCAGGGGATTTAAGACCTCACACAGCGACTATTAGCTCACATTCCTCTTTAGTTAACACTCACTAAACTTTAACACAAGATGGCTAGCTGTGACTCATTGAGTGACTTTGTGGCAGTGCCGAAACACTTAAAAAGTCTGCAGTATTTATGGTATGTTTGTTTTGTTGTTTCTCCTCGTTTGTGGAAGTCGGTTTACTTCCTATTTGTCCCCTCACTCACTTCCAGTTAATAGTACAGTATTGTGTATTTATGACCCAAGTGATTATCTTAGTAACATTACTAAGAGTTTTACTGAGCTCCTGATAGCGGGTGCTAAATTGTGTGTTCACTCACTCTAAAGGATTGGGAACACTTTTAGAAACAGGTGTAAAGGTAATGTGGACGGCCATATTTTGCTCTCATGGTTTTCCCGCCATGAAGCATTTGGGAGGTCACCGTAAGTAAGTGATGGAATTGGAAGTGTTAGTGGAAGACAAACACATTTTACAGGAAAAAAATCAAATAATCTAATAATTTTGCTGATGCCAACAAACAGCATAAAATGCATCATTTGTTTGACTGAACTCCTCCTTTGTGGCCATTCTGTAACTTTATATAATTGTCACCTAGCATTACAATGAACCAGATGCAAGCAGATGCAGAGTTGAAAATAGATACATTTGACTGACTCCAAATCAGCCCTTAAAAATTCATGATTGAATGGGCAATATGTCGCGATCATTTTTGTTTCTAGCGTTTTTCTTTAAATATTTTTAATATTTCCCAGCACAGACAAGAATGCCTTTGAGTTTTGTTGTAGGTTCTGTTTGTACGTTTTTCTGATCCATGGCTTTTAAAGCAGCACTTGTTTGAAGATTTATTAAAAAACTACATAAAATCTACATAATGCTAATTTCAGTTAGCCTGTTATCATTAAGCTAGTTGTATGAAATGATGTGATTTTGGAAAGAATGCTTTTGGAGATGTGCAAACATGTCTTTCGTTTCCACCATGCTCTAGCATCGGCTTTGTGTTAAGTACCTGGACTATCCTGTCTTTAGGCTGCAGGCCTGCCCTCTCCGCAGGGGAGTCGTCATCCACAGCTCTGATGTACTGGCCAGGCCGCGCCCGCTCGCTGTGCAGGTTGAAGCCATATCCGTTTGCCTCCCGCCGGATCACACACAGACGTGGTCGCAACCCGGGGCTCACCACCTGCAAGCGCGGAGGAGAGAAAGCAGATGGTTTGAATACGCTGCGTGTGCGCGCCGGGCCCGATCAACGGTAAAATGTCCGACCATGGGTGTCTGCTCGTGAAGAACAAGAGGCACAAAAACGATTGAGAGCTCAAGGGAATCGTTTAGCATGAATATGATTCCCAGGTCAAACATGCACGCTGATGTGCCAGGCAATGTGTTTGTAACAGTCGTCAATAAAAGAAAAGTGCACTTGGAGTCCTCGTGACAACAGCCGCTCGCCAGGAAGGAAGCGGTTCTTGAATGGAAGCGTGTGATTGGAGGGAAGTTTCGAGGAGGGGTAACCAAGGGGCACTTGAGGAAGGGACAACTTCCGGCGTCTTTCAAGAGCTAAGGAGGACAATGGATTCTGGGCGTTGACCTCTAACCACCTCGTCTCGTCCAGTCCCCCTCCGGGATGGCAGGACGCATTATTGTCATCCAGGAAAAAGCTCCTAAATCCCTGGACCTCCCTTCCGCTGCAAGATGAAACCCGTTCTTTATTTAGCTGAGAACACGTTCATAGATTTGGAGTTGAAGCAATCAGAACATTGGACGAGTTATAAGCGTGGCAGGAGTCAGGATAACCTTTTGTCTCTGTGACCGAGCCACTGCCCTCTGTCAGGGAGAAAAATGCACAACCTCTAATTATATCAAAATGACTCACAAGCCTTCTATAGGAAAGCTGGCAAGAGGCGCCATGAGTCAACCTTTTCTTAACTGGATTCTATTGACTGAACATTATCAAGCGTACTGTAATTGTTAACTCGTAGGGATGGGTATGATCATTCATTGTTCTGAATTTTGTTTAAGGGTATAAATAACAAAAATATAGCAAGAAAACATGTGGTAAGAGGATAAACATGCCACATATGTACTGTAGAACAGTGGCTCTTAATCTAGGTTCGCTCCCTAGTCGACCTTTGACTGTTGAGATGGAACCTCGCGTGATTTCTTTATCGTTGTAATCCCTTCATACTATGGCGAGCAAAAGAAGAAAGTGGTCGGGCGAATATGTGCAATATGAATGTATGGTGTTCCACAAGATTCATTCTGGGTCCTCTGCTGTTTCCATTGTATCTGCTGCCTCTGGGTTAACATGTTAAGAAAACAGTGGTGGTTGTTTTAAAATGGTCTATAACAGGGCTCACCAATTCTGGTTCTCGAGGTCCAGAGTCCTGCAGGTTTTATTTTATTTTATTTTTCATTTATTTATTTTTTATTTTTTGAGAGAGAGCTTCGTATTGTTCATTTGGTAATTTTACCGATTCGACATGTCCTCATCATTGCTCTCTCTCTTTTTTATTTTGTATGTGCGTGAGCATGTGCATGTGCGGGTGTGTGCACGTGTGTGTGCGTGTGAGTGTGTACTCATTAATTCACCTAAAACCTATTAGAAATCCCATACTGTTCACCTAAACCGAATACTTCAGAATCCAGCTAGAGTCGTGAGGTTGTCAGGAGACCCGAGGAAGGATCACAGAAAAGAAAGGAAAGAAAGTCCTGCAGGTTTTAGATGTTTCCGCCTACCAACACAACTAATACTAAAAATCAGAATCTGTATCAGGCATGCTGATGAGCTGAATATATAATTCCGGTGTGCTCATGCAGAAACATCTCAAACCTGCAAGATTCCGGACCTCGAGGACCGGAATTGGTGAACCCTGGTCTATTCAAAACATAGAGTTGACTTTAGTGATATACCGATATGTCTTTTCTAGGGCCGATACCGATGCAGATTATTAGTAGTCAAGAAGGCCGATAACCGATATTTGGAGCCAATATTTAATTGCAGTAAAACAGAAAATATTAATGTCAAAAATAAAAAAAACGTATTTGTTAAAGGTATTTTTTCTTTTAATTTAAACATGTAGAGAATAGACAGTTAACCCAGTTGTAACAAATTTGCCCCCAAAAAACATATAAATACGTTCTATTGTAAATGTTTTAAGTGTCCCAAAGATGTATTTATACGTTTTTAGTTTTTTTATGCTGGAACATACCGAAGGCTTTGATGCAGCCTCTCAACTGCACAAAAAGCAAAGGTAGTTATTACAAAAACGGCCAGCAGGTGGAAAACATGCTCATTTACCCACAGTTCTAAACAGATTTGTGAATAATGATAAAACTTAGCTATATTGTACTGCTAATTGCTGCAAAACGGAAACAGATACAAATATATATTTTTTTCCTGATGAAAGAAGAGACTCTAATCTTTCTTTTGGTAGCTTCCATGTTTTTATAGCAATAGAACACAATATTCTGCGGGTAGCGCCACCCTATGTGATTTGGTGCCCTAGGTGAAAGTGTAGATTGAAGACAACTCCAAGTAATACAAATAAATAGCATAAGTACAGTGCAATACAACTGTTTAGTGCAATTTGTGCCGCCATTATTAACTACAAAATGATTTCAAATTATGCACAATATATTTGTGTAAGATACATATGAAAAGTAATACAAATAATGAGGTAAACGACGGACGCCTATTTTGTTAACAATTGACAGGAAACTTCGAAAAATTTAAGCTATTTTGATGTTTATTTTTATAGACAATTCTGATTGACTGACATACATGCCTCGACCCTGGGCCCGTTTTCCCTCCTCTTTTCGCCGCTTTCTTAACGCAGTACCTGAGGGCTTGGACCTTTTCATTGTAAAGGTTTTTGATGTATAGACATCCATCTATCAATAGCGCTAACACTCTGAGATGATGCGCGACCCCTCCCCCTACCTTTCACTGTTAACAGCAGCAGCAGGTCAGATTCAGGGTGCCAGGTCATGATCTCATATTTATTTGGACTAGAAGTCATAAAAAAACAATTATGATATAAAATATATGTGTGGTGTAACATAACATATATAAATAATGTAATGTAATAATGTAAAAGAAATAAAATGTATATGCTCTATAACATTTTGTAGCATCCTCGGTTGAAATAAAGGTGGTCTCTCCAACTGATGATTCACAACTTTTATTAAACCTTCCTTTGTGTGAACACACTGTAAGAGCTACAATGCAAATAAACAAAAATTGCCATTAATAACTCAAACGGTATGTTTACTGTATCCTTTTACCATATGTAAGCCATATACTAGGGTGACACTTGCTCCGGCCTTGAAATTGTGGGTACCAGTCGCAGTTACACAGTGTACTTCACTTGCTATTAGTCGAAGAAAGAAATGGTCTGTCCCCCCAAAAGAGGACCCATTTGGTCACCCTACCATATACTAAAGATAAAACGCAAGGCTTCAATACAAAAATGGAAAAATCAAAATATTAGCAGGGTCATTTACATATTTTATTTTAGAAAACCTGAGGGGGAAAAATATTTATTATCTTTTTGTTTTGCCCTGCAATTTGGCGCCCCCTCCACTAGATAGCGCCCTAGGCGAGCGCCTAGTTCACCTACGCCCTGGGCTGGCCCTGTCTGTGGGCCTTGCAAAATCAGTCAAAATCCGGTAAAACAGCCGGGAGCAAAGGGGATTGCTTCAGTGAAAATGGCTGAGAGTGAATGACTTAAATTCCTCTGTTGAGATCAATGAGCGACGAATGCTAGCAAACGTAGCAAATTTGGGGTTTCTGTCAGCATTCGTAAAAGGTTTCCAAAGATGTTTGCAAACAGTGAAAAATTGTTTGAACATGAAAAACTGCTTGTGACAAGTAATAACAGTCTGTTAACATCTTTGCAACCTTTTGCAACATTTTGCGAACCCTGACAAAAGCCCGAAATTCGATGGTAAGTATTCGCCGTTCAGTGACATAGCAGCTTTATCAGCCTTCCGACATGTACAAATGGCTGAGGCCGATATTCGTCAAAATACCAAATATCAGCACCGATAAACGGCCTGGCCGATAATCACTCTATCCTTAGCTGAGTTGAGTGATGGGAGTCAGTATTCAATTCGAGCAATTCGATTCCAGTAACTACTTATTAACTCATTCACTGCCGTTGACGGCTTCAGACGTCAAAAATTAATTTGAACTATTTCTATTAGTCTTACACTTTTTCCACTTTTGTTAATAAGAGTATGAAAACCTTAAAAAAAATTGAACATTTAGAACAGATATAAAATTTGTGATTAATCGTGAGTTAATTATTGAAGTCATGTGATTAATTACAATTTAAAAAAATTAATCACAAAATTATTATTTTTAATTGTAATTAATCACATGACTTCACTAGTTAACTCACGATTAATCACAAATTTTATATCTGTTCTAAATGAACAATAAAAAAATTCTAGGTTTTCACACTTTTGTTAACAAAAATGGAAAAAATATGTTAAAGTAATAGAAATAATTCAAATGAATTTTTGACATCTATATGGCAGTGAATGAGTTAAGATAATCCAACACTGTGTTGTCATTCCATTTAAGGACATAACGTGTCATTGTAGTTGTTCTGGCAGCACTCTGCTGTCAACAGTAATGCTGAATGAGCATCTTTGCGCATGCCAAGTGCCAGCTGGGTGTGCGCTCTACATGTTTTGTGCCGATCAGATGCGCACCCGATAAGCACGTTGGACTTTCAACAGGCGGGTCAATCATTACACGAAAGCGATTGTTTATGATTTGCCATCCTTCACCTTAAGTGCCAAGCAGCGCTGTTTACGCAAGCCAAAGTAGGCGGCACACAGGAGAGTGATGAAGCTGGCCTTTCCCCCTATCTTCTGTGAGTTAATGTTCACTTCAGTCACCGTGTTTGTCAGCCTTCTTGCCTCAGGAATTGTATCTACCCCATACAGTGACACGGTACATCCTGTCAGTTGGAAAGTTTAGATGTTAAGCTCACCGCAAGCTACGGTGTGTGTGTGTCCCCCCCCTTAACTGCACAACAAGGATAGCGTGTCAACGCACTGAAGCCCCACCTGTTTGTGATACTGTGTCGCCGGTGTGAAAATGTGTTTTTTTAACCATTGTTCAAAAACACAAACCTTTCTTGAACATGGCATACATTTGACTCAAAACACTGTTTAGAGTAACAACTGCATCCATCTCAGGGGCGGCCATTTTGTCTTGTACTGCCACTTGCTGGCTGATATAACTCCCACCCAGAAGGTATATGTCAGGCTGGTGGATTGGTAGCTGGTGCGAGTGCTGTACACATGTACAATATCCATCGTTCCAATACTGCTATCGGTATATAAGTACATCCAAGTGGTGTCCAAAAATAATAATAACTCAATTATGGTGTACAGTACAGTGCTCTCCTTGAGAGGGTTCCCTTACCAAAAAGTACATCATATAAAGTATACTTAAGTTTATTATTAGAGTGCACTTAATCTAGTACTAAAAGTAAACTTTAGGTAAACTCCTTGGGACTAAATTGGAACATTTTAGTACACTTAAAAGCATACTTAAGTATATTAATAAGTATACTTAAGCATACTTTATAGTATATTTAAGTACAATATTAAGTATACTTGAAAGTATACTTTGTGGTACACTTATGTCCACAGTAAAAAAAAGCCCAGTGATGAATTGGCAAGGATCAAACCAACGAAGACTGGTACTAAAGGTCGCATCCTTAACCTCTAGGCTATCCAGTCACATGATCTTTAAAGCTTTATAAATAAATGTAACCTATGAATTTGGTTCCTTACTTAGCGAGTGCCTTCTAAGTATATACTACAGCAAGGGTGGCCAAGTTCGGTCCTCGAGAGCCCCTATCAGGCCTGCTTTCCATGTTTCTGTCCACTAACACACCTGATTCATGATCAGGATCGTTATCAGGCTTCTGCAAAGCTTGCTGATGAGCTGATCAGAGGACCGGACTTGGGCACCACTGTACTACAGTATGTCAACTTTTAGTATATGCTTTAGTATACTTGCAAGTACACTTAACATTTACTTACTTCCAAAAAGTACAAGAAAAGTCAACTAACTGGAAGTATACTCGCCTAATTTTGAGTCCACTTCAAGCATACTTGAATATACTTCATTTTGGTAAGGGTTAGTGTGAAAGAAATGCGCAAGAATCCCCCAGCGGGCCTGCAATGAGTGGAATTTGCTGAACACACAAAAGCCCCGCAGGTGACCGAGAGGGACATGTTGACATGGGTTCTGCTGCTCATTAGCCTTTATTGATATTATATTATATATATTATTTGATATATATTATTTATACTTTAACCCTAACCCTACTGCCTTCAGTTGAATGTCATGGTCTTGAAGTTGTCTATTGTGTGGAAGAGCATTGTTTCAAGATGAGCAACCTCTCAGTGACACAAACTTTCCCTCTAAGGAGGGAAGTGTCACACAGGAACTGTCGACACATCTTCTCTCAATATGCTTCCCTCTGCTCTCACCAACTTCCTGACATCAAAGCGAAATCGAAACACAAACCCTCTAAACACAGAAAACACACACATGTAAACACACCTCTTATTGATACGATGACGTATTAGGGCCACGTATAAAAACTTTTTTTTTTTAGAGTTCAAGGGCAATGTTCAGAGAAAAAAACTCGCAAATGTACAAAAAAAAATTCCACGCAAATTTGCGACTATAAAGTGGCAGATTTGCGAGAAAAAAACGAAACAATTTACAAGAAATACACGTAGCGTACTACTCGACTGTTTGTGCCAATACTTTTTTGGTCGGTTTTCCAAATAAGGAGATAGTTATTGCTTTAGCATAGATTAAGCATATCATGTTAGGCATTCACTATTTGAACCGTTGTGTACGGCCACTGGCCAGCGACAAAGACGCCTCGCTTTGCGAAGGTCCACACCCGGACGATCAAGCATTAAAGTTAATTTGTTAAAATGTATATTTACTTGTACATTCATGTTTCCAGAATTTTTATTTTACACATTCATACATATTTTTTTTTTTTACAAGTATCTACGTTGATGTGTCGAATCTGCTGCTCTCCGTCATTCACTTGCATTTACCTAAAGTATGCTAGCATCTGATTGGATAGTGTTCGTCAGCTGACAGGGGATCAGGAAGTGTTGTCGCTCTGGCTGCGGTGAATGACGAGTAAAGTTTTAATTTAAGAATGATCCGTCTCCATCCTGCCTTTTCATTTTATAAACAGTGTCTCATTAACCACCATCGAATCCTCACATGATTAGACTAGCTACGCTACGTGTATTTCTCGTAAGTTTTTTTCTCGCAAATCTGCCACTATATAAACTTTATAGTGGCAAATTTGCGAGTTTATAAAGTGGCAAATTTGCGAGTTTTTTTCTCTGAATATTGCCCCCGCCCTCTAAAAAAATATATTTATACGTGGTCCTAATACGCCGTTGTGAAAATTGATAAATAAGTGCAAAAAAAAGTAAGTTTTTTTCTTGCAAATCTGCCACTTTATAAAGTCGCAAATTTGCGAGAAAAAAACTCGTCCATTTGCAAGTTTATGAAGTAGCAAATTTGCGAGTTTTTTTCTCAGAATATTTTCCCCGCCCTCTAAAAAAATATATTCATACGTGGCCCTAATACGCCGTCGTATATTAACACTGGCAAGTGGGAGGTACTGTAGGAAAAAACTACTTAACTTCAAAAAATGCAGAATAGACAATGATATACAGTAGGTTTCCATGTTGAGCACAACTGTTCTGAACAAAAGGTCACCGATATGGAAATCAGGAAAGGAAAGCAAATCTGAAAGACAAACAAGCTGACCAATGGGCGAGGAACCACACTGTGTCCTGACGGGGATCAGACAACATCTGGGAGGACAAGTAAATCCAATTAAGGCTGCAATTGACTGATTATTTTCCTAATCCGCTTCTAATCCGTCACTCACTATCTAGGAGGGCTGGTTTGTTTTCACCGTTTCCTCGGTTGTTTGTCAGCCGGAGGCAAAAACTACCAGCTGGACGGCCACCAATGTTGCTTGAGGGAAATAGCATCAGCAATGTAAAGAATCACGCTCAACTTGACAAACCTGCAGATAGACACTTTGTTAGAAAGCCTTCATTTCATAATGGATGTACATCTTAATTAATAACACACAATTTAATTATAATACACTTGTATTTATTTTTCTGGCGACTTTTCTTCTGAAGCAGATTCAGACTTGAAAGATTCCAGCATTCCAGTCCTCTTACTATGTCTCCTCTAGCCTCACGTTCCACAAAGTGCACTATATCTGGTCGAACCACGTTTATTTTTATTTTTTAGATATATACATATATTTTAAATTCTTGAAAACTTATTGGGTGGTGGCCAGTTTACTTGGGTGGCCCACCCATGTATTAACATGGTGTAGGAAACACTGGTGTTATATTATCTCTAACAGTCCAAGAAACAATGATAAGCAAAAGAACATAATGTACAGTTGAAGAAGATTAAAAATATGACGTATGACATATTGTGGCCTCCACAATGCAGTACTCAGTAACACGTAAAGAGGATTATGAAAGGTATATTCTTTAAATTATGGGAACACCCAAATATGAAGGTCAAAAGTTAGATTTTTGTTTTTGCTATGCACATGAAAAAAATTAAAAATGTGCTTTTATGGACAACTTATAAAAAGGATAACATGTACCAGTACTTTGAAGTTTTAGTTGTGGGTTTTCCATTCAGAACTAACCGCCAAGAGCATTTTCCATCAATCATTCGAAGCAGGAGGTAATATTGTATGAAATTGTATCAAAATGTATTTCCGTTACTTTGTCAACTACTATACATCGCTGGCATCGGGCGGAAACCTTCAAAATGGTCACTTTTCAGGAGACCATAAAACCACCAAGTTTGTTCCATCATTAGATCATCAAAAACAGTAAGCCAATTTCAACACTTCAGATTTGGCAACACGTTGTAAAAAAATAACACCCACACATGTAGACTAACCAGCAGTATAGATTTGTGAAAAGAAAAAACATGACATTTAGCAAACTGTGACTTATGAGGTTTCGGCCCGATGACAAGGATATTCATGATTCAAACATTTTGCTTAGTCTAATAATAATAATATATGTTTCCACATAGTCATTAAACAAGACAACCAAATACTAGCAATAGACCGATATGTTTTTTTTTTTCAATTATTAATTTATTATTAGTCAAGGAGGCCAATAACCAATACTTGGAGCTGTTATTCACTTTCACTAGAAGGGAAAGTCTAACTCTTAACTGTGTTGAAACTTTTTTAAGTATATGTTAATTGAAACCTTTTCACATTTAAATTATTTATTTATTTATTAATTAACCTTAGACAATATCAGTGTTTTAAAATTCTAACAAACAGTTCAAGGAGTCATCCGTATGTCTTAAAAAGTCAAATGAAATCGTAAACAAGTAAATAGCTTACTTTTTCTTTCTACGGTAAATAAAGTTTTTCAAAATTTCAAAATGTCAGAAAATGTTCAAATTTCCCTTATCTTAGTGTTAATTTCAAACAAAAACAGTTGCAGCAGCATTTCTTCTAAAGTTAAATGAAAATGTAAAGAATTAGTTCACTCAAGTTAACACAGTATTGATCTATTATTGGCTGCCTGATTTTTTTTTAAAGCTTAAAAAATACTGAATATGATGCAGCACGCTTGATCACTACAACTGCAATGTTTACAACTTACCAGCCATCATAACGTTGATCAAAACTGAACTTGATGCAGCTCGTTAGATTGCGAAGGTGTACCTAATGATGTGGCCACCGAGAGCCCGAGTGCAGCCTCTCAGACAACCAAAGCAGAGCGTGTACTTTGAATCTCCGCTCCTGCAAGGCTTTGGCCTTAAAAACGGCCAAGTTGTGCTGAATACCAATCATTCCCAAACAATGCCGGGCCTCATTTTATATTCCCCAAAGACATGTGAGTCACAAGATTGCATCTCTGAATCAGACTCTCCATGAGTTTTTTCTTGAAAAACAAACATATTATTTGCTAAATGATTATTCCAATTGAATACAATTTTAGCATGAATATTATTGTTTATTAATCTAAGTAATATAAGGGCCCAGAAAAGTGTCACACTAAACGATCATGTTGGCTGGTGACAGGACACATTGTGCTGAACAGAGTGTGGTTTGATCTGCGAGGAAGTTTGTGGTTTGCGCGAGTGCCACCGAGTGTGTGTTTGTGTTGTGTGCGAGGGGTTGAAGGGCCGCCACTCATTCTGCTAGCATGCGCAACGGAAAGCGCGCAAAGTGAAGCACCCCTGGCTGCGCGGCCCTCTGCTCATCCCTCGCAACTTTTCTTATTGTCGCACAACAGGACGAGATCAAATGTCTAAGTGGATTTTATTGTATTTTTTTTGACAATTTAAATAGGCCTCCTTCTGTGCAAGCATCTGTTACAGTAAGCTGCGCTTGATAGTGAAGCTGTCACGCTCAGCTGGTCACTCTTTCAAGTCTCTATTTGGCTTATTCTCCTCGGGTTCCCGCCCCCTCGAGGGGCGGCGCTCCCGCAATATTGGCTCCTTTGATCACGCGTCAAAAAAAAAGCGCACGGTGACACTCCGCCGGGCACCATGGTTACGCCGCGACGCCGCAAATCAGGCGGCCTCGCGCACCTTGTGATTGTCATGTGTCGTTTTTGGCACCGATTAACAACGTCCCAGACGAGCGTCCTAAATGTTTGATGGCCGCACTATTGTGAACCTGGTCCCCCCCCCCCCTTTTTAAGCGCCACACTGCAGGTTTTGTGCTCTGGAGTGCACGGAGGGATGGGGGTGTTGGATTTCGAGCAGGACCACTGGACCAGCTGCGAGGCAGGCAGAGGAGGTTAAACAAAGCAGGCTACTGTCCCCCACTTCCATTCCAGGATGGGACAAACTCCACAAAAGACACTAAAGCTACATTCTCCAGAGGGTTCCCATTACAATAGACTCCAGAGGGGAAAAGGCCTGAAAACGGACAAACAATGTCAGTCAACACAGCCGACTGTGATAAGACAAAATGGGGAGACCGGGCTATCTAGAAGATGGCCTTGCAGGTCCTGCCTAAGTCTGCTTCTTTTTTTAAACGCATCGAGATGACCTCCCGCTGACTGACAGCTCACTCCTATCAGACAAGTTCTATCTTCTCAGCCAGTCTTCCCGCCACCTGCAGAGCGTATCCCAAAACTGTGCTGTGGCCAGTGGGGTGATTTTGAAAATACATTCAATGATTTTCAAATGAACAATGACATCCAACACACGTCCACGGAAAGTCCGAATCCGTCTGCTTGAACCTCGATCAAAATCAAGTTACACCACCTGCGCCACAACTTAGACCTGCTTTGAGCTGGTCTAAAGTTTAGCCTACATTCGGACATCAAGCTGTCAGGTGCACCAGAAGCGTGTAAAAGAAAACACTTTCAGTCCGCCGGACCGACCAGCATGTTGCAGTGTAGACTGCCAAATTTCCAAACACGCTAAACGTGGCTTGCGCGTGCAGAAAATCAAGAAGTGACCCTTTTTGTGTGCTATCTATAGAAAAAGAGCCCTATAAGTTGCTTATTTGGGTTGTCCCGATCCAATTGGCATGATCAAAAATCAGGGCCGATCATGTGATTTTTAGCTGATCAGTATCGGCTGAAAAAGATCAGATTTTTACATTTTCACAGATAACATATATTGACCAGTTGTATCGGTACATGTTATCGGTGACTACTCAAGAGTTGAGTACACATACTCGTATCGGTAAAATAAAAAAGTGGTATTGAACATCCCGAGTTATTGGATTGGGACTACGAGTCTTTTTATTTATTATATATATATATATATATATATATATATTTATTATTATTATTATTATTATCTATTTATTTTATTTCTATTTGAGGCGGACCCTCAAAATGAAGTGACTTGAACTTGGACTCGGGTGCAAAAACACCTGACATTCCTATTGCCTATTGTTTGTGATGTGCCCGGGTGTACTCCGCCTCTGGCCAAAAGTCAGCTGGGATATGCTCCAGCTAACCCTGACCCTAAACAGGATGAGCAGCAGAGAATGGGTGGATGGATGCTTTATTGTTGTCGTACAGTAGTTAGCAGTGGCAAAGCAGAAATGTTTATTTTACTTTTATTGCCATTTTTTTTTAGCTACATGTGAAGAATTGTTAGAATAATCAATCAATCAATCATTGTGCAGATACCGTGTACCTAATGATGACCTCGTTTCGTGTATTGGAGTCACCTCAAATGTATTTACAGTTAAGTTAAGCAATAATATAAGGTGGAGACTAGCAATAATGGTAAAGCAAATCATCGGCAATAAAGTTATGCATTCATAAATTAGTATTCCTTTGCCAAATGATCTTTGCACAAACTGTCATGTTGACTTGTCATGAAACAAATTACATTCGTAAGTAAAAGCATTGCTGTACAGCAAAGACAGTATAAAGTATAATAATAATTGTCTGTATTGCATGGTGGGAAAGGAGGAGGACAAATAGGGGTGAGTCTATTTGAGGGTGAGCAGCAAGTCATTTCCCCCTCCACCCACCCCCAGGCAGGGCGCGGCCCTCCCGCCTATTGTCCGGCCGGGGTGGTGAACCTTTAGCAGAATGGAATGTGGCATTGTGGACTCTCGCTCCGGTAGCGACAAAATCACTATCACCAGAAACACACCCACCCACTTTTACACACATGGACACAAGGCCCATGCAGGTTTCAAGCCCTGCCTGGGCCGCAACGGCCTTGGACTCATGACAGTACAGTGGAGCTGTTGTTTGGACTGGCGTCACTAAGACGCATTAGTGACACGCAGCATTATGATTTGCATACGTGACAAATTGAGAGCAACTGTTTGCATTGAGTGTTTGATGAAAACAGTTCTTGTGAACAGCACGCTTGCTTTATATGAGTCATCGCTATTATTTTTCATGACGGTCTTTTCTGCCGTTCTGTGACATTTGGAAATCTGTCTTCAACAATGATAAGGCCAACCTGCCACAATATTTTATTTAGAGATACTGATACCGATTATCGGTAGTCAGGGAGGCTGATAACCGATATTTAAAGCCAATATACATTTGCAGAAAAAAAAAGTTGGTGTCAAAATTTTTAATAATAAAATAATAATAAAAACTCCAGCACTTGACTGCTTAAATGCCTTCAAGGACATGTTCATTAAACAGATTTTGTGATTGGGAACATGTTAAAGGTTTTTTGTTTGCCATCAGCTTTTGCACTATAATGTGGCTTCCACACACTAGCCGCTAATTTGCGGGCTAACTGTTAGCTCGCGGGCTAACCATTCACGCTAACTCCGGGATAACTCTCAAATAGCCGCTAAAAAAACGGCTATTATAATAATAATAATAGCCGTTAACTTGCGAGCTAGCCGGTTAGCTCGCGGGCTAATAGCCGTTAATTTGCGAGCTAACTGTTAGCTTGCGGGCTAACTGTTCACCCACACGCTAACCCCGGGATAACTCCCCAATAGCCGCTAAAAAAATGGCTATTAGGTTAGCCCGCGGGCTAATAGCCGCTAATTGCTGCTTATTTGCTGTTAGCACTGCACAAGCAACCAATCAGATGGTGCTGTGGTCGGGCCAATACTGCAGGGAGTCAGTATTGACTCAGAGCAGACGGAGGAGAAAAGCGCTCATTGGAGCAAAAATAACAGTTTTTAATATATATATATATATCAAAACAAAAAAAGAGGCCGATGCCGATATTCATAAACTGTTGAATATCGGCCAGGCCGATCAGTCTATCCCTAATTTTATTTTATATTTTGTTTCAACAAATAGAATATAATTTCACTGTGCTTGAGTAATATCCGATGCAATAAAATGATAAAAATGAACTCTTCCTGAGGTCAAAGGTTAAAATGTAATTGCCAATTTCAACTGTTATTCAACTGCACTTAAGCATTATTGTTCTTTTTGAGCCCCTAAAGAGTTTTTTGAGTTGTCTTGCACTGAAGATTTTCAGAGTCATTTCGTTGTGTGTTGCTGCTGGCAACTGAGCATATCGTACCTACTTCACAGAGGGAAGCGGGCTCTTACAGGTTTTGACAATGAAATATTAAATTCTGCATCTGAATGCGACTTTGGTCAGCTAAGCTCGTATTTGTAGCCTCATTGTTGACTCAGACTTTGCTGGATGGCATAATGGCCACCAAAAATCACAGTTCCGTCCATATATTTGCGACGCCATTGGAGTATTTAACCATTTATCACGCCACTTAAATGCCTTATATGACAAATTCACTTTAAAAAAAAAGTTGTATTATCAACATCTAATTTTAATGATGTAGCGTCATAAAATAAGGTAATTATATTTTGCTTTATTTTATTTTTTTAGCTTATAAGATCGTTGCCTCACAGAGATGCATGTGGCGTCCATTTTGAAAACCCACTCTAGTAACCAAATATGGTCGCTCGCTCTATTACATGCTATCTTGAGGCTTGATTTAGCTTGCGTGTAGGTGACATGGCAATAGCTGCACCAGGTTTTGTGGAGATAAGATTTATTTTGTGTTCCTCCCTTTCTGTTGTTTTTGTGGTGGGCAGCCCGGTGACGCATGTGGTTAGCGTGTCTGCCTCACAGTCAAAAGCAAGGATCAGGGTTCCTTCTCCCGTTTTTCTAGGGGTTTTCTGACAACATGCATGTTTCATTCATACCTTGAATGAGAGTGAGAGTGTGGCTAGTGACCAGTAACTACAAAATAATTTATGTATTTGTCATTGAAAAAACTAGCAAGTAGTCACACAGTAAGAAACAAAAAACATTGAAAAATAGGCATCCAGGATTTGAGATGCATCCATAATCAGTTATGAACTTAAGAGCAACAATCGGAATCAAATTTTAACAGAATCATAGCAATACATAAAATGGCCCACCATGTTTTTCTTTGGATACAAAGCCATACATTACATGCTTGAAATGGCACTTTCCTATAAATAATGCAGGATGGGGAAATATCTAAACAGGTCGCTGCATATTCAAGACTATAACATCCTCTTGCAGACTTATCACATGGACCATTTCCTCTGAAAGCCAACAATCGACAATTAGAGGCGGGAAGGGTGACTCCTAAATGTTATCACGTGCACGTGAAGTCAACAAAAAGACACCAGCACACGTACAGTATACGTGCAACCATGTGAACACGAGCCCTTTCAACACACACACACACACACTATCTATGATAAAGCGCAGGCAGCACTGAATGAACCACAAAGTATATTTGATCCTGTACGTCAACGTCACGCAATAGTGAGACGTGAACAAAACCCGCTTGAGTAATACACAAAGTATCAGCTGGAATTTCTGTTTACTTTGAACCTTGACTAATATTTAACTTGCCTATATCTGTATCTGTTACCTTTTATTGTTTTATATGTTTCGTGTCATTGCAGTTGCTGCGTTATCTCCGCCACAAAATCAGTATCAGCAAAATGCTCTTAGGCTTAAATTGTTCAGTTCATTGCACTGTGTATATGCAATGCATTACGGTGGTAAAGTATTTCAAACTTTTAATAGTCAAAAAAGACATTCTACATATAGAAAGTAGAACCTTTTTTTTTTTTATTACACCTACAGAATGAGAAAAGATATTGTGACGATCGATGTGGCTTAATCATGTCTTGACACCAAACTGAGTGCAAGGAGATGATGACATCACCTATGGGAAGTTGAGCGACAATATACTTATGCAGACCTCCACATACTGTAACTGCCGTGTAGAGGGACAATCAAGAAGACAAGGTGGGGTAACCTTCCACCGATAACAATGACAGGAAACCAGTGCAAATTTTCTGCAGTCCCGGCAAGGCGGAGATTCCTGAACAGTAACAGGCAATCATTATTGTAGCTGCTGCTAATCTCCACTAACTGACAAATGAACATCAAAATTGGCCCTTGAATATTCTCAAGTGTCATTTGGCTCTTCCCCCAGGGCATTTCATCAGATGCTGCAAATGGGGAGGGAAAAAGGTCAAATCTGATAAGTAGCTCATGGAATTGAGATTCAGACACAAAAGTCGTGCAGCGCACTCTTTACTTAAATATCCCATTTGCACTGCATCATGGCCGCTTAGAGTACTGACCTTATTATTTAGACAAACTAATACAGGTCTCTCTTGGTTCGACACCACTAAAGAATACAGTGATTTGTTTTCTTTTTGATGACTATAAATTGCCTTTTGGTTAATTGGCTACTGCAAGTTTGTACTTATACTCACGAAAATGCTGTCATATATTGTACTATTCAATTCTGTCCCTCCCAAGAGTGATGTGAACCTCTTGAGCAATTTGGACTTTCCAATTGTTTCAACCTGATTTTGTTGTTCAATCTGAACCATTACATTTTATATGAAATGACAGGTGTAGGTTTATCAATTCAATGCATTGTCCTTTTTTTGTTTGTTTTTTAAATCAATTGTGTAGTCATAACTTAATTAAAAATAGTTATTCAAAATTAAGCAAACCCTGAGCTGCATTGCTTATTACAAGCAGTCAAGTAGGATCAGGTAGGACAAATTGGTAGCTAAACTAACCACTGAAATGGACCAATGAAATTTAGCAAAGGAATTGTGCATCACTGACTTAAACAGAGACAAAAAACACATCACTTTAGTCTTACCCAGATGAACCCATTTAGGTCAGTCATGCTGAGAGGAAGAGAAATCTCAGGAGACCTCAGCAAATGGGTAGTGACAGCACATCTGTCTGGGGAAAGCTATAAAGTCATCTAAAAAAAAATGATTCCACTGTGAAGCAGATCATCTGCAACAAGAGAACCCTGAAAATGACTACAATCCTGCCTAGAAGTGGACGACCTTCTAAAATATCAGCAAGAACCACAAGAAAAATTATAATTCAGGTAAAAAGCTAACTCGAACTCGATTTGCAGACCTCTTTTGCTGCATCTGGGACACATGTGCATGCTTCAACAATCAGAAGAAAGAAGGCTTTTGTGGAAGGCTTGCTAGGTAGAAGCCTCTGCTCACAAAAAAAGATCAAAGCTGCCCATCTCAACTTTGCCAGAGAGTACCTGGAAAAACCTGAAGCTTTTTGGAAGTCCCTTCTGTGGACAGATGAACTGTTTGG
The DNA here is from genome assembly GCF_054856555.1 of Leptonotus elevatus. Classification (NCBI taxonomy): domain Eukaryota; kingdom Metazoa; phylum Chordata; class Actinopteri; order Syngnathiformes; family Syngnathidae; genus Leptonotus; species Leptonotus elevatus. Next base: position 48,065,058 of record NC_141239.1, on the reverse strand, counting down.
TCACAACTAAAACATGTTTGGTGAAAGGTCAACACTGCGTGCCAGCCAAAGAACTTTCTCCCTACAGTGAAGCAGGGTGGTGAGAATGTTTAGTCCTCAGGACCTGGACAACTCCACACAATCCAGGGAATCATGAATTCAGAGGAAAATTGTGAAATCCTGGATCATAACCTGAAGCCGTCCTTTGTAAAGTTACAGCCTGGTAGATGATGGATCGTGCAACATGACAATAATCCAAAGCATTCTAGAAATACAACCAAGGAATGTCTGAAGAACAAAATTCATGTTCTGGATGTGCCCAGTCCAAATCCTGACTTAAATTCTTTCAAAATACTGTGGCGGGCGGGACATGGAGCGGGCAGTTCATGCTAGATGCCCATCCATCCTCTCTCAACTGGCTGCATTTTGCAAGGAAGAGTGGCAAAAATTCCCCCAAAGTAGACGTGAAAGACTGATAAGTCACTAAAGAAACTGTTTGGATGAAGTTATAATTGCAAAAGGAGGTGCAATGTCCGATTAAGTGAGAGGTTCACATACTTTTGCACCCATGAAATCTGAGTTTTTCTTAAATCAACAACTTTTGCTCAATAATGAATGACAATATCATCATTCTTTTTGTTCAAGTCCATAATTTTCAATCTCAGCATTGTAGATTTGGGTACGACTAAACATTTAATACGGTTATTTTAATATTTTATACAAAAAAATCTGACCATGCCCGCAGGGTTCACAAACTTTTGAGCAGCACTGTATATTTTTAGAGAGGGGGTAATATTCAGAGAAAACCCCCAGAAATTTACAAGAAAAAAACGTGTATAGTTGCAACATTACGAAGTGGCAAATTTGCGAGAAAAAAACTCCCAAATTTACGAGAAATAAAGTCACAGTTTTGCTAGAAATACACGTAGCGTACTCGGATGCTTGTGCCAATACTTTTCGGTCGGGTTTTCAAATAAGGAGACAGTAATTGCTTTAGCGGAGATAAACCATATCATATTTAGCCTTCACACTCTGAAGCGTTGGGTACAAGTCGCTAAATTGATGTGTTGAATCAGTTGTTCTCAGTCATTCACTTGCATTTACCTAAAGTCTGCTAGCGTCTGATTGGCTAGAATTAGTCAGCTGATAAGGGGTCAGGAAGTGTTGTCGCTGTAGCTTGCCGTGTATGACGAGTAAAGTTTAAGAAGAAAGCCTTTTCATTTTATAAAGATTGTCCCATTTACCGGCAACAAATCCTCACGTTAGCTCCTGGTGAACAAACGCCAGCACCTCCTCCAGACTATCGCTACGCTAGTACGCAAGTTTCTGTGTTTTTTTCTTGCAAATCTGCGAGTTCATTTCTCGTACATTTGTGTGTGTTTTTTTCTCTCAGTATATTACACCCTCTCTAAGAATATATATATATTTATATACGTGGCCCTAATACGCCGTCATACAGTTGAAGTTTCCTGTGAACTAACTAAAGACAATCACTTGTGTATTTGAGCAAACACATTGTCTTGTAAATGTCTGCTAGCTTGATGCTATAACATAATGCAAAGCGCTATAGACTTACAAACCCAATTCCCAAAAAGTTGGGACACTATACAAATTGTGAATAAAAACTGAATGCAATTATGTGGAAGTGCCAAATTTCAATATTTTGTTCAGAGTAGAACGTAGATGACAGGTCAAAAGTTTAAACTGAGAAAATGTATGTGTTGATTGTAAATTTCATGGTGCCATCAAATCTAAAAAAAAGTTGGGTCAGGTAGCAATAAGAGTCTAAGTCAATTGCACGTATAAAAAAAACAGCTGGAAGACCAGTTACCACTAATGAGGTCCATTGGCAACTTGATTGGAGTATAAAAAGAGCTTCTCGGAGTGGCAGTGTCTCTCAGAAGCCAAGATGGGTAGAGAATCACCAATTCCTCCAATGTTGCGTAGAGAGATAGTGGAGAAATATCAGAAAGGTCTTTACCAGCGAAAAATTGCAAAAAGGTTGAAGTAATCATCATCTACAGTGCATAACATCATCCAAAGATTCAGAGAATCTGGAACAATCTCTGTGTGTAAGGGTCAAGGCCGAAAAAGCATACTGGATGCGCATGATCTTCGGGCCCTTAAACGGCACTGCACCGCAAACAGGAATGCGCACTGTAAGGGAAATCACAGGAAGGGCTCAGCAATACTTGCAGAAAACATTGTGGGGCGCTATATCATACTGACTAAAGAGGACAAGGACAACCCAAGTTGTTATCAGCACTCAGTTTATAAGCCTACATCTGTGATGGTATAGGGTTGCATGAGTGCGTGTGGGATGGGCAGCTTCCACATCTGGAAAGGCATCCTCAATGCAGAAAGGTATGTTGAGATTGGAGAACAACATCTGCTCCCATCCAGGCATCATCACTTTCAGAGAAGATCTTGCATTTCTCAACACGATAATGCCAGACCACATGCAGCACCAATTACAACATCATGGCTGCGTAGGAAAAGGATCCGGCCGGGTTTTGGAATGGCCAGCCTGCAGTCCACTTCTTTCACTTCTAGAGCACATTTGGCGCATCATAAAGGGGAAGATGCAACAAAGAAAACCCAAGACAGTTTGAGAGACGCGTGTTAGACAAGAATGGGACGGCATTCCTATTTCGAAACTTGCCTCCTCGATCCCCAGACGTTTGCAGTCTGTTAGAAGAGGGGATGCCTCACAGTGGTGAAAACGGCCTTGTCCCAACTTTTGGGAGATTTGTTGAATTTAAAATCAACATAGTAAAATATTAAAATTTGGCACTTCCACATACTTGCATTCAGTTTTTATCCACAATTTGTATAGTGTCCCAACTTTTTGGGAATTGGGTTTGTACATCATTTTTGTTTGACAACAGGTAGTATATAAATAAAAGTCTTCTGGTGCTATCAGCTATTTAAAAAGACATGTTTTTCTCCAATATAAAGATACAAAGACTCGGTCAGCACTTCTAGGATATGTTGTTTGATTACACACGGCTTGTTCCCATGTTTACTCTTGACACAATGTGCAGATGGTCTAATGGTACACTTCACTTTGGCCTGCAGGCTGCAGGTACAGGACGTGCTGGAACAAGCATTGTTGGCTTTTCATGACAACTTTCTGCTGTTTTGACGGTTGCAGGGCGCATGCGCACAAAGAGACTTTTGGGACCAAACAAGTGTAAATTGAACTCAAGGGACTTTAGTGTCTCCATGTTGCATTCATTTCAGAGTGCGTTTCTACTACAGCTCTACATCCCGGGATTTTCTCCCAACATCCTGTGCAGCATTCCTTTTGCCCAAACCCTGCGGTCCAGCCAGGATGACACACAAGCATGCAAACGCAACACACACGCACTGACACCCAAGCACGTCCGTCTGGCCTGATCTTTGGAGCAACACGAAAGAGGGTACGAAGAGAAACGCCCTCTCCCGGAAGCCAGGGAGAATCTTACGATGTTGCCATGGTTACACAGATGCTCTCGCGCCACGTGATGAGGAGTGCATTAAAATGTAAAGACGAACGTATTAAAGGTGAGAGTGAGGCTCAACATGGAGAAGTGAACCAGCCAACAAAATAATTGAGGCTTCGTCGTCATCGTCAAACAAAGCGCAAACATACACGGTGAGTTCCAAAGGTCGTTTTGCTGCTCGCTTACAATGTACTAAAGCTATTAGCACTCCTTGCCTTTCTCAGTTAGAACTAAAGATCCAATAGCGCATCAAGTTCATCTCAGTTTCTTTCTTTAAAAAAGAAAGAAAGAAAAGAGCATTAAATGTATATCTATTATTATTATTTACAATTTTACAAACGTTTAATTTTGTTTTCATTTTGACAAATACTGCAATCAACACAGATCAAAACAGAACAAACGGGCCTAAAGTGTACTTCGGCTTCCCAACAACTAATTATCTTCTCTTTTCGCGTGATTCAGATTACAATCAGAGGGTAGAAAGAAGTAGTAAATTATGCAAATTTAAGTGAAGAAGAATTATTATGGTGTGTGTGTGCGTGTTAGGGGGGAGTCCCAATTATGCCCAATTGCAAATCATATAAAATACTTGTTGCTTCCCTCTTTCTTCTAATCTGCTTTGCACATCAAAATCAACTATGCTTAACTCATTCACTGCCATTGACGACTATAGACGTCAATAATTCATGTGAACTATTTCTATTAGTTTAACTTTTTGTTTCTTTTAATTTCATTTTTTTATGAAAACCTAGAACAAATGCTGTATTGTACATTTATAACAGATGAGTCAACTATTGAAGTCATGCGATTAATTACGATTACAAATTTTAATCTTCTGACGCTCCTCGTTTTTAATTTAAATTTTTTTTAATTAGGGGCGTCAGGGGATACATTTTTTTTTAATTGTAATTAATCACATGACTTCACTAGTTAACTAACGATTAATCAGAAATTGTATATCTGTTCTGAATGTGCAATAAAACAAATCTAGGTTTTCATACTCTTGTTAGCAAAAGTGAACTAATAGAAATAGTTCAAATGAATTTTTGACGTCTATAGCCGTCAATGGCAGTGAATGAGTTTTAATAATGCGTTTCACTGCAAGCACTTTTCTTTTTTAAAATAATAATTAACAAAGAAAATCTGTGGGGCAGCTGACCCTCGGCATGTCTTGCTTTTGTAGAAATTGCTTTTGCTTTGACGCATTTTGCTTCTGGCTGTGGACATGTTGGCCCCTCATCACATATCACCACTGATGAAAGCAAGCAGGGGCTCAGACAGACAAACAGACGCAAACAGCCTAGGGGGTAAACAACCAGAATGCAGTGGAAGACACATGTTCCACAGTGGATGGAGACGCTTCTCGTCTAGTGCTTTTTGAATGAACCCCGATGGCGCGTTCATGGCCTCACACACAGACAAGCGTGGGAACAAGATAAATACGAGCAAGCCCAGCAACAAGTGGAGACTGTGGAGGGAGAATGTGCTTATATAAACAAAGATCCAAAGTCTCCAAATTTTTGATTTTGTTTGACTTAAGGAGATTAAGTGGACAATGAGTGTGTCCTGCTCTTGTGGTTTGTTTTTCATTGTAAAATATTTGTCTTGGATAAATAAAAATATTCATCTATCCGGTGGTGTCGTCATTAGATCAGGCTGCTTATTGGCAGGGCACAGTGATAAAGTGGCTTCTTCCAAGATGTGAATTAAAGACAGATGCAGGGCATAACCCCATTATTCCAAAAATATTTGCAAAGAGGACGTTGATGGGCCCTTGTTGTAGTTTTGGTGATCTGACCCACGTTGTTTGTCCTATCTCAGCACCCACAGCAAATGTCCAGCCAGCATGAGCATGTGGGCGCAGCTCGCTACGTTACTGACACAGAGGAGCTATTCTTCACGGCGCTCTCAGCATTTAATCTCATTTGCAGGGGTCACTCGAAAATGTCACCTGAGGCTTTCCACCTCTCGTTTGCCAGCTTCTGTGTGTCGTGTACACACACACACACACACCAGTTACAACACGTGCATTATATGACAAATAATACATTCTGATAACAATGTTCAGTTTCAACTTTTCATTCAACAAGTTGTGATTTGAGATCACAGTGGTGCAACTGCACTGTAAATAATCTGTCTTTCGAAAATGCTGTCCTTCTTGTTTACAAACAGCACCACAGTGCAGTTGAACATTCACTGTGCGACCACAAGAATGATGGGGTCAGCTATAATTTTGAAAGTGACAGCTGATTCTGAGGTACTGATTAAGTGCCCAAGTAAGTTTGATACATAATTGAGAAATAATAAATGTTATTATTTAGAGTTGATAGTATTCATCATGGGTATGTTTCTCACAATAATTGTCAATAATGATTTTTATCTGTATCGTTGTGTTAGCCTAATAACACAATTGACCAAGTCATTTGAATTTACTATCACAATCTAATTTTTTTTTTTTAAGTGCTTGCTAAAAATGGTGTAAATTGTCAGCCATCCATGACGGGGTAATCAGCAAAGGTTGAATCGAGGTCACCAGACTCTTCTTGTGTTTTTCCCCCCTTGCTTTCCCAAAACATTAAAAAAATAAAATAAAATAAAAAGATTTCAGATATGCAACACTTCTATAAATCTATTAATATCCAAATCTATCAATCCTAGAAAATGACAATGTCCCATCACTAGTGTGCTATTTTTTAGAACAGGCCCCTGGGGCACCATGGTGGTGAACCCTGGTGTAGGGACTCTGCTAACATTGTGCAAACTATGATATCAAGTGATTACGATGACCAATTTGTACAGAATGTTTTCATACAACTAATGTTTAACACATTGGGCTCTATGTTCATGCCCAGCACAAGTCTAGTGCAAAGTGCTTTTCACAGACGAGCACACTTAGAAAGGGGCATTTGTGCCATTGTGGGTGTAAACACAGCCGACTAGCTTTGGCGCACAACCTTTGACATCAAGTATTTTTATAAGGAACTGCAAGCAGACCTCCACAGGTCTGGTCTGGATGTAAAGTTAGCCAGGACATCTCAGATTACAGCTGTGAAGTGGGCACTTGGAGACCGCCTTCCAACCCGATTGTTTAAGTCCGAGAGTGTCACCTCATAGCTGTGCTGCTGCCAAGGAGTGTGATTTTAGAAATATAATAATAATAATAATAATAATGATAATGATAATGATAATAATATGTTCAATTAATTGATTTCTACAATGATTCGTATGATTTCATGCACCCTGTTGTCATATTTGTGAATTAAAATATGATGATATCCACCATACATATCCACAGAACTCTGAATCTGTTACACCACCTGTGCCACAATTTAGACCTGCTCCCAGCTAGACTAAAATTTAGTTGACTTTCGGCTACCAAATTGTTAGGTACGCCGGGGGCTTATAAAAGAAAAAGCCCTCGGTCTGCCGGAAAACCCAGCTGAGTGTAGTGCAGTTTACAAAATTACACATTAAATTCAGCTTGCACTGGCACGAAAATCACAATGCACCCATTTTTACGCCCAATGCAAGCACACTGTCCATGAAAATATAGCCCAATGACTTCAGATATCTTGGTCAGACACTGGTTAGGTAGTCCAGATTCCTCCCACATTCTGAATACTGAAGGTACGATAGGTGTGATGTGTGCCCTGACTGGCATCAAGCCGGTAGTGAACCTGCCTACCTAAAGGCAGCAGCGTTTGGCGCCGTGCCAACCCACCCTTGACCCTAATTAGGGAAGAATTATTCTTGATGTACAGTATGGATTATGTCTTGTGCCAGGGTACAACCCACCAGTTTTTGGCGTTAAAAAAATCTGTCTAATCTGAAAAATAAAAATAAAAATAAAATTGAAGTGTATTTTCTTTACTCGTTATCATTAGCTAATTTAGCATTTTTTTGTTACTCAAAAGTCTTTTTTTTCTCTTTTGTTTGTTCTTAGCACTAATAAAAGGAAACTATTTTATGTGCATAAAAGTTTTTTCCCATTGTGCCAAATTATTAAAAACTGGTGTTGGATATAATTGACAGTGACAAATATTATTTTAAATTTGTATTTAAATACAGCGTTTCAGAGTATCAACTTCATTTGTATAAAGTTTGAGTAGTTTTGCCACCTCTGTGTGCCCATGAGAACGACACTTGAACTCTGTCAATGTAGTGTAATGTCAGACTCCTTCTTGTAGATTTCATGAGAATGACAGTGCAGGTGTACCCGATGAAGTTCCTGAAGCGCCTCACCTTGTCTGAATCGACGCTCAGCTTCCTCTCGGCGTCCGCGTGAATCTCTCCGTTACTGTCCGGTACGGGTGTGCTCCCCCTGGACCCCCCGCTTCGCTCCTCCTCCGCCTCGACGCCCTCTGCTCGCCGCTCATCTCCATTTTCTGACCCCTTGTCCTCCTCTTCCCGGCGCTTCTCAGCTTCCTCCTCGTCCTCGAAGGGTAACGGGACCCCGTCGTTGACGTACTCCTTCAGACACTTGATGTTGTGCTTCTTCAGCAGCTGCTCCGTGTCCGGGTCCATCACGATGAGCTCCAGCCGGCCCGAAGTAACTCTTATCCGGCCCACGACTTGCTGGTGGCTCTCGTTATCCACGTCCTCCCCGTTGACGAACACCAGACGGTCCCCGGCGCGCAGCCCCGACGATTCAGCCGGGCTGTCGGGCTCCACCAGCCGTATGAACTGTCCGGTCTTCCCCTTCTCCCCGTGGAGGTGGAAGCCGTAGCCGTTGTCGCCTTTATCCAGCGTACAGAGCCGGGGACGCAAGTACTGGCTTTTACTCGGCATGATCGGCTGCTTCTTTCGGCCGCGGCTCAACCTGTTGCTCGATACCCGTGGAAAAGACTCGAAAAATGACCCGGAGGGATGCTGCTGCTGCTGCTGCTGCTGCTGCTGCTGCTTGCTTCTGAGTGGGGAGCGTCAAACGAAGAAGTGCGAGCCCTTCGAACGAGTAGACGAGCGCGCTTTTTTACTTTCACCGAATAACGGGTTCAAAGTCCGACAGGGGCTGGGTCCAATGCGTGACCCGCTTGCGGCGTGGAGCGAAGGTCCCGGTCCAAAAACTCCGTCAGCACACTCTCCACGGCCCAAGTAGAAAGTCCACTCAGGAAGAGGGAGGTGCGTTCACGGACCAGCCCAGCTGGCCGCTTCATGCAAAGCAGTCGCAAAGCTATGGGAAACGAACGGGTCAACGGTTATTTCATGAGGTGCACTTGCACAACAAAAACGAATCCAATGCAAAAGTTAATAATGCGAATATTGCTTAGTTTCGCTTCGTTTAGTGTTGATGTTACAACATGCTGGCACGTGGCAACCAAAATAACATAATACTGTACAAGCTACCTGTCAGTGGGATGCACTGCGTGGGAGCTAGCAGATTAATATAGATAGATATTCCAGACCCCTTGTACAGCTCGAAACTCTTAACAAAATATTTTCCACGTAGAGTGAGCTGATAAGTGGACAAAAGACAAGCATACTAACAAACAGGGAAATGCAAAGCAGTTGGAGAAGCACTGATAAGTAGGTGTGCTTAAAGCTGTGTAGCTCATTAGAGGTAAAGGATTGAGAAAGCAAGCCGATGCACACTGACTCATATGTGAAATGAGGAGGAGGAAGAGGAGGTGTGAAAGCTGGTACAGTGAATCACAGATGTGCTTCATGTTTGCGACTAACTCCACCACATACTTCTCTTCATACAACTCGCGTACAGAACCAACGGCAACATCGCAATTGAGACATCGTGCGAAGATATAGAAAGAATAAGATCACCACGGTGGCCTGTAAATGCTCCACATTTACTTTTGGGTTGCACAAAATAAACAGGCTCACTGCTGCCACACTGTGGCTCATTGACCTCAGCACAACCCGACTCCCACAGCTTTCCCTCAAAATACCGCACAAACACTCGTATAAAACAGCACCACATACATTACAAAATATACTTTATATATATAATATGATAACAAAGCACTTTTTCGTGGCACTTTGTGATCAACGTGACACCTCTAAGAAGGAACAAACGTGACAAGCAAACATTGAAAATGAACATTGTACAAATTAAGACAATACAGTGCATGGAACAAATACAGCTTCTGTACAGTCTCCACAACAACATCAATTGTTAACAGAGACACGGTTACGTTTCAGAGTGTTTGTGAAATAAGAGTGTACATGTTTCGGGGAGTCCCTAAGCATGGCAGGAAATAATCTCTGGCGCAACAGTGCAAAGATCCTGCAGCAAATCATGGAATGAAGTTCAGGTGTGGCCTTCAAGTGGACGTCTGGACACACACACACAAAGTGGGCAGGAGCCCTCCAACATTGATTTTATTCTAACAACATTACACGTGAATATGTAGCTACAGTGCGACTGTGACGCTGTGTATGCACACTCAGTGAAGATAAAGACTGTAAGGCCAAACGGGATTCAGTTCACAGCCTTTGAAAAGTGACATGAAAGCAAAGTCATTATATTCCCTATCAACAGTCATATTGATTGTTCATATAAAACTTAACCGAGCACACTGCAAACATACTGCTCATTTCCCTGCAGACAGATATCATATTGTAAATCCTGGCTTTTTTTTTTTGTGTTTGTTTGATCACAACTGTCACCACAAAGACCACAACACATTTCTACAGAGTGATATTCACATTTTCGATAAGGGATGGCAATCGGATTCACTTGAGTGGAGAAGAGGACGACGCTCACTTCTTAGGATTAGTGCCGGGATTGGCTTGATTTACCCCCCACCTTCTGTCTTGATCCCCTTCTCTGCGTGTGTACGTGTGTTTAAGCGTGTGTGTGTGTGTGTGTGTGTGTGTGTGTGTCTCCCGGCCCAGTGTCGGGTTTAGCTACTCAAGGCTGCAGCAACCGGTCTTGTGCTTCTGAGAGTCGATGTAGTCGTGGATCTGGAACTTGGGCTCGTGTGGCTGTTGGGCGGTTCTGTGCTTCAGCTCCCTGGTGGAACGAGAACGAGAGTGCGAAAGAGAGGAAGTCAGATATTGAGGGGGCGGATGAGTAGCGGGATGGAGCAAATCAACTATAGAAGGAAGGTTAAGAAATGATCAAATAAAAAATAAAAAATTGTGCATGTGATAGAGGGCTAGAACAAGAGCTGTTTTTAGTATCTCATAACCACAATTGGTCAAAATGTGCACTCATCAGCTGCAACATCATTATCTTTGCACAATCTAATACAGAGGGTCAGACTTGACCATATCTGCGTTACGTTGCCCTCGGAGGGCCAAATGTAACTGTCAAGCCAGATGAATCTGGATACAGTCTTCATCATATTAGCCATCAAGAACGACATCAATAAGAGCTCCTGCAATCGATTCTTATTTGTTTTTATAGACAAAGAAACAGATGCCTTCCTTGTTATCATGAAAAAAAAATGTCCACATTCACAACCACTGCTAAGGCGCATTTACTTCGAGATGAGCATTCTTGCTGTTTCTTAATAAATCATTTATCGCGAGAGTTACAATACAGATCAATATTTTGAATCAATAGGGAATGCTGTTGTGAAAAATGCTAATTTACGGCGCCTACCCGGGGATGAGGATGACAGAGGACTTAGTCTGAAAATCAAAGAAGCCCACATCAACCACTATGCTGGATTTGTTACATTTTGTGGACGAAGACACCTGCTTGCTTTCCCACAGTTACCGCGTGAGAAGATTCGCCAGACTGTGTCCAACCTCTCTTAACAAAACGCGGCCAACTTGATTCTTTTGTAGGTACTGATTCGCCTCAGAGCTTTTGAGATTGCTCGTTGCCTCACGTTCGAAGAGACAAAATTCGGAGAGTAAACGTACAATTGTTTGTTATCATGAGCTTTTTTTTGGTCATCTTACTACCGTGCTACATTAGCAGGAAGCTAAAGCCACAACAACTGGCATTCCCACATTGGTCAAATCTGTAACTGGCACAGAAAGTGGACTCGTGGCAACAGTTCCTATGCAAACAAAAGGCCAGTTTTGATTCAATCCAAAGTTCGGGAGCATAATTCACGCAAAAAGCTCATGAGGCGTAGGAATAAGTTAGATTAATAGTGTCATATCTCTATAAAATTGCAGTAAGTATACCTCTGCAGAAGAGCTAATACTCCTTGCATACTCGCTGACAATGAGAGCACCGCTGCCACCTGCTGTAGTGGATGTGCAATTACACTTTATTCTAGTACTGCAAGAAAAAAAACATGCTTTTGGTTAAAGGATTAGCATTAGCTTGGTGATTCTCCAAAAATAGAGCCTGATAGACAAAATTTCAAAACTACTTGTACGATATATTTGTTGATTTCCATTTAAAGATATACATGTATTATATTTTATAAGTACAGCGACCAACTTTCATTAAAGGGGAAGTCAACAATAAGCAGCCCCACTAGCCTAAATCAGTATACTGGTGAATATTGCGTTAGTGAAATATGAGTTAAGCAGCAAAATCCAATCAGGCGGCCATTTTGCCATTTGCTGTCGAGTGAAAATGACATCACAGTTGCTCAGGTAACAACCAATGATAACTTAGCTTCAGAAAACAGGTGAGTAGTGATTGGTTGCCTGAGCAACTGTGACGTCATATTCAGTAGAGACAGGCTGGCAAAATGGCCGCACTCTGAGCTGGATAAAAATGGCTGGATTTTGCTGCATAACCCATATTGTACAAATGGAATATTAATCAGAATATCACGTTTAAACTAGTAAGGCCACATGTAACATATTGTCAACAAATGGTCATGGTTAACTTCCCCTTTAAATGTTGATTTTCAGAGGGAAAATGGTTTTAACAAAAGTATGTTATCCGAGTATAGCAGTTAACAGAAATTGGACAAAATAGGGAGTGGGGGGTCAGGGGGGTTGCCAGGTGTTGCCAATTTTTGTGGAGTCACACACACGATGCAGCACAATAAATATGCAATAATTTATAAGGTCGTATTGCCTTAAGCTTGAAGCCCGGAAGAATTGAATGTCACACAAGTGACGTGACGGAAGAATGGCTCTGCTACTGTCGTCAGATGAAGCTACCGGCAGGTGTGATGAGAATGCGCTTTTGATTATTGCATTTTGTTACCATTTGTTCAATAAAACGATTGGAATGCCACCGGCAGCTGCTTCCATCCTCCCTCTATCATAACCACCTGTCATGGATGATAACTTGTTCAAAATAGCAGCAGTAGGTTATTTTAAATTAGCCAACCATGTATACTTGACCTCAGACGTGCTTTTTTTTTTTTTAACCACCCTCCTGCCTGTTGTTTTTCTCACCGACTGGCTGCTTGTCTAATCTAAGCTTTCACTGAGACAACTGTCTGGGTGCGGAAATTGGGATTTGATCTTAATGCCAAAACACTAAGCAGCTTTTACACTCACTTTGCGATAGCTAGAAAGGCCAACTCCACATTGATGCCGGTCTTTGCGCTGGTCTCCATAAATGGCACTCCATACTCCTAAAAAACAAAAAATCATTTACAATAATTGATGTAACAATGAAATAAATAAAAACAGCAGTTTCTTTCATTCAACACAATCTATTACATTTTTAAACAAAATATAGAATATTTGGCACATTAAGAAAAATGTACCATGATAAGTAAAAAAAAAAATAATTGAGACATTTTTCTTCTGTTAATTCTTCTTATCAAGTTAGTGTCCCATCACTTGTGAGCTATTTTTAAAACAGATCCTCGTTACTTGTACATAATGCATTTCATTCCTCCGACCCCCCACCACCTCCACGACTACTCCTTGCAGTGCACTGCGGGGAATAAGTTAATTTAAAACAATTAACTTCAATGAGGCTCGTTTACGCAACTCAAAGATCTTATTAAAGTGACAGACAGTATTAGCAGTTATTAATCAGAAAATTATGGAGTCGAAAATTATTTACTGACAACAATGTGTTTGTTCCGCTATCTCGGTCAGTGACGAGAAATTATATGCTTTTCCACCAGATGTCAGAAGGCACATAATTAACCCGCATGGTGCGTCCCAAAACTTTTGCCCAGATAGACATTTGAAACCTTACCTTAGCCAACTTCTCCCCATCCTCGGTCTTCACTACCCTCTCTGCAGCCAAGTCCGCCTGAAAGCCAGCACAATAAAAACAAAACAGTCATTGACCCCGAAGCTGGAGGTCAGAGGTCGTAGATTGACTGAGATAATTGTTACAGGCCATGCACACTGCTCATCCTCTTATGTGGCAGTCAATTCTTGCCTGGCTGCCAGATAAGAGGATGTTCCCGAGCTAGAGCTCCCCGTTGAGTGAAGCGGTGTCACAAACTTCCCCTCCAGTAGAGTTCTGACGCCGCCATCCCAGCTACTCTCACCGCAAATAAGCCTCATTGACATACATGACCCTCCTGAGCGCAGTGACTCTATCAACCACCAGAGGGAGCCTTTTGACAGATTAGTTACGACTGTTGCTGGCAGCAAGGAGACTCATCGTCACCAGAGGCATTGTGCAGAAAATGGTTTCGAGCAAGGAAGCGCTTGAAAGGGATTCTCAATTTATGGTTTATTTTAGATAAATGTATGTGTCATGTCTTGGGTTGGTTGTATGTTTTAAAACATCAGTGAAGGAAATGAAAAGCTGAATATATGAGCATTTTTCTGAACATGCATATGAGGACACTACATTTATCCTCCTGATCTTTTTGTGTAACACAAAAGTAAAGGAAGGTTTGCTCACCTTGTTGCCGAGCAACATGATGACCACATCCTTCTGGGCATACTCGTGTATTTCATTTAGCCAAGCCTTTCAAAAGAACAAGCAGATAGACACAGTAGTGACGTGCGTTTGGTTGACAAACAAATATCTCAAGTGCATCGTGTTCGTCCCCCGGGGACGCATCCATCAATCAGCAGCCGTGAGAAGGAGCCACCGAGGAACACTTTTACTGCTTTCCCTTATCAAAACTGGCCTGTTTTGATAACACTGTGCTGCTTCCGGTGGAGGGCAAGGGAACGTAAGCCCTCTTTGTGTTTTGTCAAGGGGGTTTTTAGGAGCAGGAAGTTTAAAAATCTTACCCTGATGTTGTCAAATGATGGCTTATTGGTGATATCATAAAGCAGTAGTAGTGCTGTCAAAATGAAAAGAGAGGCAGTTGTATTGCAACGGTAACACACACACACATGTACTTGAAAAGCACTGCATATCTTAGAAAAGGTCGCTCCCACACACAAACACAGTATGAGGAAGTAAGCTCCAACCAGTAAAGGTTACCTTGGGCATCTCTGTAGTAGGCGTGTGTCACGCTTCGGAATCTTTCCTGGCCGGCTGTATCCCAGATCTCAAACAAACCACATAATTACATGTTGACACAAACAGAAATGTCGCCATACTGAACAAGTTCAACTGCAAAGCACCAACGGAGGATTGGCTCAAATATTACGTGTTGTCCAAATTTGGTAAAAGCCAACTTGTTGACGTCAGTGAATGGATCTGACCATTTTTGTCACTGTCACGGATGAATTCCAAAGCACTTGACGCAAAGTCGATGCTAAAATAAGAATATTTTCATTGTCATGCTTATATTGAGAATACGTACTAAAAGACAAACACGCTGTGCCAACCACGAGCTGGAGCCAATTGTGCTTTTACAAATAAATTTCCCAACCTCTGCTAGCTAGATAAATGATGTAAACTCTGCATGGGCGTCAAATTCTGCATTAATAGCAGCGTATGAAACAAGATGAGCATGAACCAAGTGCGAGACAAGAGGTTAAGCCTCCATCAAAGCTACCGCAGAGCTATCAAATGTTGTCACCTCCCACTCCTGTTCAACAAACAGGTTATAAGCAACGACGACTTGGCGCCTTTGTGTGATGAAATCCGGTGAAGTCCCTTCAATTTGTAAACCCTCCCAGATGAGTGTGACATAATCCGTCGGATGTATGGCTGAACATGTGTGCGCAAAATAGGCGGGAGGAGGACAAGGGACTCGCTCACCTGGAGTTTGACTTTCAGGTTGTCGACGTCGACCACTTTATTCTAGGGACACAAGCAAGAAGAGCCGTGAGACATGCACCGCATGCTTAACAGAGCGGAGTGCTGCGAGGAAATGGCACGGAAATGAATGACGCACATTTGAGGGGACGAAAAAAAAGCACAAAGGCGCTGCGTGTGGCTAAAGAAAAGAGACAAGTACAAGTGGCTCGTAAACGCCGCCAGAGACAGTTAATTGCGAAACACGCAGGACAAGATCAGTCGGTAGGACAATGGGCAGAATATCAAGTGACTCCCGCTGTTCATTTCCTGCTAACTCACAGGGCGGTTATCTGATTTCCTGGGTCCAAAGCAGTTGGGATCACTCCAGCCAAAAACTAAATTAAAATACAGGCTCGTGCAAAAGTGAACGCTCAAATTTCGCAAGCAGTTTTAACACTCCCAGCTCTCTCATTTGAATATTTTTACGGTTGTATTGTCATGGTGATGAACTGCAGTACTTACATGAGCGTTATGTCCATTTGTTTATTTGGAATAAACGTGTTCTATGGGAAATCATGTATATAGAATTGGTCCGTTTTGGAATCAAACTCACCTTCATAAAATATTTTGAAGAACTCTTAAAGTGGAAGTCAACCTTAAACATTTCTTGACAATAACATGTTATATGTGACCTCACTAGTGTAAACATGACATTTTGATTAATATTACATTTGTGGAATTTGAGTTATGAAACAAAATACAGCCATTTTTATCCATCTCAGGGGGTGGCCATTTTGCCACTTGCTGTCGACTGAAGATGACATCGCAATTGCTCAGGGAACGACCAATCACAGATCACCTGTTTTCTGAAGCTGCATTGTGATTGGTTGTTACCTGACGACAGCAAGTGGCAAAATGGCCGCCCCCTGAGATGGATAAAAACGGCTGGATTTTGCTGCTTAACTCATATTAACAGAAATACCATATTTAGACCAATGAGTCTGCATAGAACATATTGTAAAAAAAATAATAATAATTGTGGGGGGGGGGGGGGGGGGCGTTGACTTCCCATATAACTGCCTTTAAGTGTAAAAATGAGTTCAGCTCTATAATACTACATTTTGAAATACAACCATGACTTAACTTTTAGTGGCGGCTTCACAAAATAATGATACAAATGATTCTATAGTAACTTACTTCATATTAGTTATTTGAAGCTAAACGTATACGCACTTGTTGCGTGGAAAGAAGCGCGAAGAAGTGTAGAGATCGCGAAAGAGAAATTGAGACTGAGAAAGAAAGTAATGATACTTTTTTTTTTTTTTTTTTGCAAGTTAGAGTAAAGAAAGACAACTCCTGTCCTCCACACGCTACTTTTTTGGAACTAGAGTATAACGTTATTGTTATTTTGACTTCAGTGCATTTTTGTTGTCTTATTTAGCTAAAGAAAAAAAGACACAAAGTCAACTTATTGCAGTATAACGCAGCACTGTTTGAGCTTGTAGAAATGTGAATGTACTGTTCCATGTCATAAATCAAACACTATTGTGAAAGTCGTCAGCTCCCATGGCCATCTATTGCCAAGACATTGTGGTTTGTTAACCTTTCACAACAATAACCTTCCCACCAGAAAGCAATTCACAGATAAGGCAAGTGTGAATATGAATACGTGTCGAAAATACGTGTGCGAAAAACACGGTTTCGGGGGGGGAGCTCAAGATGTGTTCGTTCATATCTTACAGAAGCAGCAGAAGCCACCTGCTGAATACTGTGGCAGAATGGACATGGTTCAACCCCTGCATTAGTTGCCATGGCTTTCTATTTTCCCCCCAATTATGATGTGAGAGGAGCCTGCATGCTGAGTAACTGCTATAAGGAAGCATGCCGAAAATAGAGCAGCCATGTTCCAAGCTGACACAACAGCACTGCCTGTCTTTTCATGCACAAATAACAACCTCGGCACTCAACTGTTTCACTCGGCTTACTCCATTTTCCGGCAGCTTGAACCCCTTTTTCACAGCCATAAGAAGCCTGAAGCCGACTATTCATGACTGTGAATGAACGGTGCGGCGGTGAATGCATCTTTTTTCCTCACTTTCTTTGTCTGTGGATCCCGAGGATTGGACCTGTTGCTTTTCTTTGAGTGCTGGAAAAACACATTGTCCTCAGTGGAGACGATCCTCATAGCTCAGACGACCATTACGCTCCCTAATGTCTTCTCGCCAAGACAATACATCACTCTGGCTAATGCAGCACAATTTCCGGCCGTAGTTGTCTCGCCATTAGCGGGAGTGTTTTGTGTTGATTGGAGGGAAACAGAAGGTTAAGCGGGTTCACTATTAAAAGAGCACTTTTGTGTTTATCACAAGAGAGCGGTGATTCGGATTCCAAAACACCGCCGGCTCGTGTGCCTTGAGCCATCAGGAGGTTTGTGAAGGAAATGAGCTATTTCATGCCAATAATGTATCTTTGATGCTCTCGCTTTGCCGGCGATCGTGACAGGCAGACTATTTAATGCTCTTCTACCAAATTGCAGAAGGTGCAAGTAATCTTTGTATCCACTTGTTACCACTGATTGTGTTTACAGACTGTCAAAATTCTGGTTTCTAAAACATTCGGGTAACCCGTTTACTTTGTAGATGCACGAGCGGACAGAGTTACTCCTGCATGCACATTCCGCAAATAGATGTCATTACCACTTTTACGTTCTACAGTCAATAAAATTAATTATATTCATGTCACTCAACACACTAATTAAGTAGTGGGTTTCCTCCTCGTTCCAAATTGGTGGTTCTGTCCTGCGTTGCCATGTTTCGCCATTTTTGTTTGTGTATTTCCGGTGGGATACACACCAGACAAACACACTTAAATACACACGTACCGTATATATGTGTGCATAGTATTCACTGTCATATTTTCGTCGTGAAAATGCAGCGGCAAAATCAATGCATTCTAGTTAGGCCCAAAAAAAAAACTAAATTGGATCAAAAGGTACTAACTCAATTTTTTGGGTTATTCAATTAACTAAAAAAGTTGAGTCAAATGAATAACCCACAAAACAACCCATAAATTGTTTGCTAAGGGTCATTTAATTTGGCCCAATGTTAATGGATTAAATAACTCAAAAACAACAAAACAACCTAACAAATTGGGTTGCTATGGGTCATTTCATGTGACCCAATGTTTTGGATTAAATAACTCAAAGTTGGGTCGGTTCATTTCCCCCCCAATTCATTTGGGTTATTCAATTTGCTCAAAATTTTGGGTCAAACTATTAACCCACAAAACAACCCAAAAATTGGGTTGCTATGGGTTATTTGATGTGACTCAATGTTTTGGATTAAATAACTCAAAGTCGGGTCGGTTCATTTCCACCACAATTCAATTGGGTTATTCAATATGCCCAAAATTTTGGGTCAAACGATTAACCCACAAAACAACCCAAAAAATTGGGTTGCTATGGGTCATTTAATGTGACCCAATGTTTTGGATTAAATAACTCAAAGTCGGGTCGGTTCATTTCCCCCCCCAATTCAATTGGGTTATTCAATTTGCTCAAAATTTTGGGTCAAACTATTAACCCACAAAACAACCCAAAAATTGGGTTGCTATGGGTCATTTAATGTGACCCAATGTTTTGGATTAAATAACTCAAAGTCGGGTCGGTTCATTTCCTCCCCAATTCAATTGGGTTATTCAATTTGCCCAAAATTTTGGGTCAAACGATTAACCCACAAAACAACCCAAAAAATGGGGTTGCTATGGGTCATTTAATGTGACCCAATGTTTTGGATTAAATAACTCAAAGTCGGGTCGGTTCATTTCCCCCCCAATTCAATTGGGTTATTCAATTTGCCCAAAATTTTGACCCAACAAACTATGGGTCATTTAATTTGTCCCAACGTTTTGCATTAAATAATTCAAAAAGTTGGGTTGGTTCATTTACAAAAATGAAAATTGGGTTGGTTTGGGTCATTTCATTTGACCCGTTTTGAATTAAATATCTAAAATAAGTTGGGTCGGTTCATTCCCCCAATTGTTTTTTTTATTTGTTTTTATTCAATTTGCCCAAAAAGTTGGGTCAAATGAATAACCCATAAAACAAGCCAGAAAAACAGATTGCTTTGTGGGTTATTAATTGAATCTGTTTAATTACTGAAAAAGTTGGGTCAGTCCATTTTTGACCCAATTGGGGTTATTTTTGACCTAACTGCTTTCAGAGTGATACACTGAGCATCATTATTTCACTATATGCTTTTGGTAACGTTTTTGTTTGGTGACATGCTTTGAGTGTAAAAGATATACCTTGGCTCAATACAGGTTAGGAAAGAAAAAGTAGGAAGGATGCTCAGAGGTCAAGTGAAAGGATGAGCTAGGAACTTGACCAGCACAGACCGAAGGAGCCGAGGATGTGGGCGGTTGCCCATGTAAGAAGCAGCCTGTGGCTCCGAGCGGCACAAGTGGGCTGTGAACTCGACTGGCTGCCTGTTGACAGGATTTGTACATTGGGTGCTATCGTCACACGCTGATGGAAGAGAGGTGATAATTGGCACTCAGGAGTGGCTCGCTATTTGCTTTACAGTTCTCAGAGTAACAGGAATGGGAGACAAATGACACATGTGAGGCAAAGTGAGTGTTTTTCAACAGGATTGCTCTCACCCTAAAGTCTATGCCAACGGTGGCAATGAAGTTGCCGCCCACAAATGCCCCGTCTTTAAATCGCAGCAAGATGCACGTCTTTCCCACCGATGAGTCTCCCAACAGCATCACCTATCAAGTAGAACACAAACGTCAGCAGAGGGAGGGAAATGGGGCATAAACGCAACAATGCTTTTGATAATAATTGCAATTCATCTGTGGCGGAAATGAAACACTGACTGTTACATGAATCACGTTGCGTGGAAATATTTCCCACCAGAAAACGCATTGCACAACAACTCTAGGATGGGCTTCTTTGGAAATATGATGAACATCAGACCGCACTGAGATGCCACCAACATGTGACACTGTCACTTAGTTTTCATTGACAGAGAGCTACTCGTTTTGCAAATATAGTTGCAGTTGACAGTGGTGTTAAAGTGCTGCATTTAATCATTTTGGGAGCCTTTTCCAATATATTGGTTACATTATTTGCCATTTCTCATGATGCACTGCAGTTGCAACTATACACACATCGCTAACTAACGACCCCTTGTCCATGTGTGCCGAATGAAGTGCCCTGCAGTCATTGCAAGAGCGGATTCACTTGAACTCGTCGCAGTAATGAATTGCTTGGCGCAATTAAACTCACCTATTGTGTGAGCATCTTGACAGTAACAGGTGTGCCTTTAATGCTTTTGGAAAGGGTAGCGGTGCCACAAGTACACCCTCGACAAATATTTGCATCAGCACATGTGGACAAAGGGAAGATTTACAAACTGTCGAAATGACCATTACAACTTTGAGTGTGCACTAAAACAAGACACTACATGTAGCTGTATACTTTGCGATCCCTACTGCAATACAGCTAGAAAATAAAAATACCGAAATGGCATAAAGCAAATACACACCTTGAAGGCAATATCATAATACTCGTGAATAGAAGCGCACCGCTCCAACACATATTTGGACGTCCCATTTTTAGACTGCTTTTGCGTCAACGACGACTTCCTGGTGGACATCGCGATTGCAAACGATGCGTTCACGGAGCCAAAGCCACTCTGGTCCAAGATGTAGTCCAGTCAGGACGCACACACAGTGTAGTGTGTGGATATGTGTGTATACAGGCTGTAGATCTCAGTCTGTGTCGCCGGCAGTCTCCAGCCCTTTTGCTCGCATGCTGTGCGGTCACAAAAATGATCCTGATCACCACGGGAGGGGAAATGGAAAAAGCTCACCCTTCAGTGTTTATGAGAAAAATGTAAAGGGAAAAAAACGCGAATGGGGCCAAATTAGAAGCATCCAGCAGTCATGAGAGCAGAAAATGA
Organism: Leptonotus elevatus; assembly: GCF_054856555.1. Taxonomy (NCBI): domain Eukaryota; kingdom Metazoa; phylum Chordata; class Actinopteri; order Syngnathiformes; family Syngnathidae; genus Leptonotus; species Leptonotus elevatus. Next base: position 48,043,693 of record NC_141239.1, on the reverse strand, counting down.
CACCCGGGCGGAAACATTTCTCTGCTTTGCATCCTGGCGTGGGCAGACGATATGAATTGACGAAGAGTGCACGGCGGCGGCGGCAGCGTCTACTGTGTGAGTGCGCGCGCGCGCGCGTTTTCATGAGTGAAACATCATTTGGTCCAGCCCCCCAGGCTTATATTGTACCCAAAACAGCTGCAAGGGTCAGATGAGCCGACAGCTGACTCATCCGTGCCACAGGTGTTGTCAATTGAGCATAAGAAGACTGTTTTTATTTTTACTTAACTCATTTGAACGCCCCTAACGTTTCATTCATGACCACAATGAAGCGGTCACTGTTATAATCTTCCATCGGTTATTCCTGCTCTAAGTAATTTTCCCCTCTCCTCCTCTTCTTAACCAATCCCCAACATTTGGTCTTGCCATGACCAGATGATTATATTTAAAAAGAAGACTCGTTTGCATAATTACCATGTCAAACGTGTTTGATTGTTTCCCCAGAGTCAATTTAGCAATTAAATGTGCAAGCATTTTCCTGCAGTATTTGGCTCCCCCTAGCTTTCGTAATAAGAAGCTACGTTTTGTTTGCATGGTTTCATTGATGCCAATTTAGCTTTTTTGTTCCTTTTCAGACGACCCCGGTATGTCACCAACCCCCACCCGCACCCCAAAGAACCTAGCAACACATTGAACCACTTTTAAATTTTGTTGGGACACTTTTAGCAACTGTTGAAAAGCGACTCAAGCGCTAAAATGACCTTCCCCTCAAATGACACAACAAAAATTCTCTGTCATACAAACACAGGACCAGTCAATCTTGTTGCAAAAGTGCGTTGTAAGGTGCTATATTTATTTGATACATTTAAATCCCCCCCCCCCCCAAAAAAAATGACAGCACAATTTAAAGAAATACATATGAAATCCAATACAGAATTTCCCCCCTTAAAATTGCATGAAATTAATGACAATTTATTATCCTTCTAATTTCTAGCCCTGATTATAAAATGGCCACAAGAGGGCAACTAATGTCGGGAGTACTGATACCTTGAAATAATAATAAGGTATCGTCCGACTTGCCCATCCCTAATGTTTACGATGAAAAACATGATGATAAACAAATAAAAAAGTCACCAAATAGGCCCCATAAAAGCATCTTCTTTTTAAGTATGGTAACACGGATGGCGATTTCACACCACATGACAACATGCAAAAGTTGTGCGCAAACTGACACGATCAACTTAGTACCAACATCGACTTATAACAAGATAACATTGTGAGCTAGTGCTAATCTGGGCATCCGACAAAACTCAATGCAGCTCTGCTTACCTTTTGACTTTGATGTAGCCATGTTTTATCCTTTTATGCCTAGACTGAACATGAATGGCGCTTGTGTTAATCCACCACTGACTAATTTAACCATATCATGCCAGTGCCCTATAAAGGAAGGTGTAATGTTAAGTTATCAGCATTAGAAACACAGAATTAGAATCAGAAGACTTTAGTTGTGAAATATGGCTTTTCTTTTTGTCAGACTTTGTAATTCTATCTTCTTCAATCTTTCCTCAAAACAAGCATCGACATGAAGAAGAGTAGAATAAAAATAAACTCTCTGGCGTTCACATTTAGATACTGATAACATGTTTTATCAGATAAGGCAAACAACTCTGCCAACGTTGACTGTTAATATTTTGTGCGACCAAATGAGTCAGCATGAAGAAAGGACCTTGATCTTTAAATGTCAAAGCTGACAAATATTTAGGCGGAAAATGTCAGCATGTGGTCACAGTCACAACATTAGTTACCCCCAAAAACTGCCTCCACAAAGGTATTACTTTAATGTTAAGGCATTTTTGTTGCAGCTTTTGACTTGTGATTCATTAGATTGTGTACGTGTACCACAAGTGTGTAGTTGGCATACATTTTTTGATCCTCTCATGCAAGTGTGAAGCCACTACACAAATACTACAAGACACATAAACGGGTCCAATTGAATGCATGGTGGTGCAGGGTGCAGCTGGAGGACCTTCAAGCTCATCTAAATGGCAAAGGCAATTCCTTACATTGTCACAAACTCCACCATGCTGCTGTATAAATGCATCGACATGAGTTGCCATCCAAGTGCCACATCATGCACTACACTGAGCCTCCTCTCCCACGTCACAAAGCATAATATCATCCTTGTTTAAAACGCCACTGGAGCCAACACCCAGAAGCAAACAAACTGCCTCCACTGTTCAACGTTACGGTCCTCATCACAATCACGGAATCATGACAGGAGCGTAATTACCCTTAATAACTGACGTACCGTCAAGAAAACCCCCACAGGATGTTGAGAATCGTAATGAATGCAGTGAGAAGATGAAGCTTCTTCTCACGACTAGATCATTTTGTATTCACTTAAGAGATTCAACCACTCCACAGTGAATAAAAAAAAGAAAAGAAAAAAAGGTCTGTGTTATGTCACAACTTGAGTACAAACAGCCCGCCGTGATGCCGTGTCCTTCTCATCACTCAGATGAAGGCAGCAGCTTGTGTGAGGGTGGGAGGGGGTGGGGTGAATCTTGCAAAACAAACTCTCGGTGAGTGGGTGCATGGCAGGAAGCTCACTCACTGTGAAACCGATGCCCACGGGGGTCCTGGTGGCGAAAGACCCGGACATGAAATTGCCCTGCATGCCGCTGTCACCCACTACAATGGTTTGCAGAAATCGAATCATTAAAAAAAGAATCATGATATTGCAACATTTTCCTAGCTCTCTTTACACCAATACAACTACAACAATAAGCACATTTTAAACAGCTCTCGTCTGCATTGGATTGCGCAGGTGTAGTGACGTGTTAGACAGCACGTTGCAGGATGCAGGCAACGATCAGTATGGTCGCCATGGTTATGGTTTCATTGCGCCTGGAGCTCTTTGGCAGCAGATGCTCACCTCCCTTGCTGACATTTATCAGCAGCACCTCATCTTCCTCCTCGGGCCTTCTCCTGCCATAAAAAAAATAATAATAATAAAAAAGTTATTAACACCAGTGGTGGGACTTTGGCCTTCAGTAGGGGCTTGTGTGCCGTGACCCACTCTCAATACTTACTTACATTGTGTATTATCTGTAGCAGTTCGGAATCAATATTTATCTGATAACATGACCCAAAAAAGATTACACAGACACATATTGTTAATACATTTTTGTAGAACAAATATTAGTTTTTTTCATCCAAATTTAATCTCAAATGGGCCTGACCAGTATGTCCATGGCAACTATAAATATTTCTTGTTCTTTTGGTGCAAATAATTGCAAGTACATTAATTTATTATTATCTAGTCACACAGTAATCTAACATTTTTTTGCATTAAAACCTGAGTAACAGCCAAATTCGGAGCAACTGTCATGTCGTTTTTCAGTCAATAGCAAGTGGCAAAATGGCCGCGCCCTGAGATGGATAAAAATGGTTGGATTTTTTTTCTGCTTAATTCATATTCCACAGAGACGATAATAATCACAATGGCGTGTTTTGACTTGTGGGGCTGCATAGTAAAACTATTCACAAATTTGCAGATCGTTAGCCAACTTCATTTTTAGCTACATGCTAGGTATGTAATTCATATTAAGCTAACTGTATTCCTCATTTTGTACTGAGCAGTCAGGAACTTTCCCATTTCATTATCACTGAAAATTTCCTCTTGACATCACACATGATGATTAGAACTCCAAATTGTGTTCGACTTTTGAGGCACATTATTCCCAGAACACTTTGGTTGAAACTGTTTGACATTTGTGCCATTTGAATTTGTAATGTATAAAGTACTTCAATTATGTTGAGTGTATCTGGTTTTAGCAATAACAGCTTCACTCTGTGTACGGCCCGCTGAATGTCTTGTGACCGGTTCAGGCATATCGTTACGAATTAATGCTTCGTTTAATATATATATATATATATATATATTTTTTTTTTTTTTTTGCATTAAAAGCTCTCCTTGGAAAACAGGTAGCATTTTACCACAAGGAAGCCGTTGGAGAAAAGATGATTTTATGCAGTTTGGGTTCGTTCTGCATTCTCAGCAGCTTAGATGCTAGATGTTTCCATGGCAACATAAAATTCCTCAGAGCATGCCATCTATTATTCTGAATTGTTTAAGAGCGACATGACGACGCTCATAATAACAGTTCTAATGAATGCAGCAGATGAACACACTCGTTTATATTGTTACACAATATTCCTATTTATATTGCCAACTACAGCATTATTTAGCACTGGTGACGAAGCCAACAGGAAAATGCTGTACACGTTGTTTTGGTGGAATTATCCTATTTTGCTGCATGGTTTTATAACGAAAATCATTTCCACCTTTTCATTGGTAAATGTCAGATTTTAAAAGTAGCAATGCATTGGGAAATTTTTTTTGAAATGAGAATTGGTTTAAAACACTTAAGAATCACCTAATGAGGCCCTGATGCATAAGAGCGCAGGATGTTGAATGTAGGTGTGAAGCCTGTTAAGGGAAAACATCTTCACCTCTTTTTCCTCAGTTTGTTGGATCCATCCATCCCTCACTGTACCCCATAGAGCTGTAGATTAGTGCTCACCTCAATTCCTCTTTCACTGCTGGCTTATATGCTTGGCAACCCTGTGGATAGGAAGGAACAAGCCTGACTAAATATTGATGTGTAGTGTTCTAAAAAGCATCTTGAGCATTTCAACAAGGAAGTGACAAGAAAGTCTGCAGCGCCCTGGAGGGTAAACATCCGACCAAGTTTTACAAAACAGAGAAGCTCAAGCCTTGATATCCATGTCCATTTTATTGACGTCATTGTTCTTGTTTGGAGACCCGGCACGACGTGCAGTACACACGAGTCCACGTCTGACCTCCTTAGGTAACCACAGCAGCAAGGACGGAAAACTCAACCGCTCCATCACCGATCAGGAAATAAAATGCAAGAAAAACACATATTGATGCTACTTTACATTTCAAAGACGTATGGACTGGACACAACTTGTTGTCAAACAGTACACAGTATAAAAATAACATCTGCAGTTCTCTTTTTACAGACATGGGGCTTCACTGAAGCAACTGTACTGTGCAATGTATACAAGGTCACTTGAAAAACAACAATTTTTTAAAGAATATATATATATATATATATATATATATATATATATATATATTTAAAAAAAGATCACATTAAATGTGTCGAAACTGCAAACTCAAATGCAGACTGGGCAGGCAGAAATTGCACATCTTGGGAATCTTTAATCCTGCAGTAAACAAGTCATCTCAGCTAAGTAAAGGCAGCTTTGATTTATCTCAATATAAATCTTTAAAAAAAAATAAAAAACATACAGTGTTTACCGTTTCTGGTCAAAGGAATTGAAGTGTTTCTCCCTTGAGTGGAGAGCAGACCCATGCACAAAAAAACCGGCATCTACACAGGCGGCAAAAAATGTAACATGAATTGAATTCAGAATTTCCCTTCTACATTGGCTTCATATTTTGAATCAAGTCCCTCTGCAAGCAGTGGTTGGAGAACAGATTAACATGTTTTAAGAGCATAGGGACATTGAATGAACCTCAATATAAAAAAATTGTTTTGCAAAAACACAACAAAATGTGTGAAGCATACAATTAATTAATACCTGTATGTCGTAAGTGACCCACAACGATTGCAAATAAACAACTGACCTTTTTTAGCTTCTCGTCGGCACAATATAATGAAATGGCTGCTGTGTAATGTTTTCTAACAGTATAGTGCACTTCAACTGTTCCATGTTTCCAATATAAAATGCTTGAAAAATAAGCATAACACGATCCACAACTTTTGTTCTGTCTTGTGATGAGAACAAAACACGGCAAGGAGACTGTGGTTGACTTCAAACTGCATCATGACTGCAAGTAGTGAGAAACTGACCATTTGGGAAGGGTGATGTTTCACACTCCCATAACTTTCTTTCAGGGGAAAAAACAAACATGTATCAGGCATTCATGTAATCCTGCAAACCAAGAAAGGTTTCTGGGCTGGCAGTCGTCAATGTGCAAATTTCCAGCATTCACCTCTCGCAAGTCATTTTCACTGAGAATGTTGTGACTCTCCCGTGCAAGATGTCATGTTGTTTTTGTGGCCTTTCGCTTTGAGCCAAACTTCCCACGCACACAGGCTCTCCTGGAGCTCTTGCGTGCGTGCGCTTCCTTAATGGCTGTCCCACACTTGGGCTACCTGATTCTCCCGTCACTTTTAACTGGGCCCAGTTCAGATTTGGGGTCCGGGGACAAAGAGCTCCAGGCCGTTTTGGAGCACGGCACCAAGGCTGTGCAGGATGAAGTCTGTGTGGCGCACGAGTCCCCAACAACCCAGAAGTTCGCCACAAAGCGGTCGACCCACGCTTCAAGGGGCGGGCCCACCAACTGGGCATTTCGTTGCGCTTCCAGCATGGCGGGCTCCTGTGGCGGCAGCTTCAGTATGGAAGTCAACTGCTGGAAGCTCTGCTCCAGGTACAAATTTCCTGGTGGGCCTGCATGCAGCCAACCGTCCTTATCTGTGGGAGGCATTTACAAAGACATGGCAATGACAAGAATCCTTTGCAGATGATAAAAATGTACTAAAATGCTGTCAAATTCCATGAGTTGAGCGCCGTGGGATTTTTCTTTGTATATTCACCGTTGAGAGTAGTGAGTGTGGATTAAATTCCCACTCAGTGACTGTGAATGGTTGTGCATTTCTATGCTCTCTGAGATTAACCGGTGACCAGTCCACTTGTGTAGTCTGCCTTTCACCCAAAGTTAGCAGTAGATAGGCAGTATAGGCAATGGATGGAAGAGCCGCTATTGTAAAGAACGTTCTGCCCTCTTGTGGTTCTTCTTTGAACTCCAGTCTTTACAACACCTGAACATGTGTTGCAGCTCTCCCAAATGCAAAGCTTAGATCTCAAAATATTGAATGCTAATACTATCGTACAAGATGCTTACCAGAATATACTCAAGAGTTATTTAACGTTGGTTATTCATGGGATTTGATTAATAAACAGCAACTAATAACATGCACACACAAAAAGAAGAAGAAATACAATTGAAGCCTCACCTTGGCGCAGTGGCTGTTTATCTTTGAAGGTTAAGGGCATGACAAGAAACTGAACTTGGGCCACCCGCTCCCACTGCTTCAATACGCGTACTGTCCAAATGCCAGGCCGCAGGGGGCGCTGCAGCGGTGGCTTGTACTGGGTGTATTCTGCATCCACGTCCACCGTGATGTCGTAAGAAGCTGCCACCACCTGGGCGGGGTCAATCCACACGACGGTGGCTGTGAGGTTGGGCCCGCGAGCCCATTTCTGAACTGCCAGTGGTTCGTCCATAGGACCTATGATGCTGCCAAAATTACGAAATAGTCTTTCTTTTGGATCCCATTCTGTGCCGACCTGTTAAGGAAAAGGATCAATGGTTTATATAACCAATAGATATTTTACTGTTTATATCCAGCAAAGGTGTTTTTTTTCCTTCTTTTTTTCACAATGTTAAAGACACGCGACAAGTATCCCCTCACCTCAATATTTTTGAGCCTTTCAAACACCTTAAGGTTCTTCTCAAACACCAATGCCGAATGGGGCACAGCCCATGTCTCTATTGACTCCTTGACATTTGACCCCGCAGCCTGAACCTCCTGACGTATCAAGTACCCTTGAAAGTGGTCATCATAGAAGTACAAGTGCACTGACAGAGGATAGCCGATAGGTTCAAACCTGTCTCGATAAGGAGGGAAGGGGGGGGGGGGGGTGAATTGTATAAACTAGACGGCAAACCAAAAATAAATCAAGCATAAAATATCTATTTGAATCACTTTGTTATTCATAAAGTTTCCGGACCTGCAGGCCTCTTTTCTGCCCTGGGATGTCTCCAGACTTTTCAGGCCCAGGCGAAACAAAGAAGCGTGAGCAGTGAGCGCCACGTCACTGAGCGAGGCCACGCCATCCATCTGCTCAAACTGGTTCTCCCAGTACGCCTTAATGGCAACAGTTCCTGGTGCATACTGGCCATAAAGGTGGGTGTCCAGCATGCCAATGGCTTCCTGGTTCACTGACGACTCAAATTTGCGTGCGAAGAAAGTCGGTCGGGACAATTGCTGTGGTTAAACAAAGGAACACAATTAGTGGTAATGGAGATTGGCAATACATCTTGTGCTGACTCACTCACTCACTCACCTGGATGCGAATGAGGTCTTGGGGCTTGAAGTCATTCGGGGAGCAGCCACACCAATCCACAATGTGCTTGTACTGGCATTTGCAGCCCAGTTTACGATTCCAGTTGGTCACACGAAGGTTGTTGTCCACCAGGCTGTCGCACATGTGACTGTTTCCGAGCACGGTGTGGAAAAACGACTGGGAACAGGGCAGAAAGACAAACTTAGTTATACAAAAGACCTGATCTGTGTGTTACTTTTAGAACATCTTAGCAAAATAGCAGCAGAGTGTCACATGATCTTGATGCTCAGCAGCGACAGAACTCTAAGAGGGCCCACCTCAGGCCTACTCACCTCAGCGGGGAGTAGAGTATAGGAATAGAACTGCTTAAGTCCCGACACCAGCTCGTCCTGGGAATTGATGACATACGCCACAAAGCGGCGGGTGAGTGCGAACCAATCGGAGCCACCCGACACTTCCAGGCCATCTGGGATGCTGCGCTCTCCCAGACGCCACATGTGGTTGTCACACTCGTGAAACAGACGATCAAGGCCCTGCTTCTTAATAAACCTTCAACACAAAACAAGTGCCACTGATTGATTGAGGAAGCAATTGTCCTAGTAAATGAGAGATTTCCCAGAGATTTGTGAATGGTAGGGGGGGAAAGATTTTTGTTGTCTCTATAGTGTCATAAGTATTAGATACTGTTCACAAGGTGCTTTATATTTAAAGGGGAAGTCAACCCAAAAATTGTCCTTGTCCATCTGTTCTATGCAGCCTTACTAACTAGTCTAAACAAGGTATTCAGATTGTGTTTGTGGTATAATGAGTTAAGCAGCACAATCCACCCGTTTTTATCTATCTCAAAAGGGCGGCCATTTTGTCACCTGCTGAAGCTGAGTCATGACTGGTTGTTAAAGAGGAGCAGCTGTCATTTTCAGTCCACCGCAAGTAACAAAATGGCCGCCCCCTGAGATGGATAAAACGGGTGGATTTTGATGTTGAACTCATATTCTACAAACGCGACATTAATCACAATGTCATGTTTAGACAAGTGGGGGCACATACAACATATTATAGTAAAGAACATTTTGGGTTGACTTGAATTGAATTGCTTGTTGACTGTCTTTAGTTGTC